>NC_136908.1:20492088-20543039 GCF_949606895.1 Notothenia rossii
AGATATGTTCTTTAGGTGATAGTAGGCTGATTTAGTAACTGTTTTAATGTGACTGTTGAAACTCAGGTCAGAGTCCATGACTACACCGAGATTTCTGGATTTATCTGTTGATTTGAACATTGCAGACTGAAGCTCAGCGCTAACTTTTATACGTTCCGCCTTGGCTCCAAAAACCATTACCTCAGTTGTATCTTTGTTTAATTGGAGAAAGTTCTGACACATCCAGTCATTGATTAGTTCAATGCACTTACTCAGTGTTTGAATTGGAGCATAGTCTCCTGGTGAAATTGTTACGTACATTTGTGTGTCATCCGCATAGCTATGCCAACTTATTTTGTAGTTTTTCATTATCTGAGCCAGTGGTAGCATGTAGACGTTAAAGAGAAGAGGCCCCAAGATGGAGCCTTGAGGCACCCCACATGTCATATTTGTCAACTCAGATGTGTATTTACCTATAGAAAAAATAAAAAAAAAATAAAAAAAATGTAGAACTGTCTCCGAAAGTCCCACCCAGTTTTCTAGTCGGTCTAGTAATATGTTGTGGTCAACAGTGTCAAACGCAGCACTAAGATCTAATAATACTAACACTGAAGTTCTGCCACTGTCTGTGTTTAAGTGGATGTCATTGAAGACCTTTACAAGAGCAGTGCTGTGGTTTGGACGAAAGCCTGACTGGAACACATCGAAATCGTTATTTACATGCAAGAAGTTACTCAACTGTTGAAAAACAACTTTTTCAATGATTTTACCTAGAAATGGCAGGTTTGATATGGGCCTTTAATTGTTCATTACTGAAGCATCTAGATTATTATTTTTTAAGAGCGGTTTAATTACTCCTGTTTTCAGGGCCTGTGGAAAAACACCTGAGTGAAGAGATTTGTTTACTATATGAAGTAGATCTGAGGCCATGCAATGAAAAACATCTTTGAAAAATCCTGTTGGATTAATAGCAAGGCAGCAGGAGGAGGATTTCAGAAGTTGAATAATGTCCTCTAGGTTTTTATCATTAATCTGATGGAATTGTGTCATGGTGTTTGAATTGATTTTAAGTGGACACAGGGACAACACATTTGCTGTACCTGATGCAGAGGCACCGACTGCTTGTCTGATTTTCTGAATTTTGTCAGTGAAGAAGGAGGCAAAATCATTGCAGGCCCTGGTGGATAGAAATGTAGAGGCTACTGAAACTGGGGCTTAGTTAGTCTGTCGACGGTAGCAAACAAGGCACGTGCGTTGTTTTTGTTTTTGGTTATGATGTCTGAGAAGAAAGACTGTCGTGCGTTTTTTAATTCCAAATTATAAAGGCCAAGTCTCTCTTTATAGATTTCAAAATGAACCTGGAGATTTGTTTTTCGCCACCTACGTTCAGCTTTTCGACACTCTTTTTTCTGTTTTCACGGTCATGGCCTTTCTCCATGGAGATATTTTCTTGCCAATCACTTCCTTTACCTTAGTTGGAGCAATAGCATCCATAACATTTTGAATTAAAATAATCTTCTAGACTTCTTAGCCCTCTGTGTGGTCGACTCAGTAGTAGCTTGGCCTATACCTTTTGAAGACCATACTATTTTTTCTTAAACCTGTTAATGCCTAACATTGCATATGTTGAGAAATGTTAATTCATGATTTTCCATCTGAGCCCTTATGTCCTCAACATCTTTTGAAGTAGTAGTTTTCCAACCAATGCCCTTGGAATGGTAACACTTAACGGTGATCGGGTCATCCAAGAAGAGAACATTTAAATGTATCGTGACCCATGCCAATGTGCATATCTTTGCATTTAAATCCAGTTAAAAACAATAAAAGGCCTAAGGTGGTAACGTTTTTAAGTATCTTAACTCACTTACCCCTGTTAACAAAAAAACCCAACAACCATAGACTTCATTGAATGTATCATGTTCGGCCAAGCCACATAATGTTTATGAGAGTTGAGCGAACTTGTATGCAAAAGAAATACATAACATACCATGTGAAATAATGTACTCATTAGCATTGTACAACAAAGAATTTATGATCTTTGGACGTGCATCTATCTCCCTATGCAACAGGAAAACAAACAGGGCAATTAGGAGAATAAAGTAAATAATCCTATTGTTCACCCATCAATAACCACTGATTCCACCAACTCGCAGCAACCCAAGCCCTATTAAGCTACATATGTACCCCAACCAATGGGCAACCAGCTCATGAAATGTGTGCAACTTTACCTTCGCTTGATTAAATCCAAGTTGGATGGTAAATTCAAGATAGAAAATCAGGGTTAAATAAAGAGAATGATGAGGAAAGCAGCTTAAATAAAATGCTTAAGGATAAAGATTTCAACAATATCAATATAATGTGATTGTAGAGTTTGAGTTACAGATTGAAATATATGCATGTTTTACTTATATTACTATTATACAGACACACACATACTACCATTAGCATTTAATGTTTTTTCCCATGAATTTCAATAAAACATATGGATAGCTCCCTTGAAAAAGAGATCAATGATCTCAATGGGATACACCTGGATAAATAAAGGTTTGAAATGAAATTAATATGATTTATTACTAAGCTTAAAGACAACGCAATGACTTTTATATACACCTCCAACAAAAAGCAAGGTAACACAATGTGACAAAAACTTTTTTTGCTGTGCTGCATTACTTTGACAGTAACCTCTAAAGTATTTAGACCCAGTGCTTATTTTTTTTGTGTGAGTGAGACTGAAAGTGGAACAATAGAAACATGTGACAGATCACATGTTGGTTTACACCTTTTTGAACATGAGTCACGATCTGAGTACACTTTTCATATGGTTGAAACATGCCCCACCCCGAAAAATATGAAACTCGTGACAGTGTTTACATCAGCCACTCTATCCTTCTAGGTTTCTGGGTGAATCCATTTCATCCTATTGGTGCTCCGCTGCCTTGGTGTTTTCCAGTTCTGCCTTGGTAAACAGTAAACAGCTGAGCGGCATAAGACAAAAAAAAGAGGATTATATGTCGGGTAAGGCATCGTTACTGTGGTACTGTCATTGTTGTCCCTAGCAACAACCAGGTTCAATTTATCATGGAGGAGATGGCCTATAGGAAATAGCCGTAGAAACATCACTTTTCAGGGGGTTGTTGTTTACTGAGCCTCAACAGCTTAGTTTTCTATCAGATCCCTTTAACCGAAGGGATAATCCCTGCTGGCTGAACCTTAAATATGTAAGATTACATTATTGCATTTCATTAAAAACATGCATGGGCAATTGTTTTCTTTTCCTGGAAGAATCTTGCTTTGTTAGGGTTTTTTTCTTATTAGATACAGCTGTTTGGTTGTTTGTCCACCAATTGCTATCAGTGGGAAATCCTTAAGTCAGAGTCTGTCCATGGCTTACTTTATTTTTCACAAATGATTTGTCATCATTTTCCTTTCAGCTATTTTGTTCTACCAGATAATTGTTTTGTTTGATCTCTTGATTGTGTGCCAACTCGTAAATAAGATGCACTTCCAGCTTAACTTTGAGTTTAAGCACATCATGCGGTGTGACTTGGCAGACACAGTCTTTGTTCAAAAATTCAGAACTTGTTCAACCTGCTAACTTGCTGCTGGTAATTCCATGGAAGATGCCTTTGTGTGTCAAACATAATTTAATGACAGATAAGAACTGCTTTCGAGCTTATGGCAATCTTGTTTACATACGGTCTGGGAAGAAATGTGGTATCTACAGGTCAAGGGGCGGGTGATTTGAAACACAAAAGCATATATTTAATCTTAATGTAGAATCTGTGTAAATCCTTGGAAGTAGGCAACACTGTGGTCCTGAGATGTGCTGTCAAATGTGTGTTTGCAGGAAGAAAACAAAATCAACAGACTTAAATCTTTGCTCCATCTGTCTGAAGATTGGCTTGATGCCGATGTTGTTTGTCTTAGTCAGATTCCATCACCTCCTTTTTTTTAATTCACTGGAACTACCCTTGACTTCTTTGTCTTGGAAACATTAGAATAACAAAAAATGGTTGGCAAACAATTACATTTTAAGGAGGAGCTGTTTAGATTTGTAAGTGACTTTCATTCTTCTGCAGTGCGTGTTTAGGAGTTACATCTTCATTTCAATAAAGGTGATACATTATTACATGAAAAGTGTGGACTGCGACACCACATTAACATAATCTTTACTTTTCAAAATTAATCATGCAGAAAAGGACAAACATGTTTCTCTATAACTACTAATAAAAGTAAAACACGTTGTTGACCTTGCAATGACTTAAATACTCTTTGTATCTTGGCTGACTGTGTGGTATTGTTACCAAAGAGATAGGAGGCACATATTAAATTTAGAATTTACTTTAATCTTATGCCAGGTGTTTCAATCAGCTGGTATAACCATTACGTAACTCTGTGGCAGATATTACATTGAAAAACTGGTTGTTGGCAGCACACCTGGGCCGATCTACTGGAGTGAAAAGCCATAACAGTATTCAGAGCGTGCATTGCTGTCCTTTTCTTTCTGCCTTCAAAGTTTCAATGAGAACTGACACTGCAAAACTATAATCATTGTATTGTTACTGTGCATGCAAAGCACAAATCAGCCACAGTACAATCCTGTGTTTACAGTCAAAATAAAATGTGCAACATGGGAAATGTAAAATACATTTTTAAAACCGACACTTAACCGGGCCTTTGCATGTCTGTTTTTCCTTATAAGGTCAACACAAAGTGAGAGCTTGCACTTTCTCACCATCATCTTGTGCAAAATGCCAGTTTCTCAGATGTTGAATACCACAACCCAAAATAACATTCTAATTTTCACACCTCCTCCGGGTTGCATGCCATCATCACAAAGGAGGAAGGAAGAAGCCAGAAGCCTCAACAAACAACAGCCTTATCTGTAACCAGTCTGTTTACCATGTATAATGTAGCTTTTAACCAGACGAGGTTTGGTATAGAAGGGACTTTTCAACAATTCTAATTTAATCTGAGAACATAAGAGTATGTCTAGCATTTGGAAAACATGTTTTGAGTTGTTTTTTATTTAATCACACATTTAACATACAATCGTTGTCTCCTGAAATCCAATCAGCACTGTACTTTTCCTCATTGTATCTTTTTTAACGCTTATGTTAATAAAGGATCTTCGTTCTTTACATGTGCTGGGTGCCCTGTCAGTGTCACTATTCCAGAAATACATGCGGCCTATTTTTTCTGAGTATTGATGTCCATCTTGCTGTTACTCGCAACTTCTGTTCTTTTAACTCTCTGCCGCACTGTCTCTTCTTCTTTTTATGAAAGCATGTCAGCACTTACTCTTTGTGCAAGTTATGTTAGTTAGCGAAAAAAGATGGCGTCATATGAGACGTATCTGAAAGTTGACGCTGTGATTCTCTCAGTTTAGACATGTTATTTTTCACACTTTTAATTGCAGAAGAGTTTTAAGGAGGGTTCAGTTGATGTTATTTGCATACTTTTTTCATCATTTATTTCTCTTTATTATGTTAGAAAAATATATCTCGCCACCGGCTTGAGTTTCAATAATCAGGATACATGTATTTATTATCCTTGCAAGAATGGAAGTTGTCATCACATACAGAGCATATGGTACAACTATAGTTTCTGAACAGTGTCCTTTCCATGCTTATTTACAAGAGAGAGTGTTACACAGTCACAAGATGGAGGAATACCAGTTCAAAGCAGTATACAATGTTTAGTTTAGATTAGCTAAGACCCACGTCAGAAATGGTCATGCTTGTCATTATTTCTATCTCCATAGAGGCTGAATCATCAGGTTAATCGTTGTCACATAGCTAAAATATGCCTAAAACAGTGTGTCCTGACGCTCTTCTAGGTAATCATCCTGTTACATACACAGGTAACATAGGGCCTTTGTTATCATGTGCTACTCTGATATTGGAAGAATAGATTCAGCATTTTCCCTACAAAAACCATGTTTTTAGCAGATTGCATTTTGCCTTTTATGCTTTGGATTGTATAAATTAGTTCTGCAGTCATATGATTGACATTTAAATTTTGATCTCTTGTTCCTCAAAAATGTGTCACACATCAAATATTTAAATACATAGCAACACAGCAGTGCACAACAAGCGTATGCAGACATTTGGTGCCTGTCAGTTTAGTACATACACACATCACATGTGTACGGCCTGGCTCAACTGTAATGAGCCCATTCTCATTACATTTGACAGGCTAAAAAAATAATAAATTCTACAACCAATTCAATACCCTAATGTTCTGTTTGATTGTAAATACAGACATGCACATGAGACAGTACATTTTTAAAGTACAGTTAACCCCAACATTTCAAATGCACTTTTCCTGTATAATAGTGCTATTTATGATTACGAATTGTTTTGGGCTGAGTTGCCCGGTGTTGTAGATATGAGCCTTAGAGATATCTGCCTTATATTTATGAACCTTTGACCTTGCTGAGGGCAGTTTAATCTCAGAACAAATGTCCTTCTTCTCTAACACGCTTGCTAAACTTACAGCTGAATCAAGAAGCCATTTTTGTTTACCAAAGCAGACATCTCAATACCCAATATCTCCAACACTGGGCATCTCACACCAAAACCATCTAAACAGCAAATTAGAGGAAAACATTATATTTGATTTTCAGGTGAACTTTCTCTGTGAAATTGAAAGAAAGGCTAGTTCTGTGACACAGGTCTGTCTTTAGTGTTTGAACCGTTTATTATTGTATCAGTTGGAAACCCTCACAATGCTAAGTACAGTATTGGGGTGAATGTACATTGCTTTCCCAACCACTATGATGATTGTTCATTGGGAAAAAAGGATATATATTTATTTAATATATCTACCTTACACCGATTGAGTAGATGGATATCGGATTGATAAATATTGTAGCTTGCTGGAGATGTTATCTATATCTGCTACTACTGCAACTTGTGTACGTTATGCAGGAACAGATTTTGATTTATTAGCCAGTGCATATGGCTAATTTATGTTTTATAATGCTTCCATAATCTTTCCATGCCACTCAATTATCAGAGGGTGTTTATCTAAATCCCCTACTTTCTGAACTAATGAGACTCTTACAGCCTAAAACCCTAATTATTGCTAAATCTATCCATCCCCGTGCAGCACATACAATTATGTTTGGAAGTCCAAATCATATGCTCCAACAACACTAAAGTGAGGGGCCTCAGATGGTATTGGGAGACTTAAAGATAGTGGGATGGGGAGAACAGGGATAAGAAAGGGGTTATGTTAGGGTGCAGCAAAGTCTGCACGCTTTTGGCTTGTGGTTAACAGGTGGGCCCACGCGACACGGCCCCCACCTCAATCTCACAGACCACCAGCTAAAGAGAGAGACTTTATCCAAGATCTGTCTGGCAGACAGAGAAGGGGATTTGAGCACCAAATCCAGCGGATCAATAAAAATGTCTGCTAATTAGGCTTTCCAGAGAAGGAGGGGGGTTAGGAGGGGATGAGAGTGAGACAGACAAGGAGGCGAAGAAAAAGAAAGAAAATAAAAAATCATCATAGAGGCTGATTCAGATGTCTAGACAGATAAGGAAAAACATTACAGGTGTGCCTCATATGGAAACTCAGGTGAGGCACACTCCTCGACAGCTCACCTTCCTCTTTGGTTCAATACAACGTACATTTGGGAATCTCCGTCCCTCCCTCCCTCCCTCCCTCCCTCCCAACCTCCCTCCCTTCAACACTCTCTTCCCCAGTCAGAGGCATCCTCCCTTGCGACAGCGATCAGTTTCTCTGACCCCAATCCTCCTCCTCCTCCTCCTCCTCCTCCAACCTTTTCTTTGCCCTCCTCCTTTTCCCTGCCCCTCCTCCTTCCTTCCCTTTGGACATCACCACTTTGACCTAAATCTCCACATTTAATCTTCATCTTCTTCTCGTCTTTTGGATAACAATCAACCCCCTAATTGTCTTAATGCCACCGGTCTTTTATTGTCCCCGGGGCGCCATGCATGCTGCAGAACAAAAACATTAACCACAGATCAATACTTGGCATCATGCCGCAACTACCCACCACGGTCTTTATCGATTATCACTTATTCAAGGTCAGGCTGCGCTGCTTATGTATTTAATTAAAATAAAAAGAGACTGGGGGGTGTCAGTTAGATATACAAAAACAATCTTTGTTGTTTATCAAAGAAATATGTATCATATTACATCGAGAGGGGGTATTATTATGCTCCTATCATTAATTCAATGTCTTTTTTTTTTATAGCTAGCTCTATTGAACAAAGAGATGTATAGTAGGAGGGATAATACATTAGGAAATGTGAGAATGTCCAATGTGAAAATATATACATCTTCATCATCTGTAAATTAAGTCCAACGGAGCAGCACAAGCCAGCAATTGTAAACACCTTCTTCTTCAAATCTCACCCAAGCCTCTTGTTATGCTCTCTATAAACCGAATCTTGACATCGTCTATTTCTAAAATGAGAAGCTTATGGACTAGCACTCTCAGTTATATTACAATACGGCTTTGGGCCCTGAGCCAAAGATATTAGCTTCACAGTGATGTTAAGCCCAGGATCAAGCTAAGGTTAGGCCCTGATTTGTGTATGATTTTGAAATGACAACCGGGATGATAATCAAAATATTCAGAACAATAAAGGATTATCTATTTCCGTGGCTGCACTCTGCGCCATCTGTTGAGGAATAGGTCGGGGGGGGGGGGAATAATGTTGTTCACTTGTGTGTGTTTATGTGTTTACATAGAGGCCCTTATACATATACAGTACTATTCCCATTTGCAATGTAAAGATGTGTGTATTGGTGGCTTTGATACAAAATGTTCAAAATCTGAAATCCCCTGTTCTTCTTCTCTACATGGAATTTACCTGATGCTTTTATCTAAAGCCACTTACATACACTTTTGTACCATAGACTTGGCAGCAATTTGGGGTTCAGTCAGGATCAGAATTCCTTTATACATCCCAGAGAGGGGAAATTAACAGAAAAAAACTGTATAGATAGAGACGAAAGATAACACACTATTAGATAAAAAGGCATGCACATAGTATTTAAAATAAACTATCTTTCCCAAGGACACTGGCTGATGTTGAATCCAAGGGCTGAGGATCAAACCACGGACCAATAGATGCCAATTGCCATTTATGGAATGGTTTGGAGCAGGAGTTAAAACAAAGCACAAGCATAATTCAGTTTAAAAGGATGTACAGATACACTTTTTGGGAAAACTATGAGAATGAAGAGAGGTGATTGAAGATGAGAAATGATTCTATATGTATGTATAAATGTAAATGTAAGTAGGAATAACTTGCATAATGATTTAAAGGACAATCATTGAATTAATAAGCATTTGCTTCCTCCTGCTCCCTTTTGGACACATTATTATTAATATGAAGCCTTTTTTTGTTGAATATATAAATATTATCATGAATGTGGATAAATACTATATTTTAACAATACGGTATTCTGTTTTTCGAATTTGTTATTATTTTTATTTTTTAATCTGTTCGAAATAAAGATTGAAATGAAAAATGAAATGAACCCTTTATGTATTTTCTTTCACTCCTTGGCACATTTTGTCATTAAATCAAATAGTCTCACCTTTGTCATCACCATCCTCTTTTCCACTTTTACAACATCAACATCTCAGCCCCTCCCCTGACTCCCCCTCCCCTCTGTGCCTCTCTCTCGGTGGGTGAGTCTGGGGCTGCATCACAGTGAGATGACACTGTCTGACTCTGCTGTAATCTGACATGGCTAATCTAATCTCTCTGTTTTCGCAGATTGGCAAACTACCTGGGTCTTTCCAGCCAATTAAGGCCCATCTGTACAGCACGCCATGCCCAGCCAGCGTGGTTGGGCCGCTGCAGGGCTTAGGCTGTCTGGAGCTCAATATATCTGCTTCCATAATAACAGCCCATCTGCCTGTGGCTTGGCATGGTCCACTTTCATCCCCCATGGCCCCAATAGTTAGGGATCTTCTGCAGTCTTTACTACCAATTAAAGCACTTGTTGCCATACAGTTGTTAGGTAATCACCAAAGTAATGATTCATCACTAAGTGAGCTTCTTAGTCAGGCAAATACATTTGTATCACCTTTTTTTTGGCAATTCAAAGAAAGTAATTGTTTTACATAAAAAACCACAACATGATATTTCATCAACGTATTTTTCAAGCATTTGCAGTGTAAGATGTAGCTAATAAAAACAACAATATAGTTTTTCTTTAAACAACCCATTATTTAAACAATAGCAATTTAATCATAATTCATCATAACATTATGTAGGTGTGGCTTTTATTAGTTTTGATTATAATTTTTGCTAACTAAACTGAAAAATAGGCTACTTTTTCACTGTCAGTGCACTCTAAACTGTATGACCTATCAAACATGTAACATGCATTTTCTTTTTTCAGACAAAGACTGTTTTCCTTTTTATAAATAAAGTACAAACAATGTGAACTTATCATTGTCGAGATTTAAACCAAGAAAATACATTTTATTTCCCCTGCATACACTAGAAAGGTTGCTGCTGACTTCCATATAATCAGATACATATAACCATTGAGACTGAGAGGTAAATACACTGAAATAAGGTCAGAGGCCTTCTAACAGCTTATTTTCTCACCAAGCCAGTCTCACTTAATCACCTTAGCTAAATTAGTTTGAAAATTAGCCCTCTTTCTAACTCCATGTCCCACCATCTCTCCCCTCCTGCCCCCCTTTCCTCCCCAGTCGTTTTCACAGCTTTGTGGATTAGAAAGATTACACGTCTGAAACTCTGTTTTTCTTCTTTTCTCTGTTTTAGTTCCTGTCCCTCCATCTTGAGGGGCTGTTAATCCTGGATGCATACTGTCTCAACATGTTGTTCTACCTTCATACATTTAACAGCTGAGTTCACCATAAGACAAAAAAAAGATCCAGTGATGGAATGTTATAGGATCATGATCATAATGTGAGGGAAAGCCATGATACACTCTTAACCGCTTGACTTACTGGAACAGCAGTTGGGGAATAAAGCAAGACTCTGAAAAAACTGAACCTTTCAATGAGTTTGGGAATTATGTGGTGTGACATTTAGGTGTGGCAAAGAAATAACGTGGAAATCCCTTCAAGCCCAGACATATCTCTTGTTGGCACTGACACATACTGCATGTAATAATAATAATAATTTAGATTAGATTAGATTTGTATAGTGCCTTTCAAGAAACCCAAGGATGCTTTACAATAGGAGATAAAAATAACAAAACAAAAAATAATAATAATCGCATGTGGTTTAAAGTTGATTATATTACATGATGCAGGTGTTGTTGATGACAAACAAAGGCTTTTATTTTGTTGTTCATCGATTGCACTATTATAAATGATTTGATTTATAGCCAGAAATACTGCTTCCAAGGAAAAAAGAACGAAAGATGTGTCATTTGATTGTCAAAGGATTCTTTTTTTTATTTAATTGGAATTTAATATTCAATAGAAACCATATATTTCCGCTGTACTACAACAAAGGAATTACTAAAGAGTGCTTTATGCAAGAACTTCAAAAGCTAAAAACTTCAGTTAGTTGATGAGTCAAGTGAAAAAAATCAACTATTGATAACCAATAAATCATTCAAGTTAAATGATAAGAACATGTGCCAATTATTTGCACGCAGCTTCTCCAATTGAGGACTTTTAGTATCAATTGAATTTAAATGATGTAGGTTTCGGTCTTAAGTATTGTCTTGTAATTTTTTTCTGATAAGTGGGGCCCAGTATTTTATCTTATTCCGATCAAAACAGATTTTATACCACTAGTTTTAGCAAAGTATTCATGTGCATATGCTCTCATGAAGACACGTCTAATTTGCTCTGTTTCATTATTGAGCCAACAGAATTTTTTTAATGGTTTGTTCTGCGGTTTTTGCATATAATAATTTTTCTTCAGGTTACCAATACCACATGACATTTTTAATAGTTGTAAATTGCGCGAGTGAAATACATTAAAAAAATAAATGCGTGGGCGCACTAACAGTTTTTGACTTTTTGGCTTTCCATACTTCCTGACACATCACTTCCTGTATATTACAAGGTTTCTAAAAACGTGTCTGGTGTATGGTCTGGTGTCTATTATATGTTTGAAAAAAAGAATGCTTTCACTTTCACTTCAAGGCTCCATTGATTCGGTGGAGACGCTGCACTTGAACACAACTTCAATAATACAATAAACTAAAGTATCTAGCAACAGAAAGGCGAATTAGGGAAACAGAAAAACTTTAGGAAACTCCACCATGGCGTTTAAGTACCCGGCTGCCCGAAGAGATGAGAGTAAGGTCAGTGTCGAAGTCCTGCGGTGAGATTTCTCTCTGTCTGTTTGTCATTCCGTAACATTCTCTGCTGAAAACTCACAGGAAAAGCGACACAAGGAAGATAAATACAAGTTATATCGGTGGCGGTGAAGAGAAAGGCAAATGGCAACGCAATGAAGAAACAAAACTTTGAAACCAAAAGAAAAACGTTCTTGGTTTAATAACTTAGTAACGTTTATTGTTTCGAAATGTGTTGACTCATGCAGTTCAGGAAAAGCAAAAATGGACACACCACGAGATGTTTTCAATGTGTGTCGAAGCTAGCATTATTTTAGGTTTCATGATAACTGACAACTGGTTCTCGTAATGCAGTATTCCTTCCTTTGCAGGAAAGTAGCCAGTCTGTTATTTTTGTTTCCTATTGTCCTACGCAGTCCAACCCAAGCTAGTACATAAAAAACCATTTTTGTTAATTATGCACATGATAAGCCCTAACCCACCATATTTATTTATTTATTCATTCAACCTATAAGATACAGGCTCTGTAATGTATCTGCCAACTTGATGAATTAACTTTTCAAGATTTGTCAAAGCCTCCTCCAAACTAAATTAGCAGCCTAAAGCTGTATGACTTTATTTTGTTGACTGATTGATACATCTGTATTTTACAGCTATTTTTAATATTTAAAAGAAAATGCTGCAGAATAGATGTCTTATTTTAAGGTTTTATTTTGTCTGATCTATACTCTAAAGCCCAGGCATTTTTAATATACTATAAAATAAAAATTATAAAAAATGATTACAATTATAATAAAACAGTGATTAACATTGTTGCTTCTGTCAAATAATGACAACCAAGCACCAAAATGAGCCTTTGAAAACCCAACATGCGTCACTTCCTTTAAGGGTATCACAACCAGTAAATGAGGACGCCCTGAGAGTTTATTTTTATAATGTCTGGAACTTGGACGTTTGCCATACTACAAAATTCAGCAGTGTTTGCGTGTGACACACTAGTATCACCCCTTAATTGAGTGAGGCATTGCCAGAATTATTCACGTATCAGTTGAAGAAAATACACGATTATGTTACAAAACACTGGGAAATTAGCTGAGAAAGAATTAGGGCAAATTAGGTTACTAGACTCAGTAAACCCTTTTACTGATTTATGGACAATGATAAATGTTCAAGATAAAAACTTTAGTCCGACTGATAAACACTATCATTTACCCAAATATCATCTTATTGCAGAAATCAATTATATTATTCTCAGACTCAACAGATTGAGTATTTGAACTTAACCAACTTATATCAACCAGCTCAATGACTGTAATTTGTGCCCCAACCTTTGCCACAATTTGGTGTGCCATCAATATTTATACAATCTTATGTAATGTTAAATGGTTCATCACATAATACCTGACAGTTATTACCATGTTTTCAATACACTGGTTATTTTAATTTGACTGTAGATGCGTGCATTGGTTTAATCTCAGAAAAGATTTGAGAGTTTGATTATTAGTAGGGGCTTATCTTTTTCATATATTCTTTCCTTTGCTAAGAAAGGTAATTTTCTCCTTAAAGTCTGCCTTGTTTTCACAGTTTGAGATATACCCTACCACCTTTTCCTTCCTGATACTTATACAAATACGGCAACTTGGGTATCTGCCAATACTTCGTACTGATCTGATATCAGATACAGTATACACAATTTGGGACATATTTTGGTTACATTTTGCATACATTTTTCCAGTAGTATTATTTGCCCAGACGGCTTTAAACATCTGTATCAAAATTGTGGAATCAAAATCCGGAACGTTATGTGCAGAATTGATCACATCTTTTCTGCAGTGTCTCACAAATGCTGTCACTTACAAGGGATGGACCAATTAGATTTGATTCAAATGTTGTCATCGCAAAGTGTAAAGGTACTGAAACAACTAAGGGAGTCAACAGTGTATCAATAAAATAAAAATAAACATGATTTCAAGAAAAGGTGAAATTATTATAAATGATTATGCAATGCTTCTCAAATAATGGACATTATGATCTGATGCAATTGCTGGAAACCTAACAAGAACATTGACAAAGACTCTTCCCACCTGAGTATCAAAGTCATTGTTTCGTAATCCCCCAAAGCAGCACTCTTAATTCCTGTGCTGACAAGCAACAAGTTGACAAGGCAAACATGAATGACACATTTATAACATGTAGGTGCTCTTCAGTTTTACAGCAAATTGCATGGACTGAAGAGGGAGGGAGAGAGGTATTGCCATGGCAAGACAACTCTCTCCATCAAGAAAATCAAGTTTCTATGCCAACGAATGAAAAAAGTTGTTGTTGGTTTTACGTTGTAGGTGGATGACCATCATGGTACAAAGATCTGTGATCCCTACACCTGGCTGGAAGACCCTGATAGTGCAGAAACCATGGTATGTATTGATCTCTTTAAGAAAGCAGAAGCTGTGTCAATACCCACAACTTAACAAATTCCACCCCTCCTCTCTCTCTCCTTCTGATTCAGGCTTTTGTTGAGGAGCAGAACAAACTGACCATGCCATACCTGGAGCAGTGCGCTGTCCGGGCTCAGTTCCACCAGCGCCTCACTCAGCTCTATGACCATCCCAAATACAGCTGCCCCTACAAGAGAGGGAAGAGGTACTAGTAAAAGAGAAGGCATTAGTCAGACTGAAAAACACTTACAGAGCAACTACTTTTAACTGCAGGTCTGAAGTAAATAAAACTATAAAGAACGACAATTTTCCATTTTTATTTCAAGGTACTTCTACTTTCATAACAAGGGTCTTCAAAACCAGGAAGTGCTGTATGTGCAGGACTCTCTGGATGGAGCTGCCACTGTATTCTTTGACCCGAATACACTCTCAGAAGATGGCACTGTGGCTTTGAGAAGTGAGTCCAGGCACATATTTTGCATGTTATTATAAAGAAAAATATGTTTATTTTCTTTGTCCCTCTCTCCACCCAGTGGGCCGCCTGTCAGAGGAGTGTGAATATTTTGCCTATGGTTTGAGCAGCAGTGGTTCAGACTGGGTAACAATTCACTTCATGAAGGGTGATGACCTCACCATACTTCCTGATGTACTGGAGAGGGTTAAATTCAGCTGCTTGGCATGGACCCACGAAGCCAAGGGCATCTTTTACAACTGCTACCCGCGGCAGGAAGGCAAAACTGATGGTGAGGAACACAAAACGCTCCAAGCGGAACAACACCTATTCCACATGAAATCAAGACTAAACCCCTCTTTTTTTCTTCACTAAAGGCACAGAGACTACATGCAACGTGAATCAGAAGCTGTACTACCACGTCATTGGCACCAAACAGTCAGAAGACATTCTGGTTGCAGAGTTCCCCGAACATCCCAAGTGGCACAGTTCAGTCACCGTAAGTCCTAACTTATCTAGAACCACTTATTATAATCCCCTATTTGCAATCAGGACAGTAGGGGAATAAATATCTATCCAGTGTTTCCTCCTATATACATTCAGCTGCACCGCTGCTGAATGTATGCGCGCGCAGCCAGGTACCAACATTATTCTTATTATTATCTTTTTTTAAATACATTAAAATAATAATCTGGGCCACACAGCCTTTGTGAGCGAGCGAGACAGAGAGAGGGCTAGAGAGAGCACACCTTTAACTATTTAATATAGTTGTAAAAAATAAAGTAAGAAATAATTCCAATGTGTACTATAGGACAGTAAAAAAAACAGTTTAAAAGGGGAGTGATTCGTAAAATATGCATAAATAGAAAGAAAGAATGCTAACTAGGTAACATAAGATAAGAATAAACAAGTTTAAATGATTTGTTATTGGTTGTGGTCATATTCTAAGGATGTTTGGTTTATTTAAGTATACAGCTCCCTTTCATATGAGTGTTGAGAGCTGTAGGCCTATCCATAAATTCATTTTGTGCTCAAAGTGCACCAGATTGATGCTTTTAACTTCAACATTTACATTTTTTTTTTTACCGGGGCTACATGCCCCCGGACCCCACTAGAGGATGTGAGATTCACCCCAAAATAAAGCAGGTTAAAATAATAAAATTGCATACATTTAGATTTTTTGTTATGTGGATGTGTAGTATTTGTGTTACTGTATGTTCAATAAAGGACATTTAGCAAAATACACCTGTAGAGCCTCAAGAGCCTTTCTTGTGCTGGCAGACAATAGTGAGCTCCGCGCTCACATTTAGCTGGGCCCGAGTGCCTTAGCACCGCTGCTATGACTCCATCCTAGGGGAAACACTGCTATCTTTCCCTTTTTTCTTTCCATTCTCTTTCCAGATATCAGATGATGGCAGATATGCTGTTCTGTCCATCACTGAAGGATGTGAACCTGTCAACCAGCTGTGGTACTGCAACCTTCAGCAGCTCCCCAATGGCATCACAGGTCTGTAGCATTAAGCATTTCAATAATACAAGAATGCACATATTTTATTGAGAATTAGGACCACTCTGTTTTGCATGTGTGTTAGAATCTGATGCTGGACAAGATGCAAATGATGTCTTTCAAATATACAAGCATTCATTAATATTATTGATCCCAAAAGTGATCCAAATTGGTGGTAGATAGCAACTTCGTATCATTTTTGAACCAAATGTTGACGTTGATAGGATACCTGCCCAAAGTATCTTGAGGACAATACTAAAAACAATTCCACAGCCAAAACTTAAAAAATTCAGTAAAAATAATCAAATCTAAATATAATGGATTAATATACTGCAGTACATGGAACTTAAAGTGCTTGTTTTGCTTTTGTAAATTATTATTATTAATTATTTTATGGTAAATTAATGTCTCTTGCAACCTGCCTCAAAAAAGTTGAACAGTACTTAACTTTGATCTGCCATGCTTTGTTAGTTTCTTGAATTTGAACTAACTAGGGTTAGTTTTAACTTGGGTTAGTTTGAACTAACCCTAACCCTAATTTGGGAAATTGGACCTGGAAAGTCCTTTACATTTGTTTTAACTTTAATATTTAAGAATTTGGAAATGTCTTTTGAAAATGTCTTGTTTTGTTTGACCAAACCTGTCCAGTTAAAATCTTCTCACTTTCATATTGTTTAACAAAGGCTGCTTTGAAACATTACACATTAATGCTATTGTTCAACACACATGTTAATGTTTCTCAGGTCGAACATGGATTGATTGAAATCAAGACCAGTTTTTGAGTGGACATTTTATAGCAGCAATAGATATCTCTACAGCTTCCTGGCACAAAAGGAACGTGCTGTGTAAGCAGAAAAGGGGTTGATGCCGATGGCTGTTGACTCATCGGTTACTTCACCAGATGCTGATATTTCAAAATTCACTTTCCCAGTTATTTTCTGCTTCATAAAAATTATCTCACAAACCCTTTAACCCTTTTTAGTTAAAGCCAATTGGGAAAAGTGTGATTGGTCATTACAATCCATTATATTTCAGTTATTTTTATTCGCTGCGTTAGAGATATTTATTCAAACTCCCAATGGTCAAGGAAACAGATAAAAAAAAATAACACAATGCACCTTTTATTTTAAACTCTTAGTAATGTATCTTCTTTACTAGGCCTGCTTCCATGGGTGAAACTTGTGGACAACTTTGATGCCCAGTACTCGTATGTCACCAACGAGGGAACCGTGTTCACTTTCCACTCTAACTTGGACGCTCCTCGGTACTGTCTCATCAACATTGACATCCAGAAAGCAGACAGGCAGCACTGGACTACCCTCATCCCCCAGCACGACAAAGATGTCCTGGGTGAGTGAAAAGGCAAAGTCTGCTATGATGTACACCTGTTTAGTATCAGTTCTCTAAAAGAAGAAGTCCAACACATCTTAAAATTCATACAGCACTTTGAACGACGATGTGTAAAACAAATCTTTGTTGGAAAATGAAAACGGTGGGTTTGTTTAGAGCGTGTGAAAACTCCACCATACTTATAAATGCGTAAAGGGCATATACGTGGTAACGGAGTTCCACAATTGAGCTCCTATAATCTTGCACAACAGTGTTTCACAGAACATCGGTCCTCTGTTTTGATGACAGTCCGACCACAACAACTGGGAAGTTCTGCTTCTGTGGTCGAAGAACTCCGTCAGAGGGAACTCTACTAAAAAGCGAAACTTGACCAACAAGCATTTTGTTTTTGGTGTGAATCATAAATGACGGTAACTGCACTTAGAGATGACTAAAACACAGCATAATATTGAGTACAAATATGAAAAACCCTTCTGCTATCATATAAATGAGGTCTTCATAGTAATAAATGCTGACACTGTTGTGTAAAAGCACTTCATTTGAGTTTATGGCTGCATACAATTGCATTGATATGTTATAAAGCTCGGATGTTTTTTATTCTGCTTAAAATTCTGAATATGGTTAAATGTAGTTTAAGTAAAGTGATACCGAATGATACTGATATCACATATTTAAAAAATATAAATCATCATAATAAAACATATTTTAAAAATATTTTTCAACAAATTAGTTATGTTTGTACAGTATGCATATCCCGTCTGCGTAAAGCAACATACACATGGTATCAAGCAATTTAGTGTATGCATCCGACAGTAAGAAGTTGAGTTACATCTGACAATATGTTTTGTATGGTTCTTAAACAGATCTTTTAAATAGAAGTGATGTGTCGGTCGTGAACGAGCCGATTATTTTGAACGGCTCTTTGGTACGAACGAGGGGAACCAGTCGTACTTGGTGAGAGCCGTTCTTTTTATCGTTCAATCGTTGGTCCGCACTCACTGCCTGCCAAAATCCACTCGCCTTTTAAAAAGCTTGATTTTGTTCCCCAAACGTATGCTGTGAAGACCCGCCCCTACTCTGGTAGGTTTCAGCCATAGTTTTCAGCACGAGAAGTGAGATGGGGTGGGTCTTAACGGAATACGAGAGAGAGAGAAGTCATAGTCATAGTCATAGTCATAGGACAGGTAGACGACGTGTTTTTCGGATGGAAAATGAGCCAAACGCGAAAACGCAGCAGCACTTGGATGCACTTTAACCAAAACCCAGGCAGTGATAAAGCGCACCATTTGTAAAGGCAAAATATCCTTTAAAGCAGAGTCAACAAATAATCTCCATTGCCACTTAAAAACACAGTAGGCTATCTAATATTAAGAGTTGTGTGAATTTCATTCAAGGCAAGGCAACTTTATTGACATACAGAGGGTACATTTAAAGTACATTAATAGCCGCTTTCACACCAAGTATTACTGACATGAACGACATGGATATGGCGCCCCCTTGTGTCATGTTTACAATGCAGATTATTGACATTAGGTCTGGCAATACAGTCAATCATTATCCTGGGATTATTTAGCAGATAAACCTAGTAACCCCGCCCACTTGAAAAAAAACGGCTCTTTTGAACGGCTCTTTGAAAGGAACGGAGCCAAAAGATCCGGCTCCCTTCAAGGAGCCATAAATCCCATCACTATTAAATAGCCTCATAAAAGCTCAATAATTAGTTCAGTCATGCTTCTTACATCTTGGTAACTATAATTTGCCCTTATATGGATGCTGGTGGTTGTGGGCATCAGACTGTTGACAATATTGTACCAAATTTAAAGTCAGTTTAATCTGTGTTGTCCTTGCCTTCACACTGATGACACTTATGGTCTCACGCTCCCCTGTGTAATAAATGAGTAAACCGTACAAATGCAGTGTATTCAGCAGCAAGGACATCTGCTGGGCAGCATCCTGCACTTTACATTGATCATATATTAGACTGCCCCCTGCTGGCTGTTGATGAGATCTCATATTGTGACAGTGAAAGCATACATGGTGCATACATGAAGTCTTTGATTAGCATCTTTACATGTGGCATCTCATGTAATGTTGCTAATAAATAAGTTGTTGTGCAATAGAAAGTTATTGTATTTGGCTTCATCCAGGATGACATGACTTATTATTAGTAAGATAAATGGCAGAAAATAAGTCGACAGAGATAAAAACATTAAAAAAAGAAAACAAGTAAACAATGTTTGTGGGAATAACACCAGCTGAGGGACAAATAAAGGGTTTCTGATCCCGATACACATGTTGTTATGTTCACTCTAACACACATCCCTCTGCAGGCCTTGTCTCCTGTGTGAACCAGTACCACCTGCTGGTCAACTACCTCCACGATGTGAAGGACATCCTGCAGGTGTACGAGCTGTCCACAGGCCAGCTGGTCAGGGATCTGCCGCTGGGCGTCGGAGCAGTGTTAGGAGTGAGCTGCAAGAAGAAGCACTCAGAGTTCTTCTACAAGTTCACCTCCTTCACTACTCCAGGTAACCATGACATATTAGTGTCTCAAGTTATACAACTATAAATGATAAACTGTATTTTAAAAACTAATCCTACATGGAAAGGCACAATTGCCATCAATGCTCTTGAAACAACATTTAGAAATATATAGTTTAAATGGCTTTTTTATATTTTGATAAGTTTTAGGTTAAATAAGGGATTTTTCAAATGATTTTTATTAAGAAATATGCACTTTGGAGATTTCAAAATTACCCAGCAGAAAAATAATCAACTACAAAAAAGAAGAACAACACTTTCTAGTGTAAACCTGTTGTTCAAAAAATTGTTTTTCTTCTTTACCAGCCACCATTATTCAGTTGAACCAGTGCGTTTTGGGCTAAGTAATGAGTTAATTGCAACTCCCAAAGGTCAATTATACACCACATGATGAATGCTTTATAATAGAGTTACAATAATAAATCTACATCTTATCAAACGAAACACGATATTACATAAGTTATCAGCAATAACATCATACTTTGACAGCAGCATTATGATGGTGTTCTTGTGAATCATCAGCTATCTCAATAGAGCCGGGAAAGGGTTGACGTCTGCATCTCAAAACAACTTGGTCAAAACCACCAAGGTTTTAGAAGTAACATCTGCATACGGTCATTACAAGCAACCTCAAGCTTATGCGTGCTCGTATTTGTAAACTTGAGCCACATAGAAGCAGCATAAAGGGATGTTTAATATGTTTGACTTATCTTGACATTCTACACATGTAAAATGTTCTTATTAGCTTGAGCACATAATATGTCACCGTCATCAGACATTTCATCTGTAATCAAGCGCTCAAGATATTTTTGTTTTTATCATAAACACATGGCAATAGTCCAGAGATATAACATTTTGGGAAATCGTTTTTCCTTTATCTATAAATCATGACAACACTGTTTCAGTATTTTATTGAACTTCTAAATTGACCCTCTGAGCACGAAATCAGCTGCTATTGAAATACTGCGGGAGAGGGAACATGGCCGATCGTTTGCATTCATAAAATACTGTAGTTTATCAGGGTGTAACCAATCATACAGACACTTTTATAGGCTCTTAGTTGGTCAGATATATCGTTCGTGTACAGAAGGCTGGTGAAAGTAGCTGCCTGTATAACTGTAAGGGTGTGCAATTTGTAATGTAACAAGTCTTATCGTCAAATGTTTGACTTGATATGAAAAATGTGTTAAAAAAGCAGGGCCCTCTTACTTATGTGACCTCTGTTCTGTGGTACCCAGGTATCATTTACCACTGTGATCTGAGCGATGCACCCCCAGAGCCCAGGGTGTTCAGGGAGGTGGAGGTAAAAGGCATCAAGCAAGAGGACTATGAGACCAACCAGGTAACATACTCCATGTTTTCTTTTTATTTGTGATCATACGTCACCATTCTCAAAGTACCTCATTACATTTTTTTAGTGCTGTTATGGTCTTCCCGTCATCTCACAGTTAACTCAAGTTCATGTTATTTTTATTGCATGGAATGATAGCATATTCATATCATGATGCAGACTTCCCAGCAATTGCTATGAATGAGGAAGTGGTGAGTGCTGTTTGTGTCAGGGACTTATCAGAAACACAGCTGATGTGCCATTCAATAATAGACATTTATCGTAAAATACAGATATAAGTACATAAATATAACTGATTTATTTTATCCTCTCTATGTATTGACAGGTATTCTATCCCAGTAAGGATGGAACCAAGATCCCCATGTTCTTAGTTCACACCAAGGGCCTAAAGAAGGACGGGACTCATCCTGTCTTCCTTTATGGCTACGGAGGCTTTGAGCATTCCTTACAGCCACACTATAAGTGAGTACACCTGCATTCTTCAGATCACACAGTTGAAAAATGAATGAATTGTTGGGGGTTAGAAAAGCAAAGGTGTCATGTTACTTCTAAAACCATCTGTCGCGCCCATTAGTATGGTTTATATGTTTTGTTATTTCAACACTAGATGGCGTAATGAGGCAACAGCATATAAATGGTCTCCTGGCACAGGTGCGAGTGGGAGAGCAAACGTTTTTTGACCGTGTCTGTGAACACGCTGTTTTTCTTTGAAAATAAAAGATATTGAAAGCTAAACTTTGTCGCACATGGATATTGCACGCGTCCAATTAGTTAACCCAGTTTAGTCAATCCCAGGTGATATTCAGTGGCAATAGTCACCACACCATCCTCTGCTCTCAAAGAGGTCGTCTCTGCTGGCCTCCCATCCACTATAATACAAATAATAATTCATTGCATTTATTTGAGCACTTTAACTAGTGCTCAAAGCGCTTTACATTACTACATATATCAGACATGTAATACATCAATACTGTGGGAATGAACCGGTGTTCCCCACCCCCCTGATCTGAGGACCAGCGCACTGCCCACTCTTATCATATGACATTAACCAGCAAGGTTATATATGATTGCGATGATTTGTGATTGCGTAGCCAGTGAGAGTGAGCTGATTGCTGGATGTTGCCACTCTTGCAAACGTACCTGCCATTGTTGGCTACTTCAGAACAGGGACACACATATGAGGGTCTACTTTGTGTCTGATTCCTCTGCAAATAACAGGGTGCCGGTGCAAATATATGTATCAGTGGTGCTTTAGAAACACTGTATGAATACTAAATGCCCAATGACAGAAACAACAGTATATTGTTGTTACTTTGTGAACCCTACACAATCTGCAAAAATGTACCATTGTTAACTGTAGATGACTTCATATAGTACTTAACCACAAGGGTGGCGTGTAACTATAATTGAAATGCTGAGATTGTCGAGACAAATGTAACGTATTAACATGTTTTTAATTTAGGAGTGTGATTTATATTTTTTAAATGTAATCGAACTATGCTCTTTTGCTATTTCAAATAATAAAACATCCTTTTATGTTTAGTTTTTTTTGACACCCTTTTATGCATATTTTGTTTATGTTCTCTGTCTGTGATCAGTGTTGCTTACCTGCTGTTTGTACGCCACCTGGGAGGGATCCTGGCAGTGGCCAACATCAGAGGGGGGGGCGAGTACGGCCTCACCTGGCACAAAGGTACCGACATCTAGGAATGTACCTAGAAAGACAAAACTGTACTGAGGAGTGTGTCAGAGAGTGTTCATTAGAAAATATTAGACATAAGTGGGTGTGGTTTAAGTCTGCATATTCTGTTGAACTCTCTCCCCTCCCGTCCCTCGCCCCCTGCCCCCACTGGACTATAACTCCCCACACACTCAGACATATATACTTGTATTATTGTATTTTTGTATTCGGGATTGTTGGAAACGTTATTTCGATCTGTCTGTACACACAAACTGAAAGATTGACATTAAAGTTGACTTTGACTCTGTGTGTATGTGTTTGCAGCTGGCACTTTGGGGAACAAGCAGAATTGCTTAGATGACTTCCAGTGTGCAGCAGAGTATCTGATCCAGGAGAAGTACACCACGGCCAGCCGCATCGCTATCAACGGAGCCTCTAATGGAGGACTGCTAGTGGGTGAGTGCAGGATTAACGGTGTGTGTTATGTGTTTAGTGTGACGGCCAGTGATAGAGAACAAGAAGTGTTAAATGGGTTTGAAATATATACCCTGGAAACTATTATGCTAAAGTCCATTATGTGTTAGAGGTGTTAAAATCTTAAAGTTGTGGAAATTCTACCCCTAAAATGTTTTTATAGCTTTAAACCTTTGAATGCAGCTTTACCTTTACCCCCTCGCCATTTTCCACCAGTGAATTGCAAACTAGAGGCCTAAGCATTTTTTGATTTTGAAAATAAATAAATGAAATGTAGCAAACTCCCTGTAAATAATAACTCATGCTTAGGTTTTCTGTGTACTGCTAGCGAGTGTAGTTGAGAGTGAAAGAGAAAGAAAGGAAATAGAGGTGTGTGAGTACGAAGTCAGAATTGGAATTATACATTGTACAGTGTGTGTACAGTTTATTTATTAGAGGAATAAATACTACAACTCCTCAGGACCCAATTTCATTGCAACTTGCTGCTAAAAGTAAGGGGTTTAGCTTTGAAGTTAACGATAACAACTTGGGAGGATCACTGGTCCGTTACTAGTCTCAGCTACATTAATCAAAATGCATTCTTTATACTACATCTTTGGCATAATTGCTAATGTCAAATTAATCAAACGGCAGTTAGCTGCTTAGCTTCAATACATTTTCTATTAAACAGCACATTAAACTGTGCTTAGTCACTTCATTTACCAAAGGCGGAGCCGCCATATGGCATCGCACAAACCCAACCAATGCCTCCCTCCCTGGTGTGTTGGTGCCCATTTAGGAGTGATTGTGTCCTACAGTGTGAAGTTAAGGGAATCTATGTGTGTGTTTGAGTGTGTGTATTTGAAGGGATTTGTAATACATATTTGAAATGCTCACACAGCTGCATGCGTGAATCAGCGTCCAGACCTGTTTGGCTGCGCTGTGGCAGAGGTGGGGGTGATGGACATGCTGAAGTTCCACAAGTTCACCATCGGCCACGCCTGGACCACCGACTACGGCTGTGCTGACGACCCCGAGGAATTCAAGTGGCTGATCAAGTAGGAAACACACATGAAGTGAATCACTTACACATACTTTATATTCATGAGAACGTGTTGTAGCCCCCTTTATGCTGCACACCAAAATTATATGCAAACAAATTGGTGTCGTGCAACTTCTTCACACATTGAAGTCATTCCCATTCCCTCTCTTTCATTCTGAACCCCTCACACTTTCCTTTCTACTGGTGTTTCTCACTTCCTCCTCTCTCCAGGTATTCTCCTCTCCATAATCTGCCTCAGCCTCCTTACTCCGGCCCCCCCTTCCCTGCCGTCCTGCTGCTGACGGGAGACCACGATGACCGCGTTGTGCCCCTCCACACCCTGAAGTACTGCGCGGCGCTGCAGCAGGGGGTGGGCCGCAGCCCCGGGCAGCGCCAGCCTCTGATGGTCAGGGTGGACACCCGCAGCGGGCACGGCGCCGGGAAGCCCACCGCCAAGGCCATCCTGGAGGATACGCACATCTACTGCTTTATCGCCGAGACACTGGGGCTCAGCTGGAAGGAGTAGAGAGGCTGGTAAAAGATGCTCGCAATAAGGGATGCTTTTTAAGGGATTAATGGTTTATAATTCTTTCAGTCAAGGTCAGAAGAATATACCAGAACAGTGAAAGTGAATCATTACAGGAAGATTTAATTATAAAAATGAGATATATACCATAATGCCTCTTTTGAAATAACTCTTGACTATTACCTTTACCTATCAAATACACAAAAAGATTAGGCATTTGTTTTGAATGCATATTGTAGATTTGGAATAAATTGTATAATTTAAAATAAAGCATTTAAACAAAACCTCTATCTTCACTTTGATATGAAATATGTGTTTTAATGAATGCGTTCATGCCGTTTTAAATAAGAAATATGATAAGATCTGAATTGTTCAGCATCATTATTGAAATAATAACTTTTATTGAAATAATTACTTTTATTGAAATACCTCTGATGATGATCATCTGAACGTAAAAATGGTTCATACAAATGTAACCTATCAATACAGTCAAAACCGCTCTCATCAAAAATATTCCTCAAGTATGGAACGTGCCTTGCCTTTCACGTGCTGCGCTGCCCCCTGTTTGAATTACGCTCGGAGCTGAAGTGACATATCACTTCAAATAAAACATTAGATTAACTGAACAAAATGTTGCGATCCAACCGAGGAGTTTGGTCCCCCCACCGACCCTTCGGTTAAACCACCATTTTCTTTAATATTTTATAATCTTATCAAGTTTTGTATATAAAATATGTATCTGTAAATGAATGATTCGCCTAAGGATGATAAATGTAATGCTCTCCTCTAAAATGTAATGAGAGTAAAGGTATCATATAATAGAAAGAACACAGCAGCCATCTCTGTAGGGTGCAGTTTATACATATTCCACCAAGTGGCAGTGTTGGACTACAAAGAGAAAACCCTGCAATAGAGAAGCTGTACGACACCTCAAGGTCAAATGCTGGGTGTCACCTTAGTGTCAACTGCTGTCGCTTCATTCAGGGGGATTGTGTTAAAAAAAAAACACCAACAGCAGGATACACTTGGATAAATCCTTAAGGTTGTCGATTTGTTGGTATATCTGCATAGCGGGTGGGAAATTAAATCACTGGCAGACAGAGGAAGTAGGATACATCTGTACAGAACAGCAGATGTGGATGACGGGATTTAGATGTAAAGAGAGACAGAAGACAGAATCATCTTTAAAGTTTGTGCCGACAAAGTGGAGGGAGTGCTGATAGACGGCAGCTATGTGTGGAGACAGCGAGAAGCAACATGCAGACAAGCGGAGAGAGACTGAAAGTGCACTTATGGAGAGACTCAGGAGGCGCCCAGACAGACGGGTGTTTAAACTGTCAACGGGAGAAAAAAACAGAGATAGAAACTCTCCGCCAGCCAACCGCGGAGAGTGAGAGAAGTTGTCCGCTCGGTCACTCAGAGTTTAATCTCTGCTCAGTGGGAAGTTCTGATTTCAACAGACTGAACCCCGGGCCTTATCTAAGTACCCTCTCAGTGGGTAGATATGAGGGGAAAGGAGAGGGAAAGGCTGCGGCTGCAGGAGGATTTGCAGACAATGACTCGTAGCCACAGGGGCAGAGTGGTTGAATGAAGCCCGGGAAGACAAAGCCAGTAATAAGCCGGACATATGAGAGACAGAGACAGCGCTTTAAGACCAAGCAGGAGAAAGAGCTGAGAGGAGTGTCCCCGAGGATTGAGGATGCTTTTGCTGCTTCATTTCCTTCGTTCTCCCCCCTCCATCACCTCTTCAGCTCACTTCCTTCTCATTGTGCACAGCTCTGTTTCTCTGGAGAAACACAAGCTTTTACCTACAAAAGCCTCGCCGTCTCACACTCTCGCAGGTCCCCGTCCTGTCCTCCGTTTGTTTACTTTACTCCCTCCATAATGCAGGGATTAATTTCTCAAAGCCGATTTGAGCTGCGGCACGCTTCGGAAAAGAGCGGAGAGCAACAACTTTTGTGCTGGGGGGAAGTTTCCCCTTCACACTAGCTTAGAGGTGGACTGCACTCCCCTTTATGCCGCTTGCTTTAATCTTCACACGGAGCAGAGGGAGCGGGGGAGAGAGGGAGGACAAGAAGGGGAGAGGGCTCTCAACACACAGCCGGGAATCACTAATGTCTTTAGGTGTTGTCTGCTTTCCCATGTGCCCCTTTGAATCCTTTTGCTCCTTCCGCTACCTCTCTGGGCTTTCTTCCTCCTACATCTCCGGACTTCTTTGTAGTCTTTTTCCAACTGCAATAGTCTCTCTTATTATGAGGGTGTATCTCACAGTGAAGAAGATCAGAATGTCTGCTTTGGGTACAAAGCTGTGTGACGACTGGGCCGCAAAGTTTACAGTTAAAACAGGGTTTATTTATGAACCATATTATTTGAACAAGGAACTCGTGAATGTTGAGTTTACAAAGTATAATGAGAAGTTCTCACTACCGGTTCCTTCGCCTGGCATCTTTGAATCACATGTTTGGCCCAATCGCAATTTCAGAATTAAATTGTATTCATTTCATGATTATATGAAATGGAGAAGAGCAGAAATACTGACGGCAACAAATCACAATTTTCATTATCAATATAAAATTAAAATCATATTTTTATAGACATGATATTTAAATGATTATAAACTAGAGACAACTAGAAAATAAATTGAGAAACTAGAACAAAAAGTGCACTCAAATATTGAATTAAAATTGGAACTGAAACATTTTTCCATTGATCAACTGATGATTTTACATTTACCACAATTTAGAACAACGAACTACACAATTATTGTTGATTATTATTATTTCCAATTATCATTCATTGACTAATCGACTCAGCATTAGAGGTCTTAGTCTTGCAGTGATTCTCTATTATTCTTTGTAAAGTGAAATCCTTAAAGCAATTCTACCTCTTGATGATATACTCACACCCCTATCTGATTTGTGTTTAATGCATTTCAATGTCCTCAAAGTTATTTGAAGGCCTTAAACATGTCTTGATTTTGAAAAGGCGATGGATTTCAGGTACAGCGGTCTACATTTTGCATTTCAAATCAAGATGTTCTGTAATCTCTTGGAAGAATCCCTGTCCCAGTCTCATTTACAGTGAATAAACAGGCAAATCTGATTGAAGATTTACGCTCGAACCGTGAGAAGCCTGACAAATTACCAACCAACACAAACCTCTCTGCCATGAGGAGAGTCACTGTGGGATGTGTTGTTTGCATACCAAGACATCACACCCATACTAATTGCATTTGTTATATTGTATGGCGAGGGAATAGGAGCTAGAGAGCGGTTGATTAGCCCGCTTTTCGCTTCATTTAGCGTGTGTGCAGCTGCGAAGATGGTTCCTGACCCTGAGCAGCCAGGAGTCAAGTGTTAACGCTATTAGGATTTCATCACTTATTTTATGTAGATTTGCGCCGGCGGCTATATTTCAGATTGGGTTTTTATATTTGATGTCACAACACAGTAGACTGCTTAGAATGTCAAGTTGCAGCATTGCGATAACTTCACGTTTTAATTACAAATGTGTCCCTTCAAATAAATGATTGCACATCTAATTAGAGCGGCCCGGTCACATTCTCTGTGTTAAAATCTTGATCAGCCTGACATGTAAATTTACGCTTTTTCGTTTTTTTTTCACCACATTACTTCTCGAATGCGAGCAAGAGATTCACCATACGTCTCAAATAATGAATGATCAAAATCCAGCATTGCTGCAGCAGGAGTTCAGCATCTGAAGGAGGTGGTGTTTGAACGTGGGGGAGGTTTATAAAGCTGCAGCCAGCGAAGGCTCAGAGATGAAACTCATTAAGTCTCAAACTCCTATCCTCTACTCCAATAAGAATTTAATATAAAAAGTATGGATTACTGCTGCAACTGTATGTATCTCACTCTCAAATGTATGCCCATCGCACAACACATATTATATGCACATGTGTACACACACACACACACACACACACACACACACACACACTGACCCAATGCGAGCGGGCAGCTCACTGACTTCTACACACCCCCACAGTTCACTCCCACGCTAACTGAATTTGCATTTACAATCATTTCCCATACGCAGTTCTTGTCTAAAGGTGGGCGTTTCGTAATAAAAAGTAAGTCATATAACCTTAGAAGAGAGAAACTCAATAAGTTCACATGGCAGAGGAGAGAATACCATGAACATGAAGTAGCCAGGAGAGGGGACTGCAAGTTGAGTTCTGTTGTAAGAGGATACAGGGTATTAACCCCATAGCACCTGGATAAGTAAGTAGCACAAGAGGCCTATGTAGAGTTAGCTCGAAAGGCTCAATTCTTCGCACCGGAGGTGAAGTTAAAGGGTAGACAAATAGATCAGGAGTTTTTCATTTTGATCCCTTACAGCTGAAGTTTTCAGCTGCTTAATGCATCTAGCCTGTTACCTTAGGCAAGACGCTGACACAAAAGTTATCCTAAAGGGTCGATTCATCCAGATTGTAAAAACAAAAACATTTTCTTAATTTTATTTTAGTTTTGGATAGGTTCTTCATAGATGTAAAACAAAAAACGTTATACGAATATGAATAGTTGAACCCTGAAATAGTTGTTACAAAAGCTGTTCATGACAAGGTCAGCAGATTGCCAAGAGTACAATAGACACTATGAAGGCTTCTCAATACTCTTAATTTCCCTCCTCGGCTCCCCTCCTCGTGTCTTAGTCACGCCCACCGGAGATGTGAGCGGAGGAGGGAATCGAGGAGAGAGGAGGGGAAGCAGCATTTTAAAGAGACGTCCATTAATGATGACAGGAGGCACAGCAGCCCTCTGTCTGATGGACAGATGTGTTTATGACGACTTATATATTTACTTTTAATTCATTCACAGTGCGGTATAATGAGACAATAACAGGCTACAGATGCGGACATATACACACACATATATGTATATAAATATATACAATTTCAGAATCAAACAAGTATGAGAGCACTCTCATAATAACGTAACACAATCAAAGACTGGATATATCCCCCCTCTCTCTTGTCGCTGAAATGGGGAATTTAAATTACGGGCCAAAAGTTTTATTTACAAGTATTAAAAGTAAGCCTAGGACACCAAACCAACTGAGACCTTACTGTCCGCCGCATCTACGCACTGTACAACACGCACCTACACTGTAACACACACACACACACACACACACACACACACACACACACACACACACACACACACACACACCCTACAGCTCCTAAAGCATAATAGGCTATATATCAGGATCAGAGCCGTTGTGTATTTTATTATGTGAAGCACTAAGTGGTCTTCGAAAAATATCGACTCTTTGTTTGTAGATATCTACTAAACTACAGCATACAAATACAGAGAGTAATGTAGGCCTGTTATACTGAGTGATATATTTTACACACTGCTTTCTGCACAGACCTCACAGCTGTTCTCTCTGTAAACAATGCGTCGCGATGAAAGCAGTTAATAAAATAATATCCAGGGGATGCATGCAGAGCTGTCATTGGCTGAGATAAGTCCGGCTGTGTGTCACGCCTTCCGTTCCCGGAAATGCATCCGCGGAGGAGCCGTGGAGGAACCATCAAGCCTCATCCCAATAGTCAGGGCTGCCAACACTCACGCATTGAGGGTGAGAGTCACGCAATTAACCCATATCTCACGCACTCACGCCACACTTGCCTTTCCTCACGCTAAGTTTTCGTCCAAAATAAATATATATAAAAATGAATTGAAGGAACAGCAAACCGAGCGGTCTACGAAATGAGACGGTCTTCTGGCTTAGTTCAGTAAAGTTGGAACGATATTGGGAGATTCTGATTTAGCTGATCAATAACTCATGAACAAAACGTTATTCAGACACAAATGACGTCTCCTAAGTAGGCTACCGTGGTAAGGTTGAAAACGAACTACAATCACATTTTGATTAAAAAAAAGCCAATATGCGCCGCCCTCCGAGCTGGACACATTACATTGGTCTCTATTTCTCTATCCGCAGCCGGAGAACAGACGAGTGCTCAGGGACCGTCTGCAAAGTGCAACTCCGAAAAAGTATTCAATCACTATTATACAGCTTATTACTACAAAACTCACTACACACATCAGTAGTCTCCTCGTGGTCATACTAAAGCATAGAGTTTTAAAGAATATGCTTCTGAATAATTTTGGGGAATATTTATAATGTAAAATCTTAAATAAATATGGCATCATCTTAAATAACTTTGCTATTATACAGTATATTTCTACCAAACTCACTATTTGCATTGTTGTTGTTAGCATCTGGTTAGCTAGCTGCGCTAACGGATTTCTCAAACAATGAGAGGGAGAGCTCTCCTGTCAGACTGAGAGAGATAACTACATCTCAGTGGGGTAAGGGACTCTGTTTAGATAGTTAACATTAGTGTAGTTATCTCAGTGGGTCTTAAACGTTTTGGTCACCATTTATGAGAATAAATGAAAAACAGTTATGAAATACTATGACAGTAAAACAAGAATACAGTTTAAAAGGGGAGTGATTTGTAAAATATCCATAAAGAAAAAGAAAATCTATTTACAGTGCTGTTTCATATGGGTGTTGAGAGATGTATCCTTAAATTCATTTTGCTCACAAAATGCACCAGGTTGATGCATTTAACTTCAATATTTAAAAAAAAAAATCTTCCCGGACCCCCCGGAGGTGAGGACCCCCCCCCCCCCCCCCACACACACACTTTACCTCTGCTTACACCTATATGCCATTTTATATGCTGTGAGCTGATTATCGAGCCTTCATTGTAAGAGTCGCGGGTACACTGTGTATGTGCGTATTCCACTGGAGCGCCCGGTACATTAATGGGAAACCCTAGTTCTTCATAACACTCCATTCGATGTCTCACTATGGGATGCGCCTCAACGCGTATGCAAACAGAAGCATCAATCTCATTACGCCAATCCTGATTGGCTGGTGATCTTGACGTCTACGTCAGGGAATCCACCCACCCTTTAACTGGCTTGCGCTACGTCGCAGCGTCATTCAAACACCTCTTCTCGCTTCGGAGCACATCTCAAAATATCAGTAGCCGGGCTAGCTTAACTGTCCACAGACTGAACCACAAGCTAACTTTCGTACATGTTCAATACCTTTGTAACACTGTACACATGAACGTTTATTTTTCGGTTCACCAAAAAAAAAATCTCACTCCAAGCTGAACTCAAATGTTGGCAGCCCTGCAATAGCTCTCCTCGACTCCTCCTTTCCCTCACTCGCTTTCCTTCCTTGCGTCTTAGCTCCGCCTCCGTAAGATGCAAGCGAGAGACACGAGGAGGTGACGTGAGGACAGAGGAGTCCTCAGGTATTAATTGGGATGTCCTCGTTCACTCAAACGTCACTCTTAAACGACATCTGTTAATGATCACATGTACAGCTGTATCCCCTCTCATCGGGCTTAACTGAATAACCCTTTAGAACCTGCCCATTTGTTGTTAAATATGTATTTAAATGAATGAATCTTTCTCTTGTTAGTCAAGGAATTCAATGTATGATGGTTGGTCCTGCTTTTGTGTTCCGTTTTGGTGTAAAATGTAGCCTACATTTAAATAAAAATATAATTATAGTAATGTAAAAGCCTTTTAGAAATGAATTGCACATAATAATTCCCATGGAGCTGTGAGCACTTATACATTTATGTGACGTTTTTCCACTCATCTTCCAGTTGTCGGTTTTCCTCTGTTGAAATGGACCAGCTGTGAAGGTGGGGCGGGGCTTTTATACGCGAGTAGTGAAAACACTTCCGCGTAGTCTGCTCGCGTGTATCCTCCCTTTCGTCTCCTCCCGCACCCCTCCTCCCTCACCCCTCCTGGTCCCCGTCTCAGGTCGGTTAAATGAAATTCTCGCTTCCCTCACTTGCGTCGTTTCCCTGTGTTTAGTCCCTCCTTCCAGGGAAGCATGGAAGGACGCAAGGACACCACTGTACTTAGTTCATCAGAACTAAAGAGTTCTGATGAACTAAGTTCTCATGAACCTTTGGGGGAAAAGTACCTAATGGGACGTCCTTTCCTCCAGAGCGTCACGTGAAGCGACGTCCGTTTGTGATGACGCCGCACAGCTGTTCGTCTGACAGCAGCTCTGTCCCCGTTATTTTCATAAACACCCCCGCCACACATTTACTGACACAAACATTTGTATCATCTGTTGTAGACCCCAATAAATAAAATCAAATAAGAACTCATTCTCAAAAAAGATAAACGCCATTCTTAAAATGTATAAACGAAAAATAGTTTGATTAATATTGATTCGAGTGCACAATAGAAATAAAATAATTGAGAGAAGAAAAATATATATATTGTAGCGACCCGGATAGGATGCTGAGGGTGTCACTCAGGCATCCCCCGTCTCTCTGCCAATCACGGAGCGACACAGTGATGCTGGTATACGTGTGGGTCCGTGATTGGGGGAGCAGACGGGGGAGGGCGTGGAAGTTGTGACGTAGTCGGGGTTATAAAGGTGTGTGTGGGAGAGCTAGGAGAGTGTGTAAGGTGTAAACCCCAAGCTATATCTGTATCTGTGAGAATCAAAGTAAAGACGAGTTATTAAAGCCTAATAACTGGAAGCCTGTTTCCGACTTCATCTGTGATCGTTACAATATTATCTATCAAAACCCAGTTAGATTAACATTCATTGGATTGCACACTTTGTTTGTTTGTGTGGATATGTAGCACATTAACATTTTAATAGCACTTAATGACTGACTGAATGGAAATGACAGTAAATGAAAATATAAAACGAAAAAAGCGATCATGACATTTTTTCCAATAAATGAATAAAAGGATTTTTGACCACTTTGTTGTTCAGATATATCACATATTTGTAACTAAATTATACATAAATTGAAACAAAACACAGTTTAAACTGAGGAGTGACTCGTGAGTTTCATTTATTTTCTTCACTCCGCTGGGGTACTGCTCTCATGTCAAGAACAAGAAGCATGAGATCAGTGCATGCACTGCATCGTCCAATCAGTGAGCGATACACAGTAAGGGGGCGGGGCGAGTATCTGAGGATTTCATCGGAGGATGGACTGGTGGTTCCTCGATTATCGCTCCTCCATTATCGCTCCTCGCTCCTCAATCCTCGGTCCTCCGGCAGAAATAAGAGCCATGGGACGGTACTCAAGATGGCGCAGACAAATCAACTTCCGGTGAGATCGAGGACCGAGGAGCGAGGAAATGAAAATAGTCGACCTGAGACAGGGCCCTCGACTCCTCCGTGTGCATTTCAGCTATTGGGACGTCCTTCAAAATGGCGTGTCTTGATCAATTTCCGGGTCAAGTCCCGGAGGAGGGGAAGAGAGGAGTCGAGGAGGGGTATTGGGATGAGGCTAGTGTGTAAGAATATCAGAAAGAACGTCATAGTACAGTATGTCCAAAATATTTTTTTAAACGGCACAGTATACTATATATATGTCGCATATGCAAAGCCAACAAAGTAGAAATACCAGAAAAAACATAGTATAGTATGTCCAAAATATAAATTAAAAAAACTAGCTTGTACAGTATAACAGAAATGTCTGAACCAACAACATAGTATAGGAGTTTCCCAAAAAAGGTCAATATTTTGTCATTTGACATTTGTTCAAATACAACAAGGTTGTGTAGAATGGCAAACAATTCTAAAAAAACATATGTAAGTTTAAACAATTTTCTAAGTTTAAAATAGTTAACATTCATAACTTCAACAATCTCTCTAACATTTGAGGCTTTTCCTAAAAAAATTCAAACCTCAGATATAAGATTACAATTACTCGGATAAACTCTCGGTTTTCACTAAATGACTTGATTAACTGAGATAGCACTTACAATATACTTCCATCCATCAGCCTTATTTACACCACCTTGCATTCAAAGGCGAGTGAGGAAGAGGAGCTCCTTCTGCTCGATGAAGTTCAGCATCACAGTCAGTCAGGTTTCAGTTTGTGTGTGATTGCTCTGTCTTTCGCAACGCATGTAGAGGAGAAGACGACAATAAAAGCACCAGAAACATGTTTTAATCAGTGTAGGCATGTTATTATACACTGCTGTAAAAGTAGATAAATGATCAGATATGTGACATCTTAAGATTAATGTCATGCAAATATACTTAACCTTAAACAAGAATACTTACTCTTAATTAACCTTACTTATACTTAGACCACGCAAAGGAAACTTAAAACTGAAACTACCTTGTCTTTTTTTTAAACCCTCAAATATTGGCCTTAAGTGCAGTATCAGTATATCAAACGTAGAAAGAGACATAGAAGACAAGGAGAAAAACATGTTTTTGTATTGGAAATGTTTTAATAGTTTCAATATTGCAACAGCCATCCGATTTTCTTCTAACAGGTAAAAATCATCAAAAAACTAACAAAAAAAACACTTTTTTTTTCAATTTTATATTCCAAACACCTTTTCTTGGCTATGGCCCTAGACTCAACAAATAAAACCCTTACACAGTGAGCAGATATTATATTCAACACATTGTTTCTCAAACAAATTATAAAAATAGATTTAGCATTTTCAAGTACTTATTTACAGTATTAAACATATATCATAATGGTCAGAGTAACAGAGAGAGGGACAGAGGGGAAGTTTCATTCATTGTGTTGAAGAGGTCCAGTTTGTGTGAAAGCAACTGCGTGTGTGTGTGTGTGTGTGTGTGTGTGTGTGTGTGTGTGTGTGTGTGTGTGTGTGTGTGTGTGTGTGTGTGTGTGTGTGTGTGTGTGTGTGTGTGTGTGTGTGTGTGTCAAAGGGACCATTGGTGTTATGTGTGCGATTCCATCTATAAAGGACACATGAGTTTATTTCATTTGACAAAACGGATACAGAGAAAGTAGCGTACAAGGAGGAAAAACTCATTTTGTTCCAAATACAAACCAGTTAGAATATTTCAGTCAGAAATGAATGTACCTTTTTATTGTGAAAACCTATGATAATGCCCCAATAAACGTCCTCGCTCAAGTCTCCTGTATAGAAACAAAAAAGGTGAGATCGCTGTACAGGGAGAATTCTGGGAGTTATCTGGGGAAAAAGTGCAACCACATAGATGGCAGAGCCAGATATTAACAGCAACGTGAAATTAAACATGATAATCCAACATTTACATAGAGAAAAAAAGTCCATATGACATTCCTTAATACTGTATTCATACTGCAACACACACACACACTGTCATGTATACAGCAAATCCAAAGATAATGGACCTCAACTTTAACCGTACCAGCTCCAGTGTTCAAGAATACACAGATACTGTGTGCCGACAGTAAAAATCCTCCAGTGTACAAAACTACTCATTTATTCAGTTATAAACTCAGCAGTAAAATAAAGAAAACAAGAACACAACTGCTTTATTTTTTTAAATACTATAAGTTAAATAACCCTTCTCAAACTCTTCTTTACAGAGGTTTGTGGTACAGTCTGTAAACTCAAATAAATATGGATAAATATCTTAATCTGGCCATCTTCCAGAGTTAGCCCGTGCTCTATGCAGAGTAGTGAGGAGGATCATGGAGTAGACATCCAGCAGGGGAAAGGGAGAATTAGTTTTAAATGCACAAAGTAAACAACTGGAAAGAAGAGAAATATAAAGAAACTATGACAGCGTAATAGACAGCGACGCACAACAAATGAATGAACAATCAAACACACATTTTCAACCTTTACAATTGTATCCTGCAGCTTTTGTTCGACCATCAGTAGCCCCAAGGGAAACAAAAAAACAGGTTGACGTTCCTGAACGTACAGCGTGTCCTCGGACCTGTGTTCGTTCCATCTGCACACATTATATACTGAATATAAGACTAATTTACTGTAGGCAAGGCTTTCCTTGAGGCCTCATCCAACCTCACTCTCACTGGATCCTTGACATGGGACAGCACAGTCTTCTTAAGCTACTGCAGCCATGTTGGATCATCAGAAATGTTCCTCTAACATCTGATGAAATACGCTCTGACGTACAACGATATGATTCTGTATCAGAGCAACTGATCCCAGGCAAAGGAAATAGTCCCTGGGTGTGGCCACATACTGTTTTTAGTCAATCAATGTTGTGTTAAAGGGAAATTCTACCCTTATATTTTTCCTTTAAGCACTCTTCCGACAGCTTGGAGGTCAGCTTCAGACAGAGAGCGTCCTGCTCAGACAATATTTCATCTGCCTTTACGCACTGATCCAGAACCAGTGTGATGGAGCTGACATTGTTATTGAAGTGCAGATAGAGGTCACAGAAAAAAAAGTCAGTGACATCAATCCTCTGCTATCCCCCCCAACGGCGACAGGAACTCGTCTCTGAGAGGTTACAAATAAATAAGGAAGAAAGGAATCAAGGAAGGCATGAGGATGTGTGGGAAGGAGGAGTAGATAGAGTGCAGCTAGCTGAAAGATCTGCTCATCTTTCCTTCTGTCTGGAAGAGCGATCTCCCTTTCTCTCCTCTTCTCCACCCCATCATCCGTCTGCACACACGAGGGTCTGCAGCTGCAGGTTGAGAGCAGGCGCCCCCCCGTTAGTTAGACCTGCACCCCGCGCCCATGCATCTGGATGACCTGCGCTCTGAGGGTCTGGATGGCGGCCAGTATCAGCTTCTGGTGCTCAAGGGAAGTGATGCCAAGACTCAGCACATCTCTGAGGACACACATCGAGACGTACCAACATTAGTAAAAGTAAATAACTTTATTCGACTGGATGACATCAGGAAAATATGAATCTGATATTAATGTATCCCCTGAGAAATCCGTTTCATCTTATATATTTCTCAATAACATTAAATCCCAACTACTTTTCTTTAGTGAAATAACACAAACCTATATACATTTAGGATATACGTTTTGTGAGTGTGAGACCTTAATGCAAGAAGCTAAAAACCTTTTTTTCTTGTGTATTTAAGAGTAACTTAATACCAGCATAGTAACAATGTTTGCTTTTAGAAATGATCATTTCTTAAAGCCCAAGGTGAACTCGTAAAATGTGTATTACATAAGACGAAAAAGCAGCAAATCTGCACAATTAAAAAGAAAGAACATTTAATTTATTCATGCAGTTATCTTTCTACAGATCTGTTCTCATATTATCTCTCTGAGACCCCCCTCTCTTAAACAGGAAAGGAAAGAGTCAGTGAGACAGTAGTAACTCACTGGACGGTCATCCGGGCCACAGACTCCAGGTAGCAGTACCCTGCGGCGGTGAAGTTGTCCTTGTATCGGCCCATGTCCACTGCGTCCAGCCACTCCCCCACAGAGTTGAATGCTGGGAAGGAGTGCAGCGGCCTCTCCGCCAGCGTGATGGAGGAACTCAGGGTCCTGGAGGAGAAGACATGTATTGTTGATTGGGAAGATAAGAAAACCGACTGTACCTTTACTTCAAATATTTTTAAAGAGAAAATATAGTGACTTTTTCTTACCACACCTTACTGATATTCTAAACAGATTTCTATCTATACTTTAGTTTTTTGTTCCTTGATTTATTATGATACCTTTTATTGACTTTTTGTGGCATACTAAGCTGATATTTGTTTATGGAAATCTATAGTATAGCATTTAAATGATATTTGGGGCATACTATATTTGAACATTTATTAATAAAACAATCCTGGAATACTAATATGACTTTAGAAACTATAATCTTTTGAGATTTTTTTTAGAAAAACTATGGCATTCTATATCATATATTTTAGTGACTTCTTCTCCAACCAGATAGTAGCCCAATCATCAAAAGCATTTCAAAGTACAAAGGATTATAGGTCCTGCGTGTATTCTCTTTACTAGGTTTATTTGAGCCAACATCAATTGATCATTGACATTGGGTAAGAAAAATAAGATCCCACAATGAATCAGCTACTCTTTTGGCAGTAAGCACAGATAGATGTGAATGCACCAGTACCTGCGTGACAACGTGGAGGAGCCGATGCCATCGGGGGAGCGAATGCTTTTGCTGAGGGCTGAGTGGATCTGGCTGAAGCTGGGCCTCTCCGTCCTCTCCTTCTGCCAGCAGTCCAGCATCAGCTGGTGGAGGTGGGGGGGGCAGTTTACTGGAGCGGGCAGCCTGAAACCATCCTCGATTGCCTTGATCACCTACAGCACATGCATATATATATATATATATATATGAGTTATGAACATTTGGGAGTAGATTTGCATGTGGGTGATTGGTTAGTAAGAAAGGGGGATGTTTTGTCCTACTTCAAAAAGACAGTAAGGTATTTAAACCTTTTTATATTCCTTAACTGTGACTTTGTTGCCAAGAATGGAAGTCTTTTGAAAGAGGTCCTACTCTAAGTAGAAAAGTGCTTGTGTTTTCATTTTTTTGTCACTAATTACCCCACCTACAATGCATATTTTTGCTTTTTTGGTAATTGCGCTAATAGAGGCAGCATCCTTTAAGGTCACTTTGCAAATCGGCAGCATATGCAAAATAAACAGATTTCAGCATAGAGATATTGCTGACCTCAACAATATGAGCTGAAAACAAATCTGCTGTTATGTCCCGACTTAAACAACAACCAAAACTAGAACCACATAGGGAATACAAAGCTTTAAAGAGAATAAAGGTGTGAGCCAAAACTGAACGATGCTAAGTTGAACATGGCTGACTGACTGTGTGTGGAATTAAATGTCAGGATATTCGATGTCTTAGTGTCACTTGACAGGATATTTGATGGGGTGTATTACAATAGAATACATCCTATCGAGATGATTTTCATTTCCTTTAATATAATATGTTGCAGGGCTATGAATACAATTAAATAAGGAAACATTACAGATGAAACAAATAGACCACCTGAGCCCCTCTAAAAGATAAGCTACGACATCCAATGAGTCCTTTTTTCATCAAGCCTTGTGAAACCTCACTGTGTTCAAATAGCAGAGCATGAAAGCATCTCTCCAGACTCCCTCAATGTTCATCGCTCCTCCATCAAACTAATGTTGTCCCCATTCCAAATCCATTCACGAGAGATTTCCTCTAAGAATAGGACATGAGACACGTCCGTCTCCTGTATCACTCAAAGAAACACAATCTCCTGAAAGCAGGAAATAGTAGCATAATCACAAAAATGACATCCATCAGCAGCATTAGTTCCTAAAACACTCTTTCTTCTCTCTCCGCACCCCCACTCTCCTCTCAGCCCTTTAAGCTCCTATCTCACTAAAGAGCATTCAGAAAATGCTTTTCAGAATTTGACATTTTCCATTTAATCAAAGCGGGGAGGTAAAGGGCACGATGGATCACAGGTGGACAGCCCGAGCAACAATTCCGTCATGATATAATGTATCAATTTAAAGTGGACTAATGTGCCTGCCGCTCTACAAGCTTGACCTTTGCCCTCTCAATTGGCAAGTTTGATAATATGAACCAGGCTAAGAGCAAACGTCCTCCTGCTTTGTGAAAGGGCAGCATGGGAATCTATTCTCGTGCCTGCTTAATAACTCATGCATATTCATTTTGGACAGTCGAAAATGGAACAAGTTAATAATGTGTTGCTTTTTAAGTATGACATAATGGCCTTTTATGCAGACCAGCATCACTCATTCACCTCCCCTTTAGAAGCATGGCTTCCTTCAAAAAGTGAAATAAAAACAACCTATTTTTTTTTAAAGTACAAAATAGAAGGAGTACCAATAGAAAAACAGAACTCCCTCCCACATTGACTTGTAAATGATAGGTTTGTGGGGACAAGCAGTGGTGTCCTGTTGCCTGGACAATCTCTTCAACCCTCAAATAGAAATCACTCTACACTTCCTGAAAGAGGAATTTTTCCAAAAGGATTTTGAAGACTTTTAAGAGCGGGATGGCACTCTAGGACAGGCGGAGGGCCCCTAGAAGGGGGTCAATGCGTCCTTAAGAGAAAACAGGATTGGTCATGGAGCTGATGCAGACTTAAAGAGGGGGACTTAGGCATGGCCAAAGCTTTCAGAGGTACTGTGGCTTTCTTTTAATAAGATCCAAGCTGGGCACGGATAGAGAGTTCATTGATAGAGGGAGGTGAAAGAGAGAGGGAGAGTGGTGAAGTGCAGATAATAAAAAAAATGGAATATAAAGGACATGACTGGGGAGCTTAATAAAAAGCACCCTCCTATCTCTAACCTTTCCTCCACCACACACACACTTACGTCCTGGTTGCCCATATCCCAGTAGGGTCTCTCTCCATAGGACATGACCTCCCACATTACGATGCCGAAGCTCCACACGTCCGAGGCGGAGGAGAAGCGGTGGTACTGGATGGCCTCCGGAGCGGTCCACAGCACCACGCTCTTACCTCCGTGCTGCGGGGGGGGGGGGGGGAGGGGGAGAAGAGAGAAGCACGGAGGTGAGACGTGGAGGAAAAGGGTGTGGAGAGTTTGTAGAAGTAAAGCTTTAATATTCTCTTTGAACAGCTTTGAACATATTTTCAGGAGATCAAAAGAATTGTTAGAGGTTCACCTTGAGTGGAACCCAAAAATATCCAGGGAAATAAAAGCCCTGGAATATATATTTTTTTCATCTGAAAGCTTAATTATATGAACTCAACTCAACCTGACATGACGTGTTAACTCATTTAAAAGAACACCGGTACATTTGTGAACTTTTTACCTTCTTAGTCATTAATAGGGAAAGTAGAATGTCAAATATAACTTCCTGGCTGCACGTGTTTTTTTTCCTTACCAGTGAGGTGTAGATGGCCTCTATCTTGTCGTCCTGCAGAGGTCTGAAGCCAGACACCTTGCAGCCCAGGCTGGAGTTAACCAGCACCTGCGAGTGGGAAAACAAACTCATTAGCATTGGTTACATTTAGAGAGTAAACAAACCCAGTGTGAGCTCACAACACCCTGGTGGGCAAAGCTTTTATCGAACCAGGTTTACAAATTGATTGTTTACAAAAACAAAAGTGCCCTGTTTTTCCCGCAACGTGCCCACTACATTTGCAGTTTGATAGACGGGCTGAAATCTCAATATGACAAACAAGATTTCTACAGTATTGGTAGTTTCAGGTTCACGAATCAGGTGAGTGATGTTTGCAGCTTCCTTCGTTCAAAAGCCTTGCAAAAGTCACCCTGCTGTTCTCCTCCCTCCTGCTTTACCTTGTGTGCGGCCAGCCGTTTGTGGATGAAGCCCATTTCGGTGAGGTACTTCATCCCCGATGCCACGCCGGTCAGCATATCCATCAGCTGCATTACACTCATCTGGCCCTCATGTTTCTGGGGTTACGCGGAGATGGAAATAGGGGGAAAATAACAGGTTGGAGGTGAAACGAAAGTGAAATGAAAGAAAAGAGAAGGAGAGCATAAGTTGATTGTATCTGGTATTAATGTAGTGATCCAAACAAGGGGTTACATCTGCTACTATAGTACAATGTTGTGCTCACTGAGCTGAATCCCTTTATTTGGAGAATAAAAAACAAACAAGCCATTCATTCGTATCATTATAAACCCTGCCACAGTGGTTCACAGAGCAGAGAGGTTCACAGAGGCTTACAGCATATTTAAGCAGAAACATCCATTTGTGCTGTTAATTATGGTGCGTTTCCTTTATTACTGTAATAAGCACGAGTGCTGCTGCCCTAGGACTGCGCTGTAATAATAGAGGATTTAGGATCATTAGAACAAAATGCCTTGTTTGTGATGATGAGGCTATACTTTGCTAATACACATGGAGTGTTTAGGATATTCTGGACATATTGTACAAAAAACTCACCCTGAGGAAGGAATCTAAGGATCCGTTGGTCATACTCTCCACAATGATCATCATGGTGTTACCTGGAGAAAGACAAAGAGAGCATAGAATTTAAAGATCTATCATGCTATTTCTAGGCATATATTATGGGTCTCAGATACAAATATATTTAAAAAACTGCTCAAAATACCAAACAGATCATGTATTTTAGACGACCCTCATATCCCTCTATTAAAATTAAAAAGAGGAGGGGGAGCTTGTGCCTGCTCAGAATTCTACCGAGATACTCAGCGAAATGCTGCCGTGATGAAACCCCATATCATGTTCCAAACTGCATCAAGGATTATTTCTGAAACAGTATGGAGCTCAAATGCTTTTTCTCTTGCGGGTTTACCGCAAGGTGAGTTCCTTTTTTTATTTCCTGCTTCTTTACACATGCTCTCTCCAGTACAGGTTAGCTCTGAGTGTTAGCGATGCTTGCTAATGTAAACAAAGACCATATTACGTCCAAAACAGTCGGGCATTGTTTCTGATAGCAACGTTTCTGATAGGGCTGTGGGTGTAAAGCCAGCCCATATTTCCGATATTACGTCATCTCAGACGCAAATCTGGATCAGCTCCGTTGTACCCCCGTTTTTAGAGATTTGGGTACTGAGGAAAGAGAGAGGGTTTTCTTTTCTGACACTTTGCGAGTTCCCTGACACACCGGGGACATGTTTATGTATAAAAGACATCAAAAAGTGCAATTTGCATGATAGGAGACCTTCAAATTAGTTAAATTGAGGTAAAAATGGAGAGAATCAAGGGAGGAAGAGAAAGTGAGAGACGTAATAGAGACGGGGAGGGTGGGGGGGAATGGAGTGAGTCTGGTCCACTTGGCAGCACGGCAGGCATTGTGCAAAGCCATTCCTCACCCAGTGGACTGTGGTGAAGCCAGGAGAACCTGTGTGCTTCCCTGGCTGTCTCAGCAAGTTTAACGACCCTCAAACACTCACTCACACACAGTGCACATGCTCACAGGCACCCACACACACTTACTGCCCAGGCACAGATGGCAGAGATCCAGCAGTGCTATGAAGTGCACAGAGGAGGAAAATGAGACTGCAGCAGTTGGCGTAGAGAGAGGGAACCCTGAGAGAGGAGGAGTGGATTATGGGAGCTCGCGAGAGAGAGGAAAATGAACCTTCATAGATATGTAAACAACTAAAAATTACAAAGACCTAGCTGTGTACAAATGCTTTCAATACCCGTTTGCAGGCGCATAACACAAATGGTAGTTTGGTATTGTGATATCCACAATTCAGGGTTTGCCAGTATTACTGGGCTTTCAGGAGGCTATTTGGAAAGGTTACCAGCGACACGGGGGAACAGTGAGTCAGCACAGACACTGCCATGATACACAGGTCATCGTGTAATTAATGCAACAGAGGAGGGGTTTCACTGTGTGATTGGTTACAAAGTGCTGGAATTACAGATACATTTAACTACAAACAAATCTTGTTCAAAGGTGGTATTATATGTGTTATTTGAACACCTGCTGAAACATTGTATTTGAGAGAGTATACCAGAAATTCAAAAGGAGAAAAACTAATTGTGTGAGTGGAAGGGAGATATATTTCATCATCTACTGTATATACAAAGTCATTCACAATTGTCATCGACTGTTATTCATTTTAATGTACTTTACTTGAGTATTTCTGTTATCAGCTTCTATATTCGTATATTCTATGACATTTCAGATATTGTACACTACATGTATCTGCCAGCTGGACTTTTCTGGTTCCATTATGTAGCAAGATTAAGCACATAAAAACCATGGTAATTTATTAATTTGTCTTTCTTAATAATTGTATTTCTTTATTTTATCATTTACAATGGTTATCACTGGATGTATGTTATTAAGGATCTCAGTTCTTATTCCACCACTCCACTCAAACCCTGAAACTGCCTGTAGGAAGGTTGATGGTTAGTCTTGAAGGAAGGAGCATATAGAGGTGAAAAGGAAATAAGGAAGCTCTTCCATGTAAACGGACACACCCATGTTGTTTTAATGTTGCCTTGAATTATGGTAAGAGGACAGGATGATTAATGAGGTGGGCCAGGTTTGGTAGAGGGGCTGGAATAGAGTTAGATTGTGGCGGGGGGTAAGTGATGTAAAGCAGGTGATTTGTACACACTGTGTGTGTGTGTGTGTGTGTGTGTGTGTGTGTGTGTGTGTGTGTGTGTGTGTGTGTGTGTGTGTGTGTGTGTGTGTGTGTGTGTGTGTGTGTGTGATTCCATGCCAAGTGAGGAGGCAGGCAGTTGTGTGTGTGTGTGTGTCAATGAAAGTAAAAGACAAAATGAGCATATGGGACTGCCTTTGTACGTGTGTGAGAGCATGCATTGGAGTGTGTGTGTGTGTGTGTGTGTGTGTGTTAGCGCACATGATGGTGGGAGAGATTGGAGTGGATCTCAGTGCCCCGCTGGGTCTCTAGCACCAATTACTGTACCCTGCACATCTGCTGCCATCCTACTGAGCGCAGTGTGTTCGGGCACCTTGCCCGCACACACACACACACACACACACACACACACACACACACACACACACACACACACACACACACACACACACACACACACACACACACACACACACACACACACACACACACACACACACACACACACACACACACACACACACACACACACACACACACACACACACACACACACACACACACACACACACACACACACACACAGCATCACTGCGGCAGTAACAAAAACTTCACAAACTCTTTAAAGCTTCTCCCTTCACCTGCCATTCCCATTAACCTCTACCTCATCTTCTCCCTCTCTCATGTCTCTCCTCCGTTCAAGTTTTTCCCCCCCCTCCCTGTCCTCCCATCCTGTTTTCGCTCTAGGACCTCAATTGCTATCTGTCAGTGTAAAAATGGGCCTTGATGTAGCTCGGCTGCTGCTAGCATCGGAATCTATCTCGCGTCCTGCTCTCTACACTTCAACCTCTTCTCCCTTTCCTTACGTTAGTCTGCCCTCTTCACTGTAGGCGTTGACCCCCCCCATGCGTGCGATATTGAAGCGGTCGGGTTCTGCTCTTTCCAATCATCTCTCCTCCTGCCTATGCTCCTCTCCCAGTTTTCTTCCCATCTCGCTTCTTAGTTTCAAAAAATGGTGACCCCCTCTGCACGTGTGATATTGGAATGCAGCTCCATTGTTTACCCCTACAGCCTCCGCTTCCTTTTCCCTTCCTCCGAGACGATGAAGGTGATGAACCCACTTTATGCTAGTAGAGATGGTCAAAGTCTTCCATTTCTCCTTGATCCTTGGAGTATTTTCCCCACTTCTATGCTTCTTTTCATCTTCTCCCGCTCACCTTCCTCCCAAACTGCCTTTAACCTCCTACTTGATTACATTACATTACATGTCACTTGTTTGACGCTTTAATCCAAAGCGACTTCCATACTCAATACTGTGGACAATCCCCACAGGAGCAATTTGGGGTGAAGTGTCTTGCCCAGGGACACAACGACATGCTGACTGCAGTGGGGTTTGAACCTGTGCTCCCTTGATCCGAACACCAACGCTCTACCCACTGCGCCACACGCCGCCGAGGGTTGTGATAAACCCTGCCCCCACCCTGCTCACCCGTGGTGATGACGCCCTCCAGCCGGATGATGTTGGCGTGGTCAAACTGCCCCAGGATGCCGGCCTCGCTTAAAAAGGAGCGTCGCTGTTTGTCAGAGCAGCCCGCCCTTAACGTCTTTATGGCCACTGGTAGCTCCCTCTTACTGGGCAGCTTCAGGCAGCCGCGACACACCTCCCCAAAGTCACCTGTAGGGGGAGACACACAATCAGAGGTCATGATCCCTGTCGATGGAGGAGAAACCAGAGAGAGCGGGGAAAAGAAAAGCAGGGTGATGATATGGAGTAATATCTGTGTAAAGTTGGACGAATAAGAGAGAGTTACACAGAGCAGGGAATCAGGTTGGAGTAGAATCCAATGGAGAAATACAAGGAGAAGCAGAGAAGACGCAAATGAACAGACACTGTTGAGGGAGAGAGAGACATGAAATACAAAGGGATCAAAGAGACATCAGAGATTGGGTAGGGTGCAGGTGAAACAGCAGAACATGGAGTACAGAGAACACAAACAGGCAAGCTTGATTTTGGCAGATCATTAAGTGGCAAAACAGCTTGAACTGGTTTCTTCGATTTTTCTCATAGCATGGAAAAGGGAAAATGCAAAAAAAACTCCAGTTACCTCAAGATTACAGCAGGTGCTAATGGCTCAAATTCTGTTTGCCTGCCCTTTTCTTGCAGTGGTTATAAAGAATTGCATCACTCTTACTGTGCCACTCATACTTATGATATACGGTTCCCAGCACAGTGCTCAGGTACAAATGAAAATCATTTTGCTCATCACAAGGAATATACTCCGCTTGTAAAACTGATGTAAAATGTCTTCTGTAGCTCTCTAAAGGGCTTTCTAAAGTCTTAAAAAATTACGATATCATTAGAGTGGTCATGAATCTTATGACATATGCCCTCAGGATGTGGAGTTTGAAAGACGGGCATTCAGGGAGGGTCTAAAAAAGGCGTTTGACCCATACTAAAAATGTTTTAACTTGTGATTACTCTGCTTGTGCTTCTTTGAATACTAAATTACAGAAGTACCCGTTTTGAAAGCATATTTAAAGTGTTGTAACAACCCTACTTTGTTCCCATAAACAGTCACCTACCTGTGTGCACAATTCTCTCGATCTTGATGCTGGAGTTGTCCAGCTCCTTGGCGAAAGCGTGCACGGCCTGCAGCAGGTCCTCGCAGGTCTCCGGGTCGATGTAGGTCCTCCGTGTTGGGATCTTAACTGAAAACACACAAACATAAGACAAACCTCACCAAAAATGGATGTGGAAGTGTACTAGTGAAAAAAAACCTTTCCATTGTCCCAAAAATCAACAAGCAGCAACACATCATATACGGTCCACATGCTTGTCTGCACAAAGACAGACATTAAAAGATAAGAGTCTGCGGCACCAGCAGCAAAATGTCCACATGAGGCACAGAAAAGAGAAAAAGGAGCCACAGTCAGATTCAGATACCATTAAACTGTGTATAAGAAAATAAAAACAGATAGCTATCGAAATGTTTTGTTGCCCTGGCAGTACCTCAGTTCTGATGTCTGCAGCGCTTTGTGCTACAGTCAGCGGAGAAATTGGTATCTCTGGCTCCTTCAACAAAGAGTTTCTCTCTGTATGATTGTTGAACATTAGACCAAGATGTTGTGTCTGGGAAAAGGCTCTTACTCTTTGATACAGAGACAAAAATCAATACCTCAGTTTTATTATTGATGTTGGAGATAGCACAAAAATGTTTCTGCTATCAAACCCACAATAACTGTGGGTCTACTTCAAACTAAGGGCGTACTGATTGGTCAAGACATGCCAATCGTTGAATAATGTGTGTTTTCTATTTGCTCGATAATCCCCCTCTGTTTAAGGATGCTGTGTATTTATAGAAAATAGCGAAAAACAACACATTTATTACACAGATTCAACACTGTTTGTGTTGTTTAGGGTCTGGGTTGCATCGTACTAAAGCGAAGCAGAGGTCGATAGACAGATGAACACGTTTTTTTGCATTCTTTCTTTCAAGGTTGTACAAATTAATTTCAGGATATTTCAATTATCCCCCATTGTAACCCGAATGGAATGATCCTTTGTTTTATAACAATTTTTTCCCATAAATGCAGTGTCTGTGGTTTTAATTAACAGAAACAACACAAAAACGAAAAAATAGATAGGCACAAGCTAAAAAGGATGTTGTATGAATATATTTTTTTCAAGTAGATACAAAATGCTTATGTATTCATAACTTGACTAATTCTCAGTTTTTTGTTGTGACCTTGCGAACTCCAGAGGCAAAGAGAAAAAGTCGAGATCAAAGGCTCCGGCTGCTTAAAATCTGACTTTGGGTTTCCTCCATGCGGCTTTACTCAGATCACAGGAGCTTTTTGTCTTCTCTGCTTGCCTCAAAATGTTATCTCACTAACACACACACATATGCAAAATAACAGACACACACAAACACAATGTAATCTTCAGGCAGAAATTGGGACAGGACATAATAGACATAAATTGCTGAGGCAGGGAAACCTTAAAGTGACAGGGTACACGTAGCTGGTATGCTGCTTTTTTGTTCGTTTTAGAGCTTGGGTACTGGTGCTTAACATGAATAGTGACAGCTTAGGCCAAAAATAACATGACTTTATGTCCTCTTACCATAACGAGACAATTGATAAATAGCCTGGTGAGTTTAAAGTGATGTATTTTGGGCTAAATAACTCGGTTCTATATAAGAATACAAAAATAAAAACAAGTGTCAATTCATAATAGATGAATTATTCAAAGAGAAGGTTAATATTAACAATTACCATGCCCTCTACAAAATCTCTTCTGTGACACTAATGGGACAAAACAATAGCAAATTTCCGCTGACATTTTAAAACAGCAAGTGATATTGACACCAACTGTTTGACTTTACACAACAAAAAGAAAAGACCTCCAGGTTTCTCAACGGGCCTCTTGTTTTCTTTATCTACTGCCAATTGTATTTACAGAGCACCTAGCAAATAAACTAGCCAGCAGATAGCCAATGACCATTAAGGAATGGACTAAAGTACTCAATTAGACGACCTTTGACCCTGTTTACTACCTATTAGGACCAATATTCCAGGAAAAAGGTCTGGTAGTTTTCCCAAAAGCTGCGTTGAGGCACTGAAATGTGATTACAGCTCTAGATCGACAGGAGAGATCCTATACTGGCTGCCTCGTAACGGCTTATTGATCACACACACACACACACACACACACACACACACACACACACACACACACACACACACACACACACACACACACACACACACACACACACACACACACACACACACACACACACACACACACACACACACACACACACACACACACACACACACACACACACACACACACACACACACACACACACACACACACACACACACACACACACACACACATCGACAAACAGAGCCAAAAGTCAAATTATGGAGCAAATGAAACCTTTTCTATTCAAGGCCAGGGCTGAGTGGAAGATCGAACACTCTTTTCTGTCAAAGAGGGTTTTCAAAAACACTTTATAGGTTACAACCAGCTGTGCAGTACATACATAGCACACACACATAAAAAAGGGGGGGCTCAATTGCCATACAATAAACAGTATCATCTGGAAATGTCTGCAAATGCTCAGATACAGATGTCACACACACACACACTCAGGTGCACGCTTCATTGGCTCTGAGGGTGATTAGTTTCAGGGTTAACTGTGTCACCGCCATGAGCGATTGAGGGGAAACTGAAGCATATTCACACTTGGCTGCATCATTTTCAATGGACCACAGAGTGAGCATGCCCACCCCCAAATATTTTCATTCTTAACCTCCATCGTGCCTTTTGCTTCTCCAATTTATTTCCCCTGATACATTCTCTCTCTGTAATTGAACTCTGACAGATATCTGAAAGTGGTCTATTAATGGAGATTGCAGATGATCTCCCCCCCCCCCCCCCCCCCTTTTTGCATTTCTAGGTCACATACTCCGACATAAAGCTAATGTTCTGAGCCGTGTCACTTATGATGACTCTCTCCATCTCAGCCAACTCACCTCTTCATACTTC
>NC_136908.1:20543239-20589962 GCF_949606895.1 Notothenia rossii
TGTGTGTGTGTGTGTGTGTGTGTGTGTGTGTGTGTGTGTGTGTGTGTGTGTGTGTGTGTGTGTGTGTGTGTGTGTGTGTTTCCGTGTGTGTTGCGTGCTTGTCAGCTGTTGGCATGTCTTTGTTTGGGCAGATTGAATTCCCAGCCGCATGGCTTCGGCTCATTATTCATCGGGCGTAGTGCTCCAAACCTCTCCAGAGGGCTCAGCATGCTGGGAGATTAAACAACGCAAATGAGCACGCACACACTGCATTTACAAAACTGTGTAAACACATACACACAAAAGGAAACTCTGAAATCACACACATCCACCACATTATCAAAGCGTTGGCGCGCGCATTTAAACACAAACACGGAAAGATATGTCAAACTACTTCAATCTGCCACAATGGCTATTGAGAGCTAAAAATGTACAATATTGTTCAACATATACAATAATGTTTAACTAGCTTTTTGGAAATCTCTGATGCCTGGTTCTGGAGCTTTTACCCTCTTTCTCCTCCCCTCCCCCCCGTTTCCAGCTCTTTTTATCTCCCCCCATCAAACTCAGCCGCACACACCCCCTAATGGACTGTGTCCGTGTGCTCAGAGTTGGCTAAGCGTGCACTCAGAATTTAGAATTAGTGCTGTGGCATTACTTAATGCCTCAAAAGTCATATGTAATCACATGCATTCCAGCACATGGAATCTTAAAGACAAAGCATTTCATCGGCTGATTCCCCCCCCCTCTTTAAATGGAGATTGAACACAAAGACCCATAGTGAAGTCACGCACACACACATCTGTGTACAGCCGGCCTGCCCATTCAGTATTTTTGCCCTCCCAAGAGAAATCAGCATTATTATTATCAATGTCTAGGCCATAGATGTATACTAAAAGAAAGTTAAGCAGGCCCCAACAGATTTTAAATGTAAGCTGATGTGAAGAAAATAAACTCAATGTGTGTGAATGTGAGATAGTGGTCACATTACAATCATGTCAGAATAATGCAGGTCTTTAAACTAACTTTGTGTGTGTGTGTCTTTCTGGTCAGCCCTGATCGACACAGGCAGAAGAGGATATTTTGTCTGCACAATTCATATGAAATCTTCAAAATAAACATGCGTGTTGGGGTAACTAACACATCTACATTTTTCAATCATTGAGATATGTTTTTTGCATGCAAGTGTGTCGCCAAAATGCATAAGAAAGCATCAAAATAGCACAGTTCCGGGTAGCCTATGTTCATGTTGTTACAACGATATCCCTCTGCTGGGACGAAACTGAGCCAACATATTGGCAATGCCCCGGAAAAACGCGTTTTTATTTCTTAAATGCGAAGTTATGTCTTTAACTATGTGGTTTTCAGGTCAGTGAAATTCAAAACGCACATTCTGTATGTTACATATAGATTGGGAGATATGCTTGTAATTAATCACCAACATCAATTAAAATCATGTGCCTGTGACACCTATTATTTTTACCGTGGGACCGCCCTTTCTAATCAAATGCCCCCCCATGGATTTAGGCAAGGCAAGTTATTTATATAGCGCCTTATAACACAAGGCAATTCAAAGTGCTTTACAAAAATGAAAGACATTAAGAGCATTAAGAAATAGGTCTTCTGCCGGATCACAGTAATAGAGTTATCAGAGGCGTCACTTACACTGGAAGTAAAGTTCCTCATCGCCCTCTTGAGAAGCCTTGCTGTAGCCGCATTGTCTGTGAAAGGAAACAAAGAAAGCCGTCAGACAGTGTGTTATCCCCGTTGGCAGACACAAACAAATACAAGCATCAGACCCTGTTTATCTTGCATCGTAACAGATCATATGGGATGTGCAAGAACTGTGAGGTGAGAGAAAGCGTTGACGTTGGAGATGGAAAGGATTCAGAGACGCATTCAGAGAGACCCCCGATGCGACGGCACTGATGAGCAGCAGAGGGATCTGAGGCTGAATAAGTGGAAATCCTGCCTGATTTGACTGAGCGAGTCACAGATACACACCGATAGGCCGCGAATAGATACTCTATTGTTGTTTCACTCCGATGGTCTTTTTGAGGAAAAGATGAAAAGACACTCGCGCGGGCCACAGTGCTTTCTACACATATGTGCACACACTGTTTTCTCTCATCCTCTGTCCCCACATGGGGTCCTGAGAGGAAAGAGCTCTATGATCTGACTGCTGATGGCTTTTCAGCTTAGAGGACAACTTGGCTCTCATAAGCACGCACACACAATCCATAAAAACACACACGGATACTGTAAGTGAGAGATTAACAAGTGATGAACAGACATTCTGGATGGCCATGCTTACTTTGGATTAGAGTGAGGGATGAAAAACAAGACGAGGGGGATCAAGCCAAGGAATAGAAGAAAAAGTGTTTTGGTATATCAGAGGTTCATCTCTCAAACAATGTGCTCCAATATGTTATGTATACAACCCAGACATATATGAAAATACAAGGTCAAAAACACTTTGGGACTGGTCTTCCAGCATCTGAGGAACTCTTTGCAACCTTGAGTTTAAATGGTGTGGCGTGTATGACGTGTGTTTATATCTGAAAGCATCAAGTAAGCAAGTGGATCTGAATCATAATTTTTCAGGCTGCTCACCGTGTTTCAGGGATTATAGACAAAGGTGTCTGTACACAGTGAGTGTAAATAGACGTGGATGTGTGTGTGTGAGAGAGGCATAATATCTGCTCGGGGTGCCATGCTTTGATGCAAATGTCAGAACACATCAGCACTTCACACAAAAAACCGCCGCACAGCTGCCATGAAGTTCACAGAGAGCCTGTAGAGCAGATGTGTGCGTCTTCATGTGCACGTTAGTACGTATATACATGTGTACGCGCGGAGGCTCGCGTGCTAGTTTTTGTTTTGTGGTGCTTTTGCATGCGAGTGTTTGTATGGGGAGATGCGTTAGAGGCGGAGGCCGACACTTTCCTCAGCCTGTGCAGCGGCAGGGTCTGAGACAAGGTCAGGACCCTGTCTGTCAAAACACACCAGCAGACACATGCAGCACAGACCCTCAGGGCAGGAGATACCAGACAGGGGAGGGGAGACAAGAATGGATAGATAAGGGAGCACAGCGCAATGGGAGCGAGGGGGGGAGAGATGAGGACCGAGGGCATGGCGGGTACCAGGAGAAACAAGATGCAAGAGACCTGAGGCGAGGGGGAAAGGGAGGTAAGGGAGCAAACAGTTAGCATGACAAGAGGGTGAGGGCAAAGCAGGGGATAAATCATTGAGGAAAAAGAGCGAGGAAGTCAGGAGGCAGAGGAAGTGACAGGAAAATAGGAGGTTACGGATAAGAGGGTAATTGGGCAGAAGGGTATGCAAGGAAGGAGAAATAGTTGAAGAGGCTCACAGAATAGCCCATAGAGTAGAGGAAGAGGCATAGAGAGCAAGAAAGGATATTAGTGAGGAGTGCAGTCGAAAAAAAAGGGTTCTTGAGATAGGGAGCAAGGCAGTGGTGGAAAACTGCAGCTAGGACATACAGCAGGATGTAGTGGCAGAACGACAATCGAGCAAAACAGCAGAAGTGCAGAAATAAAAGATTTAAGTGGACAAGTCAAGTTATATGAGGGACGTGAGGAGACAAGGAGGCATTAAAAAGGGAATAAGGAAGAAAGAAATAATTGGCAGGGCTGCATGGGGGCAAAGTCGCATGACTTGATTTCATTTCCATTACGTTTTTTGAAATGTCACAGATGTGACAAAAATGAAATGGCTGATGCAAAGTAGTTCTTTTTGGAGGGCCTCTTATTTTTGGATATGTATTCAACGGTAACAATCTCCATCACATTTTCCAGTTCATTTCGTACTGTGGTAGAGCACAGAACTGAGGATATATATGGAATTGGGCCAAAAAGCGTGGAAAAAAAGGGAGGAAAAGGAAGGAACGTATTGTCACACTCGTGGTAAGAGGAAAAGCTTGAGAAAGAAGAACAGGAAGCGTAGAGTAAGAGAAGAGACGGCTGGAAACTGGGAGGAAATGAAAAGAGGAGAAAAAAGGTTGGGGTGGGGGGGAAAGGGAAGAGGGGGATGCAGGCATGCCAGTGTACCTGGGCATCAGCTGTGTGAAGGGAGGAAGAGGAGAGAGAAGAGGAGGAGGAGGAAGAGTGGAGAAGGAGGTCGAAAGCAGCACCACGCTAGCAGGAGTTACATTGGAGGAGCTCGAGCAGACGCTGCTGGGAAAAAAACAAAGGGGGGGGGGCAGGGGGGGGATGCCGATGTCAGTTCTGGCTCTTTTCATTACTTTGAAAAAATCGTCAGTCAACACAACTTTGGAGTGATGAAAAGATTCCTCTCTCCTAAATAGAATCATAGGAATAGGATTGATGCTGCCAAGAAAAACATGCTAAAACATGTGTGTCATAGTTTTGGCTCACCAAAACTATGACACACATTGTTTTGAAAATATTGCCTTGTGTTTATTTAATCCTACGCTAAACAGGTTCCAACTTTTAGCTTTTGACTACAATTATTCACCAATTTTTATTTTTAAATTTCAGACTTCTGAGGCACCAGATGGCAGAAAGAAAAGTTTGGGTGCCAACACACTGAAGATTCTTTCCAAACTCTGTCACTGTCAGATTAGCCTCATCAAATGTTAATTTTGGCACAAAATGTCATCTTAGATTTAGTCGTGGTCCTTTGGTGAGAATTTTTAATTAAAACTGCATTTAATTTGAACGCATAGTGCCTAATAATGGAAAGGAAATATATAGCCTAGTATTTTTCTAGCTGTCTACATAGCAATGCAAAACTTAAAGGGTAATGCAAGCCATCTTCTATATTTTTGTAAGCGCCAAAAATTCAAATAAAAAGTTGTCGTAATGATTCGGGCCGACAGAATTAGCACTAGCCTTTTCTACTTATACAATATGCATTTTAATGGATTTCTCTGCTTTCCAGCTGTGGTTTTCAAGAAAGAACATTAAATCAGAAGAAAGGTGTGTAAATTAGGCCTATTCATTGCCTGCTCTTTCAATTCCATACCTTCTCTAAAATTAAGTGCCGTTATGGAAATAATATGAATAATAGGTGAGACAGCAGGAATAGAATCCTAGATGACAGGCGGAATACAGCAGGGAGGAATTAGGACAGAAAAAATATATCTAGGGCAAAGAAATAAAAAGAAATGGGGGAATTTCATAAAGTTTAATCCATGACTTCAAAGCGGCAGCAACATTGTGTTTTGTTTCATTGTTGGGAGATGCTCCTTGAAAATCAGGATTACTGTGAGACCTACAGAAGCCTTTTCTTCCATTTTCTCGCACAAAAGCTAAAGATGTCTTAGGTTTGTCTTAAGAAATAAATAATCAGATCCTTACTTTCAAATAAAGTAATGATTTATTCATTTGCCACTTATGAATATTAAATGGCGGCCCATTTCCAATACTGATGCAGAGCCCTTTGGAATGACAGGTTTAGCATTTAAATGGAGTACGTCTGTGTCTGCTGATGGAAGGGGGGGGGGGGTCTGTGTGAATCACAAGAGCACTGATCTGTACGAGACACGGAGGAAACTACACCACAGCGCTCGGGACCTTTTCTCTTGGCCGTCCATCTCTCCCCCGTCTGATTTTTTCCCCTTTCGCATCCCACTTTGTGTCGCCAAGAGTCAACGGCCCTATGAAATGACCCTCTGCTTTACTTCCTGCTTCTATCCTTCCCCCTTGACTGAACGCACACTCAATCAGAAGAGAGAGAGAGAGAGAGAGAGAGAGAGAGAGAGAGAGAGAGAGAGAGAGAGAGAGAGAGAGAGAGAGAGAGACACACACACACACACACACACACACACACACACACACACACACACACACACACACACACACACACACACACACACACACACACACACACACACACACACACACACACACACACACACACACACACACACACACACACACACACACACACACACACACACACACACACACACACACTCCAGAGATGCCAGTGAAGGGAAAACAATCCCCACCACTGACCAGTGGAGCCTGGGCTTCCTGGAGAATGTTTGGGCAATGCCCTGGAACTCCGCCTCTATCAAAGTCGGTCAGGCACCAATGGTGTGTGTGTGTGTGTGTGTGTGTGTGTGTGTGTGTGTGTGTGTGTGTGTGTGTGTGTGTGTGTGTGTGTGTGTGTGTGTGTGTGTGTGTGTGTGTGTGTGTGTGTGTGTGTGTGTGTGTGTGTGTGTGTGTGTGTGTGTGTGTGTGTGTGTGTGTGTGTGTGTGTGTGTGTGTGTAAGAGATGGTATGAAGTGTCAAGATAAGGTATCAAAGAAAGGAAAATACAAAGTCCTCCTTCCTTTTTGTCCAATCATAACTTTCCTCAGTTTCTATTCCCCACAGTGTTCTACTTGAGAGTTCTGAATAACATTTTGACTCTCACTGAAGACCCTGGCAGCGAGGGAAGTCCAGCACACACTGACCATGAAAGCCACATCAGAAGTGCAATGGCATGGCACTTCAACCAGGCAAATAATAGTATGAAGTATTATACAGAATATCCAATTATTTTTGGAAAGCCGCACTGGATGTTTTGTGTGTTAAAACACTTGAATTCTGATCTGAAGAGCAAATCTCGCAAACAATGGGTTAACAGCAATGTTTGAATAAAATATTGACAATACTGAGATTTTTGCATTATAAATGTAGACATTTCTATACCCCCAATAATATTCCAATGCCAAAGTAAAAAATATACCTAACAAGCTAAGAGGTCAGTATCTCCAGTTGAGGAAGCATTTAAAAAAAATGGCTGCTGGTACTTCTTTGAGTCATACTGTAGATTGGCAGAAATACTGCAACATAGGATAGTGGTGTGTAATTCTGTACATCACATACTGTCCCTCAGAGAACAAGCGGCATATTAAAGCTAGTGTGTTGGACTACGTTGAGGCAGACCCAACCTGCCACTTACATGTCTTGCCATAAAACAGCAGATTTGCTATTTCAATCTGCATATTAACGTGTTCTGTTTCTTAAACAGTGACACACCTGAAAGACTTGTCACAGGTATTGATTGACATTCTCAGTAGCCATTAGCGCTAAGTGTGTGTTACGCCCTCTACGCCAAATGTCAAACAGGCATTAGTAGCACTGTTGTCGAGGACTTATCGTTACCAGCATTTCCCTAACAGCCAGCAGATTTTACCGTCACATCGGACAGTGATGATGACAACCATGAAGAAATTGTTTTTGAGACCACTGACTATTCTTCAAGCCGGCATTTTTCTGAGGAAGTGTGTTTTAATAAAATCTCCAATGCATTCCTTAAGTGAGTGCTGTCGCCTGTGTCCTTCATGTGTGTGCCGTGGGACTCATTAGCATGTGTGAGCGGGCAGATCGATGTAACCGAGACCCCTCCAGCTGTGGCCGGGGGTTGGCTGTCTTTGCAAACAAGAGAACATGGTAATTGAGGCATCAAGCCATTCCCTCTTTGTCTCTATGCAAAACACGACGAGCAAGTTAATGGTCCAGCGGCGATGAACAATGGAGACCACTTTCAATGAATGCAGTGATGCAAATAAAAGGGGAAAAAAAGATAAGTTTTATTATTCATTACTAGGCCATGCACAAGGGAACGACGCTGCTTCCCTCAAAGAAACAATGCAATAAAATACTTATATGTGTGTGGTAAGCATTGCTTTTTGCATATTCTGTGCTTTCCCACCGCAGTCTTTCACATGGATGCAGGTGTGTACATCGATTGCCACATATTTCTCGATAGATGTTTGACAGACAGCATTTTTACGGTGCTTCTGGTAGTGAATATAACGCATTTTTACACCTGGTTGACTCCATCATTGGTCTGTATGTGTCTATGTCAAGGTCTGATGGTTTCTATATCACAGAGGTACCACGGAAAAAGGTCTACTTTATCCGGATGAGAGATGGCAGCGATATTGATCAGTGTGTGTAGAAAACGGAACAAGAGAAAGCACACACACAATGCAAACAAATGCTTTCACAATACAGCCCAAAATGAAACAAAATAAAGGTTTCTAGACATGTTTGTTACTGTGTGGGAGTAGATGTGTGCTCCCTATGTGTGCTTGCATGTGTGATGGAGTGTACACTATCAATTCTGTGAGTGTGCTATCTGCGTGGGTGTGTGTGAGCAGGGCTGGCAGAATATAGAATTGGACGAGAGTCAAAGAGCAAAGTGTTTGCAACAGCAAGGAGAAATTCACTCTCTTTATCTGCGAAACTGAATAAAACATGCAAGTGTATGTCAGGATTTACTCAGTGCGGTAAACAAGACAATAAAACATGCATTAATGTGCCTGAGATTCAAAGAAATAGCAGCATTGAATTGAGACGTTAAGTATCCTGCCTCATGCTGTGTATTGTTTGTAGTTATGCTTCTTTTAAGGTCTGTTGTTGTTAACGTTTTATTGTTTGTTACTTACTGTTTTTATGGTCTTTTTATACTTTTGTATTCTTGTAAAGCACTTTGTGGTTTTGTTTTATATGTGATGCTATACTAATTTAAACTTCCTTTCTTACTTCCAGTCTAATAGACTAATAAACCTCAAACACCAATTCATTAATGTGAAACCTAATGCTAAAACTGAGATAAACTACATTTAATATTTAATGTTCGTCTGTAGTATTGTACCGGACCATTACCTGACTGCAAGATAACCCCCAAAAGCAAACTTTTAAAGTAGTTCAACATTACATTACATTACATGTCACTTGTTAGACGCTTTTATCCAAAGCGACTTCAATACTGTGAGCAATCCCCACAGGAGCAATTTGAGGTGAAGTGTCTTGCCCAGGGACACAACGACATGCTGACTGCAGTGGGGTTTGAACCTGTGACCCCCTGATCCGAACACCAACGCACAACCCACTGCACCACACACCTCCCAATAACATGGGTTAGATGATAAGGAAGATTTACTCTAGCACTGTACAATGTTGAGGTACTTTACTTGCGTATTCCCATGTTATGCTACTTTGTACTTCTACTCCACTACAATTACGAGGCAAAGTGTGTACTTTTAATCCACTCCATTTATTTAGTACCTCTAGTTACTTTACAGATTTGGATTAATGATGTGAAATATATTCAACTCTTAAATCAGACGTTAGTTGCACCTGGAGTAAATTCACAAGCTACCCTGCAGTATATAAAGTCATTACAACTAGCTGCACCTTTACTAGCTTTGAGAACACTTTAATGATCAATCATTATAATCAAAACATATAATACATATTATTCTGAAATGGACCAATCTGCATAATGAGTACTTTTGATACTTTAAGTATATTTTGATGCTAACACGTTTGTACTTTTACTTGTGTAACATTTTAAATGCAAGGCTTTTACTTTTTACACTCTATTACTTCTACAAAAGAACAATATCTGAATACTTCCTCCACCCCTGGTTAAATGTTGTAACTAATGCTACTACCAGAGAAGAATCCAATATGTTGTAGCTATTTCACTTTCATACAGTAAGTTCTGGCCTGGTAGGTTCAAAACCACACTCTTACAAACCATCAGTCAGAATTGTAGACAAAAAGCCTATATTTATTGGGAATGTTTAGCAATGTTCTCTAGTGATCTCATTTCTTAATATCTACTCAAACTGAAGTGTACTAAGCATCCACTTTAAATAAGAAATAAAGCTTCTTACAGTGCTTGCTGCAGTCTGAAAGCTCTTTTCCTTCAGCCACATTTAAAGAATCTTGATGTAATTAAACTGAGCTGTATGTTGTCAGTCAGTCATTTTTAATACAGGATGTCCAACTATTTGCTTCAACTCAATGCTTTCTTTAGATGTCTCTATGTTTCGTAATAGTCTTATCAAGACATAGTGAAACAATGACTTTGGACTGTCCACTCTAATTATAAAAAGCACAACAGAGTTTCTGAAAGGCAAACTACTGTATGGGTCAGAGTAAACGGTGTGTCAGCGGTTATGTAAGTGACACCGCTTTAACCTCTCTCTTGTCTTCTTTGCTGTTTCACAATTCCCAATTCTCTATGTGAAAACTAATTAGATAGCAAAGAACTATGAAGTACCGGCCAAGAAAATTATCAAAGAAGGTTTTGACCCTGCCAGCATTTCCCCCTCGACGCAGACTGCACCATTATCCGGCTGATTTCTTTATGTAGCATATTAAACAAAGTGGTTATCATGTCATTCAGCTATTCTCCCGCCACTGCTGCACACTCCTCTCACAAAGAAACTTCCTCTGTCGCTGGATGACTGTAATCTGGATTATAATGGAGTATCGTGTGACAGTTGTCTGAATATGCGATTGAGGCTTTGAGTGTTTGTACACATGTGCGTGTGAATGTATGTTTGTGTAGCATGCTCGGGGTATTCAAATCATATGGAGCCTATAGTGGATAATACATGTTTAGCATCTGTGTGTACATTCATACCTCTTCCAGATGAGCAGACCGACCCCCATGGAGAGCAGCATGATGAGGGCGGCCACGGACACCACCACGATAATCACCACTGGATTCTGTTCGCTGGACGCCAGTGCCACTAGAGATAGTAAGAAAACACACTGATTACACACGTGAACAATAACACAAAGCTTAACTGGAATGGGTGTGTAGCTAGAACATTAACAGGAGATGAGATTAAATAATAAAGCCATGACCTACAACGCCCAATCTATTTCATAGGCAGTTGATGATAGTGGATTGCAAACTGCTTTTCAGTATTTTTCAAAGCTATGACTTCACCCCCCCTAACCCTAATACCAAACTTGAACCTCTTATTGTATTTTACACTGTTTGAAAAGCATTTACAAACAAACTGCTTCACTAAAAGCCCTAAAAGGAGCATAGATAATATGCGCCATCTGTTTCAGTCCTGCTGTTTCAATAATATTACATTATTTTCATTCTCTGATGAAGTTTGGAAAGTTTTCCAGCTGTATTATAATTGTAGATTTTCACATTTCCATGTTTTTAATAATCAATTTGAGGACTTCTTGTCCATGTTGGTTTAAAAGTTTTAAAAGGTTTTCAAGTGCAAAGCCAATCCCCCTAGACACAATGATTGTATTATTTATTCATTCAAATTCAGTTTGTTGTTGACCTAGTAATCGCTTGTATAATTCTTAAATACAGCAATGTCATCTGCTGTTTCCAAAATGGACAGATCTGCCATTCTTACTATCCTGGAATGCAGCCCAGCATGCAGTAGCCGGTAATAAAACACACATTTGAACACCTGAATGCAAACACTCACAGAATAACATCTCCCCCTCAGTATTGTAGCATTGCACCTGCCAGTCTTTATTGTTTGGTTACAATCAACCAACAAATATTTAACATTGACTAGTAAAAGTCACGTTCATGTGATCCTAAGTTTATATCCAGTGCGCTGTTGCTTCCTTGTGGTTGTCAGGTCACTCATTTGACTCTTGATCCAGCCCGAGGCGAATAAAGCAAACTGAATATGCACGGTCCAAATAAAAGGAGCCCTGCAGCTAGGAGGCCTGACCCTGTAGCAAAACTAAGAAGTGCAAGACCCTGTTCGCTTGAAAACAAATAAATTATCTTTAAGAGCTGGTCTTTGGCCAACTGTTGAAGATAGTGGTTGTGCAGGGCAGCTCTCGGGTGAGTTACGCTGTGAATGTTCAACAAATCCCCGTTCCTGGGTAAATAAAAGGTGAAATAATTTATGAGAAGCAATAGGGATAAAACCCACATCGACACACACACCCTGAGGTGACCTGGGACACGGTATCTACTCGCACAAAGAAGAATCATTTCACAGCTTACTGGTAAATCGTGCTTGTTCACTCATAATCTCAGACATTCTCCGTCTCTGCTTATCTTTCACTCTAGTCTTATTGTGTGGGCTGGACAGGTGCCTTCACAACCCCCCCCCCCCATCCCAATCTGCCTGGTGGTGCTGAGACAAGGGGGTGCAGAAAGTGAGGAGGCGTAAAACGGGCTACTCACACTCGCCAAGTGTCTGCAGCTCCAGGGGGGCGCTGTACGCTCCGTAGTCGATGGGCGCCGGAGAGGAGGAGGACGACGATGAGGAAGATGACGAAGAAGTTGCGGAGGACGAAGAGGCGGAGGATGACAGAGGGGAGGAGGACAGGGATGAGGAGGGGGCCGGCGTGGAGAACGGGCGGATGAGGAAGACATATGTGGTGCCGGGTTTGAGGTTGTTGACACTGATCCGTGTGGCGGCTGTCTTCACAGTAGAATAACTCTGATCCTTTTGTTCCTTCGGAGACACAAAGTGAAGTGAGAGACAGAGAAAAGCAAAGAAAACAGGGGAAAAAGGAGTGAGACGAGTAGGTGGAATCCATTTGTGAGATGCTTTGTTCATTTCCATGGCACAGTAACGCCTGGGGCCTTGCGAGACTGTTTTGTAACCAAATCAAGTGCCTTTGAACAGTTTTTCACAGTACCAGACAAAAGTTTTCAGACATTTAGCCATGCCAAGCTGAGAACTTCATTAACCAGCTTTAATAAAGAAGTGTGCGCTTTGAAAATAAGTGATGAGAAAACCCAGACATGAATAAAAAACACTATTCCTTAGAGAGGCGCTGAGAACATAAATCAAAGATGGTGCTAATTTCTTTATCTCCGTTACAATGACTCACACTAGGTGACACTCTGGGGGCAGTGCGTAGGTGACACATTAACATCATTACTCCACTTGTTGTCCGATATGTTTGTTTCCAGCCTTCTTTCAACAAATAGTCCTTATTGTATCTCTGCACGCCGTGATTCTGCACGTCAACGAGATCCCTCTAATCAACATTGAGCCTCTGTTACAGCTTTGATGATAAATCTGATTTAATAGTCACGGTAAAATAAGAGAAAGGGAGTTTTCGAGTGGGCACAATGCTACTTACATTATCTTTATTGCCTTTTTATTTGAATGCGAGAGAGTAGCATTGCACAAAGAGGGTAGAACGAAGTGGAACTAACGTCAGGGGGAATGAAATAAAGACAGATTAGCGGGAGAGAATGGAAGCTCATGTTTAATGTGGAGTGAGCTAATATAGTATGTGACACAGAGAAGAGGAACAAAGCAGAAAAGATAAGTGGTGGGAGGAAAACAACAGCAGAGTCAGCGATGACACTCAGAAATGTCAAATTATGAATAAACTGTTATTTAATCCTTATGAGTCATCACAATTGTCGGCCATTATTGCTGTAAATGCAGTGTGTAATCCAGATAAAACACTTTTTTTTTTAAATAAGTTACAGTGTTATTGAATGTTTAACAGCTCTATGAGGCTCATCGCTTTCAAACCGCAAAAGGAGGAAGAGACAAAAAGGCTGTATACTGACTAAGCAAAGCCATATTTCATACTGTAATAGGATATTTGGTGCAGTGTACTGTAGTTGCATTGCCTTTTCATTTCATGGCCTGCCACCAATTTTCCTGTCTAACTCTTATTCTTCCTCTATCCTTCACCCTCTCTGTTTTTCTGCCTCCCTCCGAGGTATTTTCTTATGCATCAAGCCCCACAAAGCATCTTCTTTCATTTCTTTCCATCCCTGTGCTCTGACAAACATCTTTCCACCAAGTCATCTTCCCCTCATCTGTCCCTAATACGCTCTCTAACCTTTTCTCTCCCTCGGTTATCACACAGGCACCTCATTCTTTCCAAATCCTCTCCTGTTTTGTTATCTCTTTCCTCAAGTCTCTCCTCACCCATCCCTCCTCTAAATATTTCCCTCTTTTTTTCGAAATCTGTGGGAGTGAAGCAGTGAGAAACAGGGCTTTATTAAATATGGTGAAGCATAGAGAAGAGAGGGAGGTGAGAAAATGGGTGCGAGTGTAACACAGCCCAATACAAAGACCTGGAGTTGCCAATAAACGTGGCGTATGAAAATTGAGGAGTGTTAGCGTGACAGCTGTGGTTTACGTGCATGACAGATTTACTGTGAAGACTAAGGCTTGTCGGCGGGGCGGCCACAATCTGACTAAGTGCTATGTTAAATGAGCCAGATAAGGCCGATGAAATTACAGTGTTTATCCATAAAAGCAAAAGAAAATGTGGCAGTAATATGGACTCAGGGTAATACATAATTGGCCCTCGAAATACATAATTTTTTACAACAACTCAGTAGTTAGAAATTAAAGAGAATAATCTGATCTTGTGGAAAGTGTTGTAAAGACATCTCATTTTCTCCGTCCTCATTTCAACATGAATGTACTGTAGGTACATTAACAATAACTAAGCTTTCTGGCACACTAGCATGGTTCCCCAAAGCATATAAAAGATGAAGATGTTGGTGTTTGCTGTAGCCATGGATACCAGCTGGAGTGATACTAGATTTGTGAGGTTGTTTTGGATATTAATAATAAAGAGATGTAAAAAAAAGCTAATACTCATATATTGGCTTTTAATCACTGTTTTTAAAAGGACACGTTACATAAAGATAAACCTTAATGCTATTTAACAAAACAGAAGCCTTTGGTTGAAAGAAGCAAGCATTTCGGAGACAATCAGAAGTCTAATCAAAGGCGATGCATTATGGGAAATGTAGGATTTGGTGCATGACCTATACAGACAGGGTTTCTGAACTGCAGGTTCTTATTTCATAGTGATCCCTGTATGCACCGATACGGAAGAAAAATGGTTTACTGGATATCAAAGTTTTGGTTAGTTATTTAGCAGAACAGCAGTAGAAAAAAACTGAGATGCAACAGTTTATTTACCTTTTCGTAGTATTTGACCTCGTACTCGGTGCGGCTGCTGTTTGGGTAGGAGGGCTGCCTCCACACCAGGGTGAGGCCCTTCTGCTCGATCTTCTCCGCTCGCAGCTCGCTGATCAGAGAGGGCGCTACAAAGAGGTAAAAAAGAGGGAGAGAAAGAAGAAACATGAAGCCGGGGATTTTGGTCTCATTCAATATAAATACAATAGCTTGAAGAGTGTTCTCAGAAGCAGTCTTTACTCGCTTGTATTTCCAGTTTTTCTTGAAGGCAAAGGTCAAGAGAGGGATACAGTACAGTTCTGATGATTAGTCTTACAAGGAGGAATCGCCAGAAAGCAGGCATCGATATATATCTATACAGTGTGCCCTATGGTATTCATCTGAGGCAAGACAGCAAAAGAAAAAGACAGCAAATATGGATTGAGGGCATATGAGGACAGTTGGGGAAGTCCAACATGATGTAAGGAGAGGGAGTTACAAAACATAAAGCAGAGAGGCACGATTATTTATTGAAAAGGAGCTGTGTCAGAGCAGACAGCTTTATCGCAATCCATGAATGGCGGACGTTTCTTTGTCTGAGTGTACTCGTGGCATTGAACAGTGCTCGGTACATTGGGACTGACAATGGATCAATGCAGTTATGGATTGACTGAAAAAACAGTATCGACACCAGACTAACGGATGGAGACATTCGCAATCCGGAGTCCCTGTTTCCTCCCCATGTCTCTCAATTAAACTTTTTCAGACTCAATCCAGGAGAGCCGCAGTGAAATTCATCCTGACAGATATTACATCTCTTATTGATCACAATAGAGGAACAAAATAGAAAAATTAATGATACAGGACAAAGCTTTCCAAATGTAGACGCAGTGTGTATTGGTTCGCTAAGCAAACAATTTCATAACTGAGGAAAGCCCAGTTCTTTGTTTCTCTGTCAACATATGACAGGCGTTGCGTAGTTTGATAAAAGGCAAGCACCACCCACTCTTGCTTAAGTGCTAATTAGGCCATGTATAATGAAGTAGCAAAATGGGTTGTCACTCAAAAATACTAAGAAAATAAAGTGGTTCAGTTATTTTAGTCAAAAGGCCTTTGTTGGGGAGGAGCCCTTGGCCATTTAGGCTTTGGAAGGGTTACGTTTCCTGTCATTGCTTTGGTCTCGATGATAATTATTTCTGTTTTTGTACTTACTTTAACGCCTTTAAAAAAGGCAATGGCTGCAGGACTTTCTTTGTCATTGAAGTCCATTTTCCATTTGTTGTTTTCATTGTTTTCATTCCATCCCTTTTCATTCTCCTCTCTATCACCCAATCAGTCGACGGCTCATCTTTCTTGCTATTTCTCACTTCCTGCTCATCTCTTTCCTGACCTTTAACCATCAATTCATCTCTTTCTCCGGTGAAAACAGCCACACTAATGAATAAGTTCTGCCTGTCACTCAAAAGAACAAAACGATGTGTTCACACACACATTTAAGCACATAGCATCTGCAGCTCCTTCAGTCCTTCTCTGGAACAGTAGGGTAAATTAGTCATTTTAGGCAGCAGATCAAAGACACACTCGATCCGCCTCTCACTGTCCATCTCCATCTGTCTGTTTTTGATGTCTAAAACACAGTTATTATCTATTATTCATGGTGACACTCTGAATGTGTGTGGCATTGCTTCTACCATTGTATTTAATATCCGTCCAATCAGGCTGAATGAAAAAGGAAGAACTGACTGAGTTTTTTTTTCTGGTGTAAAACTGCAAATTCGGAATAATTTAGTGTAGCCATATTATGTATAGGTTTTCCCTTTCCTGTAGTATATTATATTGGTTAATGTGTTTTTCAATGATCTGAAAAGGCTCACAACCCAAAGTTCCCTCCAGAGGGAGTTTCTCACACACACTGCCCCCTGCTGAAACTCCTTTATTCTAATCCTATGTTTAATTCCGCCACATAGCGACATCACTAAGTAACAATCGTGCTTCTATTGGTTAGTGCTCCAACACATTGTAAGTGATAGGCTTATAACAATCAGAACAGAGCCGGCCAGCTAACCAATCAGAGCAGACTTGGCTCTGGTTTCAGAGAGAGGGTGAAAAGAGGTGCTGCAGTATGTAGGCATTATGAGGAAAATAAGGCAAAAAATACGAATAAGAACCTGAAAATGAGCATTATAGGGCCCTTTTAATAATTCAATATGACATTTTAGACAGTGAGCATTTAGAAATGATTATGTAATTTCTGTTCAGTCTCATTTTTATACTGATTTTGTAAATAACCTAAGAAAACATTAGCATTCTATATTGCCACAATATGCCTCATTAGAAGTCACTAAAGCACCTCACAAGTTGCACACTTTTCTTGTGCTTTGTTTGGCATTTCTCTCATCTTTGACAAGACACGAAGACTAAAGTATAGATGAAATAGATAAAATAAACATAAAGTGAGATTACAATATATGTTGTAATGATGCATAAAATATGCAACTGGCTCGAGGGGTCACTGTAATGTTTGTGCTGTAGTACTATTTCTATTGCCTGAATGTAAAGTACTTGGAAATTCATAAATACATATTCAGTGTGTGTTCAGAAAACGCTAATCATGCCAATTAGTGGCTCTCTGAAAGTTGGACTACTTTGCTATGCGGAATCAAGTCTTTGTAATTCCTCCACATAATGAAACATAAGCGGCAGATATGTACAGTTAGCCACAGGGGGGGGGGGTTGTAGAAAAGAAAGGCATTGAACGAGAAGGAAAGATGCTAAGGAACATAAACAGGAATGTAAATAAACAGTCAGAGGGATTATTTTGAATGAATATGTACAGGCATTTATTATATAATTTAGAGGAAATAGACTACAGCATGGCTCATTAGAAACTAAAGCAATTACTGAGAAACAGGGAGAAAAGGAGGATATATAAAGTGCAGAGTAGAGATGGGCAGGTGTTTAAGGACAAACATAAAAACAAAGTGTCAAAGTCCTTGCAATCCAAACAGTGAAAAGAGAAACTCAGTTTAACACTCAACCATGAACACAGTGAAAACCGGCTCTCTGCATCTACAGGCTATGTTTTTCTTCTTTTTTCCCCTTCCTTGTGTCCTGAATTATGCATAGGACTGGCGCCTGCCTCCAAACCAAGTCACATCACGGCTCAATCTGACACTTAAAAAACAGGTGAGCACAATTTGAATGTGTTGGTGTGCTATACATGCGCTAATATATATTGTACTTTTATATTGAAGTGGAAGTTGCCAATTCTTAGGTCTTACCTGCTCTTTTTGAAGCTCTTAGACTTTATTTGAAGAAATGCCAACCAGAATAATAATTTGTTATCGATAATATCTAGAACATTTTAGGAAAAAAATGTTGCATATGTGAGAATCTGTTAGGGATCAACTGCAAAATATCAGTATCTATGAGAAATGTGGACACAACTAAGTAGCAATAGTTCCTGTGTGGAAATAATACTTTCCAAGAAACACACACACTTAGCTGGCATATTGGCAGATACTGTGCGCCCACACACACAGCACACACTCAAGTGAATGGCAGCAAATGGCCGGTAGTGTTGGTTTTGGCGTTGTATTTGAGAGGAAGAAATCAATGCCGAATGCCTTCAGAAAAATAATTTACACTCACACATGTTCACAAACACACTATGATTTTCACAAGTAATATAGAAGATGAAATGGCCTAGTGGCCAATAAGCCTTCCAAGCTCTGCTGTGGAAGTACGCAGCGGACGTTTTAAAGCCTCATCATACAGCAGAAATCACATGGCAGACACACTGACAGGCACTTGTCACAAAGACATACAGCTCCTGATAGGATCCAAAGCTATGCTGTACACATACCAATCACTGACAGAGATAATGATCTGTACACTTCAAAGGGAGGCTGTGATGAGAGCCAACATAAGTCAGGCAGGAGGAAGTATAACAGATGAAGTTTGGCACAAAATTGCAGAAAGTGAAGCCCTCAGTGATTACACTTCTATAGGCTGTGAGTAGAAGCTAGGCTGTGTATCATTTAGCTTTTATAGATTCAGACTCTGCTCGTCAGATTCAGTTTTTGTTGAATCGGAGTGCATTTCTATCCTTTGTCCGAATCCCAAAGCCAGACAAGTGGAATATCTTATCCTTTTTTTTTAATGAATGACATGGTATATTAAGATTATTTTTGGTTTTAAAAAGAAAAACATCTGTATGCACTAGTTAAACATAAGCAATCTTTCCTGTTGAATGCATATTTAGCTGAATATTTTAAATATATATATATACTTGGAGTAAAAAAGGTGCTTATAACTTATAACATTAAATTGCTTCATTATAATAGATGGACTTTTCCCTTTTATAAAGGTGTTTTCCAGTGATAAAAGTTTATAGCAGAATGTTAGTAGTCAATACCAATTCCGGTGAATTCCATGATCTTGGATTCCCAATTCAATGTCACGTTAAAAAACAAATTCCATGTACTTCAACACTCCTTGCATCCGTTTGTTTTCACTAACAAAACTGGAGTCCAATCAACATTTCGTTTTCTTATCTCTCTTTTATAAACTCTATTATTACCGTGACCAAAGAATAATTTTCACAGAATCGGCTTAAACACATCGTAATGTAACTAAATGAAACCTCCATCAACGTTAGGTTTTAGCTGTCACTTGGCCCAGCATGACAGCTAACAGCTAACAGCTAACAGTTTAAAGCTAATGCCAACTAGCTTTCCCTGTGCCTATTACATTCACATAGCAGTCACAGGGAAAGTTTGGGTTTTCCCATGGCCGTGTCAATAGTGATTTACTGCAAGATTATTGTATGCCTCAAACCCTAATCCCCAGCACCCATAGAAAAAACACCACCAACAGAAGCACAGATTGGTATTAACTTGCTTTCAGTCATTTAATAGGCTAGATTGAAAGCATGCATCTGATAAATCCTTACTTTAGTGAAGTTTCATTTCAGAGCTCTCAACTTTTTAACCAGCTGACTCTGGGGGCTGTATGGCAGCTCTATGCTCAGGTCTCTACGTCAGTTAAACCCATGAACAGACTACAGCATAACATGGCAGCTGCAGCTGTAGGTTCTTGCATGCATGTACTGAGGCAACTCAGGTGCAACTGGCATCTCAGTGTTGTTATCAAAGGAGACAGGCTGAGGAGCTGCTCTCCCCAGGGGCGTCCCTGAACATCTCGCAGACATTCTTCACTTTTCTCTTCCTCACTTCTTTGGGCGCTCACTAACAGTCTTTCCATCTCCTTATCTCTCCTTTTTCCTGTAACCAGTCCTCTCTCCATCTCTGTTCTCGGGGGAATCTGCTGTTCTCCGCAGACTTGTTGCTGCCTCTGATGCCATCCATCTTATCAGGAGGGGGTTTCATTGTTCTACTTCTCACCATCTCCGCCTCGCGTGTAACTTTACGCTCTCCAGTGTGCCTTCGCATATTAAAGAGTTAGCGGCTGCATGTGTGTTCGGAATGAAGATGGTACAGAGAGTGTGAAGCAATAAATTGTGTAGCCAAGAAATTACTGAGAGAGCTGTTTCTGTCAGGCTGTTTCTGTTCAAAGGGTTAATAGGAAGAAGGGGCGTTGTTCCCTCTGGGCACAGCACCACTGGCTTCTACCTGGGGTTAAACGGATAGTGCAGCGATTTATGTGACTGACAGTGGAGGAGTTGGAACATTTAGTTTCCTGTGGCTTGTCTGTCCCTGGGGCTTTTTATACACCCACTGCCGTAAGCATTTATGTCAGTGACTCCTAAATCCCTGCCGAGCGTGCATTTGCATGTGCATTTCTTAAAGTCATTAAAGTTTCAAAGTTAACTTCTTAAGCGTTTCTTATTATTATTATCTGACAAAAGTTTTGATCGATGCAAAAAGCTTATGCTGTTTTTGTGCAGTACTTTATGTTACTGGGTTCACAATAGCACTTTTTCAAGATTTCATCAAAAGTAGAATACAAATTATGTTAGAAAAGGAACCTTTATTTCTCAAACAACACTATAGAAATATGGGATGAGGTAGAGGAACGCATTGCAAAATAATACATATATCTGAAAGCTGAAAATATATATTTTTTCCAAATCAATCAATCTAAGCACCTTTTTCCTGTTACGACTCAGGGAAGTCAAATAGGTGTGACACCTGTGATTTAAAAGAAGTAGGGTGCATTCTCTATTTCTAAATCTTAACCATGGATAGCATTTTGGTACAGCGAGTGATGCGAGTCACAGAAGATAGCGCCCTGTGCGGTTTTAAAACAGTATCATGGATTTGAGCCTTTACATATTTGCATTAAGATTGAACCGCCTCAGGATGTATCGTTACGTGCCTATAATGTACCGTTGCATTTATTCTAGTTCCCCGCTAGATTGCAATCAGATTTTCAAATATCCTGCTGATAGACTTCAATCTGATACTAGAATCCACTTCTGCACACTTTCAACTTCCATTTGTGTGTGAAAAATACCGCAATATCCTCCCAGATGGGAACCTAAAAGCAATGCATTTCTTGTTCTGCCTGGATTATATCAAACAGTTACAACCCTGTTTTCAGCCGCTTGATGTAAGAAGAAAGCAGGACATTGAAAAATAACATCTAGCTCTTAAAAACGTCCTTGATTCAGGATCAAACGACAGACTTAAACTCATGTAATAGTAAAGTACAACTTAATTTTAATGGCAATACACTTAAGAAATAATGTAATAGCTTTGAAGCCTCCCATAAAGGCCTTCAAAAACAGCGTTTATAATATTTTTGGGACAGAAAGTGTTTTTTCTTTTGACGTTTCAAATGTGGATGGCTGAAATAAATGTTTAAATATTCAGTTTATAATCTCAACATCTTCATTTCTCCATTCCCCAGGTGGTTATATGTGCATGCATGTGATTGCATCCTAATCTAATGATGCTATATATAAAAGCAGCATCCCCACCCAGGTCTCACTATCTAGCAGCAAGTCTTGCTGTTTTAATCTGTGGCTATCAGCCTGCCCCAGCAGTGGAGCGCTATCTGGCAACCTGTCCCCGCTCACAACTCAGTCTAATCTGCCGTATCAGCATCCAAGCGCCTGGATGCCTCAACCCCGAATACATAAATGTACACACAATTATTCGGCTCCAAATAACCAAAGTAGGAGCATACGGTAGGAAAGAGCAACAGGAGGAGTGATACAGTATTATCCCGGATCATGCCTCAAAGGCGAGGTAAATAGCCACAGACAGGTATTATCTGAGGTTATTATCATTCATATCAGTAGAGGAAAAGGACGTTAGGTGTTTAGAAGGAACGAGTCTAGGTTTAACACACACACACACACACACACACACACACACACACACACACACACTTGGATGCTTTTGTCTGTAATGGTGAGGCATGGTGCAGGAAAGACCCCTGGATCGGCCCCATTTCCATCTCAACTACAAGATTATATGTGGAGGGGACTTGATCCACGTACATCTGTGTGAATGTGTGTGTAAGTGAGAGGAGCGTCTCACTGATCAAATGATTAAATGTGTCAGTCAGTTGGTGGGTGGGCGAGAGAAAGACCAGAACAGAGTGCAAACCAGCAAGCAGGACAAAGAGTCTCTTGCTGTATGACATATTCAAAAGGGCCCGATCAACATAATCCTGCTGTGCAAAAAACACCAGTATTGAATGAAAGCTTACAATGAAAGATGACACATTCCTGCACACACATGCTTTTAAAGTCAGATGAGAGGATGTGGGGTCGTATAAGAGGATGCTTTTATGGAAAAAGACAACATAAGGACCTATTGTATGTCAAAAAAATAGCTCCTACCTGTTGACTCTGAGGCATATAAACATGTCAAATCTGGCATCCCACACTCCCACCATGGGAAAGCGACTAGGGCCAACTTGCTGAAACTGCTCCTGACAGCTGCCCACTGACTGATTCTGAAAACTCTTCCGGCCCAGTGTGCTTTAGCCTAAAGGTAGAGGCATTGGACGATCACGACCCATCCGTCAAGACAGACAGACTCTGCCCGGAACCTCTGACAAAACAAATGCAGGCCACACACAGTCACAACAAACACACACACAGATTGGCTGACACAGGCCCGCTGCAGGTGTTCGGCCGAGGGGGGGGGGGGGGGGTGAAGAAAGCTATATCTGCCCTGACAGAATTGCAAGGAGAGCAAATGCAAGCGCGTATAACCTCAAATCTCTACAGCCTCTTTCCTGTACTTCTGACATAGTGCAAAGCAAATGTGTTGAGAGAGGTAATCTTCAAAAGTGTAGGCTATTCTAGGTTTGGAGAATGCAGTGCTGGAGAAAGTGTTCACAGCCTTTACTTAAATAGCAGTAGTGCAATAAAAAAAGTCCTTCAATAAAAATATCACCGAAGTAAATGTAAGTATTATCATATGAATGTACCACCAAAAGGAAAAGTGGCCCTTTGATGTTGTAGTTGGTGGAGATGGCGCACATTTGACCTATTTGTTATAGAGTGTGATGGCCACAGCCACACAGGGTAAAGCCATTACACCCCCCAAATTATGGCAACGTCAACGAGGGGATTTGGGTTTTGCCTTGGCAACCTGTTCATTTGAATTATCCCTCCTTTTCCATTTGGTTTGGCCAAGCCACTATATAATCCATTTTGTGTCATTGTGGCAGGTCGGTTTGTTCAGTAAACACCTGTTTGGCTGCTATTACATTTATTACAGTTATTTTCTGTTTACCTCTTTAATATGCCTAGTAATAAAACACAATTGGTTTATAATGTTTATTTTGAATTTATGGGAGGGAAAATAATTTAAAAAAACCTGTCCTGTTGCCTTAGTGCTCTGTCCCTATACAGTTTGGCAGTTCAACATATAACAACGCATTATATTTCCTGATCTTTTCATATAATTTCAGGAGTTAACTTGTGAATAAAAAATCATATAGAACCAAAACCACAATATTAAGCAATTGTCACTGATATTCTTTTGCTCTAGAAGTGGTTTGTAGGATCATGATATGGAAATACATGGACAATTGAGAACAATTATATTACATGTGTACTACAGTACTCAAGTAATTGTACGCAAGTAAAGAATAAACTCTTTTTGTAAGTGCCAACACAAGAACGCAGTATGTTGTTTTGATCTTTTTTGAAATGCATATCAAAACTTTTATGAATGCTAAGATGTTAAAAACAGTATAAATATGAACACAATAAATGACAAAGCGTTGTCGTCTGCATGCGAGATGTTGGTGTGATGAGCTAAACTGTCTGTCACCCACTCAGAGGAGTCTGCTGTCATTCAGAAAGACAGCTGCATATCTACACAACTTTCTCTCTCCGTTGAAAACAGCAGGACGCTGTCAAACTCCCCTCCCCTCCAGCAACACACCGCTCAAAAAAACAAAAAAACAAAGATGGCCCACACAAACACTGCCAAGCTCTTTCAACAGGCACAATACAGATCTCAGAGGGTATTATAGTAGGAAAATGACAGGTGAGAATTATTTTTGAAGTTTTCTTTCTAGTCTCTTTGTGACGATAAGAGTTTGTGTTTTCTTCCCCCTTCTGGGTTTGCCAAAAGAAATGCATCAAAGACAGCCCTTGAGCCTTGTATCGCACTCTGATTATGAGGATAAGATGTTGTGTGTGTGTTTGTGTCACCAACTACCTTCAAGCTTTGTGTCTTTGTTCCGGAGTGAACGCCACAATTCCCCGAACAACAAGTAAGAGGCTGTAAATCCACATACAGAGCACACATACTAAAGACCCTGAGAGTGCCTCTTCATAGACTCAAATTATAAGCCAAGAGGTAGGCAATTAAAATTCCCATCACTGGGTGAAAAAGCATCTTAAGTGGCTGGGCTATAGTCCTGAAAAGTAGCTTGATGACTCTATTCATTTGGTGCCTGCTGAAGCTTCACCTTCCCATCACTTCTAATTAAGGAGGCAAAGAGGATCCAAACGCCTCTATGCAGAGGGCTGGGGGGGGGGGGGGGGGGGGGGTGAGGGGAGAGAAGGTGTAGCGGGTGACGGGGAAGTAAAAAGGGTATTGGAAACAAAATGACAAAGAAGTCAAGTTTTGTACGGTGACAGTTGAGGAGCACTTATTCAGAAGGAATGGAAAAGAAAACATTACCTGCCACTTTCCCCATCACGATGCGAGGGGGGGGTGCAGACCCAAATTAATTCCGGCTCAGACTTATGAATATGCAAACAGTCAAACTGCAACGTGTACTCAGAAGTCAATCAGAGTTCTGAGTAAATCATGAGGTGACACGAAGGGGGTGAGAGACAAATCTAACTGTGTTATTATTTAAACATCTATTAGTTAATTGTTTCTGTTGATTTGACCCTAAGTGGCAGACAGGCATACTGTTAGCAGGTCGAAATCTATCAAAGTGCTGTATTATAGGTTAGTACAATTTTGACCCTTTACGTTCGTTTTTCGGATATAATCTATTTTATTATCTTACTCTACTACAATTCAGAGCCACATTTTGTATTTTTACTCCAATACATTTTGAATGGTTCCAAACCTTTATGCCGTTTATAGGAGCAGTGTCTCGATGGGATCCCTTATCATTGTTTCCAAAGCATAGGAGTTAAACCTCTTCAATTATTCGCAAAAACAAACTAAGAAAAATAAAAGAAATCTGAGAAAAGTGTTTATTCCCTTTTCCAAACCCTATTATCATAGCAAAATACAAAATAAATGCCAACTTTACTTTAAATGAGAGCTTTCATTCTTGCTTTTATTATTGTTCCTGGAGTAGGAATAATTATTTTCAAATTGTGCTTTAAAAACTTTTGCTTACTGATCTGAAAACGTATTTCTTTTCATTGCCTCCAATGTCTGCCTCCCTCAACCTTCCATCTTTATTCCTCTGTACCGTGTGCATTTAATTTCTACCTCGTCCGCTTGCTCCTATACATCTTTGAATCTTTATGTTCCTTTTATATTTCCTCCATTTTATCTCAAGGCCTTACGGTCCTCCTCTCATCTCCTGACTCCCGTACTCACGCACAAGAGCTTGTAAATAGTATTTGTTGATAGCACCATATGGAAATATATAGCTATATAGTTAGCAAAAGAAAGTTTCTGTTTGCACACCATTTTGAAGAAAAACATGAATTATTTTTTGCTTTTTGCTCTGCACTGCATGCCTCCTTCCCCCTGCACCCAAAAGGCATTCTGCTCACAATGCTCACCTCTCCCCCTCCCCTCACTTTTATATATTCATCCCTTTCTCCTCTCCTCCCTTTATGCATCCACCTCTCATGTAGCACCGCAGGGACCAGGCATCTAAAGCCTGGCCAGTAATCCTCTCAGGATATTGAAATGCCAATCCTTCCTCCTCCCTGACCCGCACCTCCACCCCATCTCCGCAGCCTTCCTGCCTCCCTCTCTTCTCCCCTGCCTCAGCTAAAGCGCTTTGGATGTACCACTGGGGGCCAAGACATTCGACGCAAGTGTGTTATGACCAGACACACAGATTCAGAGGCTAGATGTCATTATGGATTCCTTTCTGGGCCATCCACAAATCAAGCATGAAGCAATGCACAGAGCGTATAGCATGCAAGCATTGTAATACACGTATATGAAAATGTCGTCATACATGTATGGCCTAGTGCATGTAGAACACACACACACACACACACACACACACACACACACACACACACACACACACACACACACACACACACACACACACACACACACACACACACACACACACACACACACACACACACACACACACACACACACACACACACACACACACACACACACACACACACACACACACACACACACACACACACACACACACACACACACACACACACACACACACACACACACACACACACACACACACACACACACACAGTATGTGCATCCCTAATCCACATAAGGGGCCCCATGAGCCCAGGGCAAAACTATTTACCCAGCCCATGCCCCCATCTCCTCACGCAACTGCAGCCATGTTTCTATCCCCCTCTCTCCTCTTTCCCTTTTGTGCATCAACCCATCCTTGACACACCATGCAAAAACTCCCCCCTTCCCCTTGGTGGCCTGGGGAGTCCTGATAAACCCCATCTGTCTGGAAGGAATCCACTCCTCCACCGTGCATGTGCAGGCATTACGTTCCAAGAGATGAATTCAATTTGTATTTGGGTTTAACGGAGGGCTTTAATGTCACTAGATTTAATATAGTATTAATCCTCTAAGAAAGACAATCTAAGTATATGCATACATGTAAAAGGAGTCCCTGTGTGTCTATGTGTGTGGTTGTTTCCTTTTTTATTTTTGGCCGTAATATAGCACCCGTTAGCACCTTACCTCCCCGAGTCAGACGGTGCCCTTTAATCCTCAGGCTTTCTTGGACCCTCAGCTGCCAGCTAAAACACACCACCCGCTGCTAACAAGCGTACCGTGCCCAGAAGAAAAAACTAAAATGGTACAGTAATAGAAGAAGGGAAAAGAGTTGAAGAGAAGATAGATATAAGCAGAGGGGTAGCGGCAGCTGTGATTATAGGTACAAGCAGACAGGCGAAAGAGAAAGGGAAGATGGTGGAATGAGCGGTTGTGGATTAAGTGAAGGAAGAGAATGGAGAGAAATTATCTTCTAAGAATAGTGAGTTTATGGGAGAGCAGGATAAGGTGGGGGCAAATGAGGGAGGAAATAGGAGGTAAAAAAAGAAGAAGAAGCAAGAGGTAATAAAGAGATGATGAGGTGGAGAGAGTGAGAGTGTGTGTGTGCAGGTGTGTGTTAGCTTTGTTCCAAATCCCTGCTGCAGTATTCATAAAGGTCAGTGAGTTTTGATGGTGTACAATCTTAGTGTGGAGGCGCAACCACATGTAAAGACACAAGGTTTGAGTCTGTGTGAGGAGGGTTTATATTCTGTACTGACATGGCTCCACGGGATTTAAAATGACTGTCTGCTCCTGAAAGTAAGTTCACTACTTTAAAGACTCTCCCACCCCCAACAGTGTTCTCTGTTGAATATCTACGATACAACGAACCTTTATTGTCAGATCAAGTACGACATTATTCTCGCATCACAGCTACTTCATTTTCAGCATCAACAAAGCCAAATATTTAAGACAAGAAACAGGGAAAATGCTTTTAACACAAACATTACAATCACTGAAGACAATATGATCAAGCCCCTATAATGTATTGTTGATCCCGGATAAAACTCCATATTTTATTTTAGGGTATACGGGTGCAAAGAGAAAGAGTTTCGAAACTTTAGGACCCTGTACCTCAGATGTAATGGTTACAATTCATATTCATTATTCAGGACATGGTTTGTGCCAGAGACAACATTGGTGTCCAGCCAAAACATGTTATTACGGTAGATTGATTTAATGTGAAGGGTTTTCATTGGGCCTATATTGTATAAGATTGAAATCTTATGGGTTTTAATTTGAGCTAAAAGATTTTGGTTTTGTTACTGTTTTGGTTTTGTGATGTCTGCCATGGTGACATATTTTAAATGCTGAAAATTTGAAGAAGTGTTAATGCATATTGAGCACAACAAAAATAAAAATGAAAAAAAACATGTAGTAGCCTACTTACAGGTTTAGCTCATTCTTTTGAATTAACTTAATTAATGGTTTCTTGCATGGTTTTTGTTTATCTTTATAATGATTTTTTGCAAAGAAAGAGATATTCGTATGAAGCAAGAAGAACAATACTTACTTAAATGCATGAGCACTGACACATTAACACATTTCAACCTCACTTGACCATCTTGATGCAAAAGGCTTGAGGTAACCTTTAGTTTGCAAACCGTTAACCTGGACAATGGGAAACTCTCCTTGTGATAAGACCATGTATTTTAACAAAATCTGAAATGGAAAAGGTGAGGTCAGGGGAGGTAAGACGAGACATGTGTAAAGTAATTCTAAAGCACATATCAAAATCCAATACCAGCTCTGTCTCTCTCTCTTTCTCCCTTACACACACACATACACACATTCGGCATTAAACACCCCGCACCAAATGTCAGTCTAAATCCTCCCTGACACACAAAGTCTACTGAACCCCTGCAAACACACTCCTCTAACCCCTTGTCCAATCCCTTTGGATGACAGGGTTAGCGGGACAACTCACACCCTAATACCCCATAATAACCACAAATCAGCGCCATAGCAACTGCTGACAAGACAGACAGACAGAGAAGGGGAGATAAAAGGGAGAAAGGTTGAAAGAACTCTGGGGACGGGAAAAATAATCACCACAGGTTTGTCCTCTTCTGATATAATGTCCCTAACCTTGGAGCTTGGTGTTTTCAGCTATAGCTAAATCCCTTTAGACAGCTGGAGCTTGTTAGCCATGTTAGCTTCAGCAAGGCTATCATATTTCAACTGATGTCAGATAAAGGGTAAACTATGAGCAGACACAACATACTCTTGTTAACAATTGTCTAAAGCATTTTTGTTTCTCCTACTTGGTGCACTCAAAAAGACTTACACTGTAAAAACGAAAACTTAACATTGTTGGCCTACATAGAGTTATCTACATTTTAAGTATTTATATCAACTATATGTATTAAGTTTCCTGTGTAAAGTTTATTTGATTTCACAAGTTAAATTGGAACATTTTAAATGATGGGTTTGAACCGTTTGAACTGAGTGCTGTAAACAGGGTCTCCAACTGAAATCTGCAGGGGTTCTTATCTACACTCTCCATTTCCCACATGTGGGGCATCTCTGCATTTTTCAACTGGGCTTTATCGTCCAAAAAGGTGAGCACTTTGTTTGAATATTGTCTTGAAACTTTGATCATATTTTACAGTAATTGAATCATTCAGTTAGTTGAGTTGATTACCGGTTAATGTGGTGCTGTGGCCACTCAAAACTCTAGGGCAGACACTTGCCTTTAAAATTTGAGTTTTTTTTTTTTATAGTGGCAGTACGAACAGAAAATGTATTGACAAAAATGCAACTTTTATAAGATGACTGATATTCTGTGTCATATTCACAGATATTCTGTGTTTGTAAAAAGGCACAAATCGGCTAAATCAACTTATTGCGTTTGTCTGGCTACTTTATCTCCAAACAACATGTCACTCTGAGTCATGTTTGACGGATCAGAAATAGGATGCGCTACAAACACTTACGTCCACACAGCGGCGTGCGTTGAAGCTTTAACGCTTCTGCCCATTCACTTTGAATGGGGTGACGTCACGCTTCGCCGAACTGCATTGTGGGGAGCGTAGCTACGCGTTGCTCGCGTCAAAAGTTGAACCATGTTCAACTTTTGAAGCTTCGACGGAAGCGTCAGCCAATCAAATCCCGTTTATGAAAATCTGCCAGTACAACTGCTAGCCAATCAAACCGCGTGTATGCTGCGAGAGCCATACCGCAGGTCATTTCTACATGTTCCATAAAATGGAGGAGAAAATAACCATTGCGGTAGTGAATCACCCGGTGCTGTATGATCAGTCTCTGTTCATCTACCGGGATACAAACCGGAGGAGCCAGGCATGGAGGGAGGTTGCAGAGATAGTGGGTGAAACTGGTAGGTTTTCGCCTGTTTGGGGAGTTTATATCCAGTGTACCTCGTTTTAACATTGAATGGACAGCTAGCAGGCATAGACAGTATATATAGCTGGCATGGAATGTTTTTTGCTTTGTATGTCGGGGGCGGGAGATTCATGTGATTGGTTGTTGGTCGCGTTGCTCGCGTTGACTCCCCAAGCTTCAGACACGCCCACCGCCAAGCGCCAACGCACGCTGCTGTGTAGACGCTCCGATAAAGCCTTCCTTTAGCTTCTGCCTCACCCTAACGGAGCGTCCACACAGCAGCGTCCATGTTTAAACGAGATACACTGGATATAAACTCCCCAAACAGGCGAAAACCTACCAGTTTCACCCACTATCTCTGCCACCTCCCTCCATGCCTGGCTCCTCCGGTTTGTATCCCGCTAGATGAACAGAGACTGATCATACAGCACCGGGTGATTCACTGCCGCAATGATTATTTTCTCCTCCATTTTATGGAACATAGAAATTAGCTGCGGTATGGCTCTCGCAGCATACACGCGGTTTGATTGGCTAGCAGTTGTATTGGCAGATTTTCATAAACGGGATTTGATTGGCTGACGCTGCATTGTGGGAGCGTTGCTCGCTTCAAAAGTTGAGCAATGTTCAACTTTTGAAGCTTCGGCAGAAGCGTCAGCAAATCAAATCATATGCCAGTACAAGCTCTAGCCAATCAAACCCGCGTACTTGTGTGTCCGGGGCTGGAGATTCCTGTGATTGGTTGTTGGTCGGGTTTCAGACACGCTCACCGGCAAGCTTCAACGCACGCCGCCGTGTACACGCTGCGTAAGGGAGTCTGGCTGTCCAGATGTTACTCTTACATAATATTTACAGATGGCAAACAAGAGATCTGGGCCACTAAAAAGCACAGACTTTCATTATAAATACCCGCAACAATCCCCTTAAAGCTTCCATCTTGATCTAAGTAATGAACCATAACATATAAAAGACCCAATGCTTGTTTTTAGACGTCTTACTCCCTTGAATTAATAAAGTCGGAGTACATCATTACAAACTGTTACAGCTCAGTAGAAATTAAACAGAAAGCCATACTGCATGCTGCTAGCATCGCAGCACTCACATATGACTAACAGCTCTCCATTCATTATGCAGCTCATTTCTCCGAACCAATTTCCAATCAGTGGCACAAACACTCCTGCCATTCTCACTTTCTCATTGTTTCTCCATCACCTGCTTCCTCGCGCAGCACTTTTCAGTCCCTTTGCCCTCATATGACATTTACTTCATTATAGCTACATGTCTTATACCAACTGCATTTGCAAATGAAGGATTTGCAAACAGAATTTTGTAAAAAAAAACAGTATGCATAATAGGTATGACAGGTATGGTATATTAGATTCAAGCCAGACTGTGTGTGTGTGTGTGTGTATGTGTGGTTGTTCTTTTCACACTTGAAGTCCTCCAAATAGTGCTGTTGCAGAGCAGGGTGACAGGGCTACTTGGCAAAGTGCTTTTCAAGCCTCTGGCTAATGGCCTGCTGAAGGCTTCTGCTGATGAAAATGAGATCACCTCCACCAGGCGAGACTTTTGTGCTCCGTCTGCAATGACTGGCACAGAACGGGGAAAGAGTCTGTCTTGCTAAAGACAAATAAGAATCAGTCTACTGGATGCACATTTGGTTACATAAAGCCCTATGTGTTTACAGAACTTTATGTTCATGCATGCATGTGGAGTGTTAACATAAATTACATCAAAGGTCACTGTGTGTCTGAGTGTGCATACATCTATTTATGAACATAGACTTACACAGCACATGCAAGAGTGTCCATGTTTCTACATCTGTGATTGTGTATGCATGAACGTTGTGGCTGTTTGTATGAATAAGCAGCCAACCCATGCATGATGCATTAGCAACTCTGTACTCCAACGTTAAGAGAAATTAATATACCTTTATGAAACCTTAACGTCAGAGGTGCTTTTTCACAAAGTTAAGGCAATAGATTAATCGCGTGAGGCTGTCTTGTAGTAAACGGATCACAAGAGATTACATTCTGCAAAGAACAAACCCAGAGCGAAGATAATCTTTTCCCCACAGCCAGGGTTTTAAACATCAGCACAAAGCAAAACACCACTTTTGCTTCTTAATCTCCTGAAAAACAAATACTGTCAAATAAGCAAGATCACTGTGGACTTTCTTAAAATGTGGCCTAAGTAAAAGATATTCAAATTAAGAGACACATGCAGTGCAAGCTAATTCAAAATCATTTAGAGCTGAGCTTTCCAAGTGTGTTGGGTTTGTCCTAAGTACATCCTCTTCATCTTTTTTTTTTAAATGCAGTGTGACCTCATTCTTGCTCAGCTGTTTTCCTGAGTGTGCAGGCTTGTAAATGTAAAATGCCCTTTCCCTGCACATGCTGTCATGTGAGTGAATGTGTGTAGCGTGTGTGGTTGTTTTTAAAGGTCAAAGTGGGACTTACCTGGCAGGCTTGTGGACACGTTGACCAGGGTGTAGAAGCGCTTGTTGGGCAGCAGCTCTGACACTCCGTTCAAGGCTTCGACAGTGAAGGTGTAGTTGGTGTTGGGGAGGAGATTGACCAGGGTCACCGTCCTCTCCGTCAGCCCCACCTGCTGAGGGACGAAGCCCACACTCGTCCCACACGGCTCACACTGCCTCCCAACGCATCGCCGGCACCCCACGCTGTAGGTCAGGTCCACCCTGCCGCCTGTGTCCGAGGGAGCCGCCCACTCTAAGATCAGTGTGGACTGCTTCAGGGTGTACACCAAGTCTCTAGGCGGGGAGGGGGGCCCTGGAGAGTAAGACAATTGCATTTTGGATTATTACAACAATCCCCGTAGCCATTTTTTGAGAACAAAAAAAGCCACACAGAGACAGAGAGGGCACTGTATTCCAGAGATGGCAAAAGTAAACACATCCTTCACTCAAGTAGAAGTACAGATACTCGTGTTTAAAAATACTCTGGTAAAAGTATAACTACTGACTAAACTTCTTCACTCAAGTAAAAGTAAAGAAGTATGGGCTTCGAAATGTAGTTTAGTAAAAAGTACCAAACTGTTTTATAGAGTACCTGACCTCCCTTTATATTAATGGAACAATTATGTCATTGTTAGCTAATGAATGTTTCCATGCTGAACAATGGCAACATGACAACGTTTTCATTGGTCGCTCTTCTTTAGAGACGACCAGGAAATGATGGATACACGGATCGTGTTCAAATCAATAGGCACGCAATGACTCTAAATTATAATGATCACGCCACCAAATGCAGATTCAAATTAAAGTAACAAACCTGTTGTGAACAAGTGAGAAGTAGAAAGTACAGGTATTTGTGTTAAAAATGTAAGAAGTAAAAGTAAAAAGTTGTCAAAAAAATAAGTAGTGGAGAAAAGTACTGATACCAGAAAAATGTACTTAAGTACAGTAACAAAGTATTTGTATTCCACTACTTCCCACTGCTGTATTCTCTCTTTTAAAAACATCAATAATTAATCAAACACGTCCTCGCTTCTGAATTTGTTATGCAGCAATTGAAGAGGATTTTACATTTTATTTAATCATGGCATGCTTATTATACACCCCGGAGCGATCATAGCAGCAGTACTCTGAAATATTGCACTCAAAGACTTCTTCTTGTTATCCACTTATTGTGATTTCAGAAAATGTAAATGTGGGGAAGGGCATTTATGGAAATGGGCTTGATAATATGGTAAATGAAAGCAATAACATGAAACATAGTTACCTGCATGAAAAGAGAATACACAAACATCATTTTTGCTGAAGCATGAGCATTTTCACATGACTGTTGGACTGAGTGCATTGGGTATTATGATCATTGGCTCAGTTTGCTCATCATGTGACAATACCTTTTCATCCAGGATATGATGAGGATATGATGATAAAAAACAATTGGTTTGATGAAAATCATTTGACCCTCGTGGGTAAAGGCAAATCAACACGTGCAGTTGTTGCTACGATGATTACTTAAATCTTGGATTTGGATAAAAGAGGGATTATTGATGATGCAGAAAGAGAAAAGCACTTAAGCAGTAAGACGCAGTTCATGGGTTTGGATGACCTTCAATGACTTTACCCTTTGTGTAAACATCTGCATGGATACCACATTTTCCCATAATCTAGTGACATTGACAGTGCTGCGTGGAACACATCCTTCACTCACCAGAAGTAAATAAAGCTGAGGTACCATGACGAAGGTATTTAACTCTCCTGGAACATGTATGTGATTTGATAGGAGGGTTGTGATATGCCACATGCATCACGGAAGATAAAACAGGTCAATAAAAGCGTGTTACTGGATTATACCGGAGTTATCAAGGCCAATTAATCTTTAAATTCAACAACCACATCTACAATTTTAATATACAGTCAGCCAGTATTAAAAAGGGCTGAAAAAGTAAGGCTAAACTACTTCATCTCTTCACTAAGTCAGTGCCCTGGCTGTCCTGTGCCTTTTCCTCCAGGTCCCGACACATGCATGCTGAATAGCGCTAAGGTCCATTAAAGGCCATGAATTGTTTATGTGTTCCTGTATGCGTGTGCATGTTCTGTGTAATGAATAAGTGACGGTGTGCAGCTCCGGGCGTGGCGTCACACACCACAGCTCACACACACATGGAGCACAGAGTTGCATAAGCCCGGAGAGCAGTCAGCGTGCGAACACACACACATTTGACATAGACACAGCTGGGCCTTTCATTCACATCTCCATGTCGTTTCGTTTTTTCTCGGCCTTTTTTTCTCTTGAAGTTTCCCTTTTTTCTCTCATCATCCTCAAAATGAGTAATTTAAAACCTTACCTACTCCCCTCTCTTGGTTTCTCTCAACTCTCCATCTGTCTCTGTACCCCCCTCCCCTGTCTACTTATGACTCATTGACTCCCTGTCGAATGCTGCTCAAACATAATGAATCAAATCTAAGAAAATGAAATCTTGATGCTGTATTCACAATATTTCCAATAAAGTCTATAAAGAGCCCAGATGTATACATTTCCCTGAAGAAAGGTTGAAGATTTCCGTGACTCATGATATGAATCCACTATTGGACTCCATTGTCCATGAGGGACAGTAAAAATAAGGTATCAACTAAGGAAGGGCATTTAAAGAACAAATACTATTATAATTATAATAAAGTTACAAAATAGTTTTAGGATGTAATTCAACTTCTAGTTTCAGTAGCACTACTTCTAGAGGGCTTTTCAAGGGTATAATTTACATCCAAAAACATTTCCATATCTTAGTCTATGGCTAAATGGCATCATGTTACGGTCACTAAAGTCGTTACTATTGGCCGCTTTGTCAAGTTGGCGTACAGTCTGGGGCTGTAGCTCAGGGCGGCAATCTCAGGTACGAAAAGTGACGCAATGCGAAAATCCCTTAAACTTGCATTCTCTCTGATATCCAGCAGGAGGCGACTCCTCGGGTCGAAAAAACAAGACCAGGGACCGTATTCACAAAGCATTTTATCTTACCGCTAGGAGTGCTCCTAACTCGCGCTAAAACATTTAAAGTAGGAGTTTTTTTTCTTAAAAGTTATTCACAAAGCCGCTGAGACCTACTCATACTAAGGATAAATCACTAAGAGTGAACTAAGAGTGAACTAAGAGTGACGCGCCGTTGCTATGGATTACGTCGATTCTTGTGCATGAGTCTAGAAGCGGTCAGTACGGTGATTGGTTGTTCAGAGCAGGCGGTCTCGCTGAAACTCATCCGCAACATCCCACAAACGAGCCCACTAAATCACCGAAAAACAAGGAAATAGCCTAGGCTAGAAATGTATTCCTATCAAATAGTTATGGACAGTGCAGTTAGCAGAATACACGCATGATGACAAGTTTGTGCAGACCACGATAATGACGTTGTATATGCACGTTAAAGAGAGAGAGCAAACAATAAAAATACGTAAATTGCATTAAATCAAGGAGGCAATTAAAAGCACCCTGCAAACTATTATCCAATGAGCATATTTCCGGCACTTAAACACTTTCAATAACAGTCCATAACGCCGTTCAAGTCCCCCTATCATGATGAATGAAAACAATCTGCGTGTTGATGGAATGTACTTTCTTTCTATTGACGAACACGTCCTCATCTTTTGATGGCGCAATTATTTTTATGTGCGTCCCGTCAATAGCACCGACCACACCGGGCATACCTGCAATTGCCATGAAGTTGGCTTTGATCCTGTGTAGTTGTTGATTTTCCAAAGGAAACCGGATAAACTGTTGGATGATATGTGGTCGAGAGAGCGCGTTGATGGTTTGGTTTATGGCACGGCTGACTGATGGTTGCGATATTCCTAAATCGTCGGCATTGCAAAGTTGCATTTTCCCTGTTGCTAAATATCGTAGTGTTGCCAAACATTTTATTTCCGGACTAATCGGGTTATTCCTGTTAGTCGGGGATGTTATTGCATCCCGCACTAATTCCACAACAAGTTTGATACCCTCACGATTTAGCCTATATCTCTTGATCAATTCACAGTCTTCCATTGTCTCCAAAACATTTCGTCTCGCAGCCATTTTCAGATTCTTTGTGAATAGGTCTTACTGAGTTAGGAGTCCTCTCGAGGACTTTTAAGCTCTCCTAAACTTAGGTGCTACTTTTAGGCCTAAAATACTTTGTGAATTGCTCTTAGTGAATAAAATTAGGAGTCCTAAATTTAAGACTGACACGCCCATTATGTTTAGGAGTTTCTCCTAAATTCGCCAGTTAGGAGCTACTTTTAGCCCTAAGATCCTTTGTAAATACGGCCCCAGGTCGGTAGTAGTCTATGAGAAAATTACCTCACTCTTCTCTTTATTTTATTACTTCAGTTCAGATTGTAAACATGATTGTAAGTTATCAGTCTCTCAAGATGTAGTTTAAAGACTTCTTCAACACAGCATGATATATATATATATATATATATATATATATATATATATATATATATATATTTTTTCATAAGTTATAAATAAAAAGGTAAAAAAGACAATGAAGCAGTGTCTGTTTTTGGGCTTGGTTACTTTGAGATTGACAGGCTGCTACCACAACGTTGTCCGCTCTGAGTACCCTTTCACATTGTGTTTTCACTTGTTGATAGCTTTGCAAAATGGTTGCCCAAAAATGTCTTATTCAGCATTTGGTTTTACCTCCTCTAGCCATTATGTCACATCTGGTTGCACCGAACAATATGGCGTACACCAAAAACAAAGAATGGCAACATCTGCACTTCAAAACACACAAAACAATGGCTTAAGTTAAAGTGATTATATCCAATTTATAATAATGTTTTTAATTATAAATATGTTTAGGATGTTCTGAAGCAGATAACATACTTGTTGTTTTACACTTCTGCTCTAAGGCTCACTTAATTCTGCATTCATGCATTTCTTTACGTGAGGCATTATCATATGTTTGTAAAATGTAATCTTCTTAAATGGTTTATGTGAGGGACTGCGGATGGAAATGAGCTCAAAGCTAAATCTGGCACTGTTACGCTTAACACATTTGAATGTTTTAACTGTTCATTACTGTGCATTGTGCCTGCTAAATAAACGATTAAAATAAAATATGCAAAATAATTCTTTTTCCTGGAAGTCATTGGTTTTCAAAAATCCATTTTCAGACTTGCACATTGAAAAAGAAAATGCATTACTTGAACACATTTTTTTTGTTATAGTTATTATGCTACAATCATTACCATTACATTCCTGTCAGCGGCAGTTCCACTCTGCCAAACATAAATACAAATAAATATTTCTGTATCCCAAGTGGGGCATTTCTTTCCACTGTTTCCATAGAATAACTCTTCAATGCCACTACCACATATTTAAATGTTCTGTAATGCAATATTTTTGAATATATTACAGGATACAAGTAAAGGAATATAGAGCTAATCATTTAAAAAAGACAGCAGTGACTTCTTTCTGTTTTAAACAAAGTAGGTTATTTTAGGCATGAATGGCAAAGGGATAGGGTAAATGAACTACTTATCTAATTGCTAAGATAAGGTATACATATCAAACTTCATTCATCTGGCTAAATCTACTTTTTTCTTTTATTCCTACAGTTCTAGATTCATCCGGCTGTCTCTATCTCTCTCCTTCTCCTGGGTACCATGCGGTGGATTAGCCAAATCTGGGGAAGATCATAATTACCGAATCAATAGTGTAATTAAGGTGGTCATTAGGCTGCTATAAATGTTATCGCACCGGGATCAGAGAGCTCAGCGATCAATATTGTAATCACACCCCTCCATCGCCGTTACCATATAAGCTAGTATGACCACACACACACGCATGTACACACGTACACAAGCATGCACGCACAGACCTTGTGATCCCACGGGTTTTACTGTCCTCAGCACTCACGGTCCATAGAGCCCATTATTCCTCCATCTAATTACTAAGCCATATCAATACGCTGTGTAGAAATCAATAGAGCTCCCCTGTATGGTCTGTGTCTTATTGGCCCTGTAGTGCATCTTCATTGGAGGAGAAGGGTATCGGTATGTGAGAAGAGGTGAGAAAAAGGTAATATGTGAGGGATGAATGGATAATGCGTAGACAGTGGGGATCAGATCATGGGATTTGTCCCTCGAGGATAAAGGGATGAGATTTCAGTTTGACAGAGGAAAGAAATGAGGGGTGATAACGCGCATGGACAAAGCCGATGAAGAGGAAGGGAAATGTGAAGAGGCAGTTAGTAGAAAGAGGAATGATGAGTGGCCAAGATAAGGAGAAAGACATAAAGAAAGGAGTGGAATGTTGATCAGGGGTCAAAAGGGAAAAGTGGAGGGGGGTAGGAAAAAGATTGTGTGGCCCGGTATAGAGGTAGATAATGGATGTTTAGCAGAAAATGGATCTGTAATGTCGGGATAAAAGGTGGAGAGAATGTCCAAGGTCAAGTTAAAAGATGGGGAAATTGGGTTGATGGGCTCTCTGGAGGAATACATACAGTATGTTAGGGGAGACTGTATAAGGGATGAAAGATGGGTGGGGGGTAAAAAGGGATAAAGGTTAAAAGGCAGGAAAACTGTATGAAGTGGATGGAGACATAATGTGTGTATATCATTAGGCGCAGGTGGGGAGGGGGAAAAGCCCATCTTTAGACAAAAGATCATGTGTACTATTAAAAGGATCCTTTCTCTCACTTTTAGAACAACAAGGATTGGATTTAACTGACATCCTTAACATTTACAAAGTCTAATAAATAATATCCCTTCTTTTTATCTTTTTCTCAAACAAAACAGCAAATGTAGTGTTTAACTAACACTTTAAATGAGCAATATGAAGGGAAAAAATGATGGTTGTTCAAAGATACATGTTCTTTGATCTTAAAAAAAAACCTCTTTGAAAAACTCACAACGTTATAATCACAAAAGCAGCACAAGACTCGTCTCTAGCTGTTAGACAGCCTCCTGGGATGATTAAAAGAAACATCTGACATGTTTTTGGATGGATTTTTCTACATGAAAGGAATTCAATTCTAGAGGAGGTGAAGGAGAGGTGAAGGTTGGGGGAGATGAGACATGGAAATGGGCTGATGAGGAGGAGCTGGGGATGGGAGGATGAGGATATATGGCGAGACTGAGACTGGGGAAAGGGGCGCAGGTCAGACGAGAATAGGTGTTGAGATGAAAAAAAAGGGAGATGGATAAAAGGATTTGGGGTGAAGGACGGGTAAAAGCGGTCTTTAAAAGTATAAAGAGGCAAACAGCAAGGGCATGAGAGTGATAATGATTGGCTCACAAACATGAAATTGCTCACTTAATGCAAAAAGGAAAGGATACAGTGTGTGAGTGATATGGTGTGGAAGTAAGGTCTACATACACACCAGTGGCGAACCGGCAGGGCCTTCAAGGTATTCAGAGAATACCCTGAAACACTCTATTCAGAAAATCTATTTAATTATATGAATAAAATGTTAGAAAATGTAAATGTGTCTACAGAAGGTCCAGTTGTGATAGACACGGTTCGCCACTGATACACACAAACAAAAATAATCGTATTACTTGTGCAGGCGGCTGAGGGTGTGTCCAGCGGGGTTCGGAAGTGGTCCTCCTCACACACACACTCCACCGATCCTTCCTCCTCTGCCTTGCTGTTGGCCGGGCAGGGGAAACACTCCTGCTGCCTGGAGGACATCTTGTAGGATCCATGGGGACACGCTGGAAAAAAACACACAGATATATCATTCATTAGATATGTCAGAGAAATTGATATCACATTGAGAGTCATATTTTAACAGCATGAACGCAATTCCCACTGTGTTGCGTAGAAGGAATTTGAAACCGAGATATTCTCCAGAGGGACTAATAACAAATACTTGTTATATAACTTTCACTTCTTTACGACGGAACTCCAACATTTCAAGAAGCATTGCAGTGTTTTGATGGCAAAAGAAAAAGTTGTTTTATCTCGCTTTCAATTTGTGAGAGAAAGAAATAGGAATGAATGGAGAGAAAAAATGTAAAGCAACTGAGTTTAGAGGCAAGTAGAGAAGAGATACATTATATAATTAGAGGGGTAAAGTAGAGAGATGGGCTAAATCCGTCTGACAAACACAATTCTAACATTACGTGTGATCAGTGGCCCTGGAACATCGCATCAAAGCCTGCTACTAGATTGAACCAGCAAAGAAAAACAAGCCAAACCAATGAGCAGGCACGCAACCGCAAAACCCCCTTAACTTCATTTTGTTTTCCGCATTTCCAACTTTATTTGCTAGCTTTAAAAAATGTCTCCCTGTTCAGTCATTGCAAGATGAAAAGGTGGGAATGCGGGCGATAGTGATAAGCACTCATGAACTTACATGAGCATCACACCAGAATACAAACCATATCACAGTAGCTTATCAATGCATGTGTGACAACGGGCAGGTTATTTTACACTATGATTCTATGCAGTTTCATTTTCCACTAGCCGTGCCTTTGTAATGGGTGTGAAATCAGGCAGCCAGCTACCGCTCAATACTTTGTTCTTCTTTCTTGTATTGACTGTATGCTAAACAGCAGATCTACATTATAAGCTCTGGTATGCTCAATCTTCCACTTTCTTTCTTTCATTTTTCCGTTTTGATATTCCTCCCTAAATATCTGTTTACCCCCGATCAGTTTATTTTTCATCCCTGCTTTGCATTCTACCTTTCTCCGCACATTGCCCATCTCTTTCTATTTCCTGAATTCAACTCTCTATTATGCTCCAAACAGCTCCCTTTTCCAAACATGAACCCAACTGATATTACAAAGGCACTCACAGCTCATATAGAGCCTGTATCCACTCAACAATAGTACTCCATTGGACAGTGTACAGTTAACGCATCATGTTAAGCAAGTTTACAATGAATTTTCTTGTCCACAAAGTGACATTTTGCTGGTTTATTAGGTGACAAGGCCCAATGAAGTGTTGTGTTACAAGAACATGATAGATGAGGCAGTGCTGAAGACTCCTAAAACACACAATCAATTTTTTTCCCTGTGTGAGGACACTCTAGAGAGCCCTCTCGCTTTTGGAAGCTCACCAAAAATAAGGATGAGATTGTTTAATGAAGTCGAGGCAAACAATTAAAACAATCAATACCAATTAGTTGTCCCTACTGACTGGTTAATGTCTGCAACTTAGCCAACTAAGACGCATAAGTTATTAGCTGATGTTAGCAATGTGAGCTACTTCTGCAACCAGCCCTTCAAGAGAGCAACAGCAACATTTGAAATAGTGATAGAATTTAAGGTATGAGCACAGATGTAGAGGTCTTGAGAGTTGTGTGGGTAAAGATGCTAGAGCTCCTCTCCCTCCACTGGCACTGTGTCACACTAGAAAACAATTATGCAGAAAGAAGACGATGGTCCTGTCTGCGAGACAGCCAGGTTGAGGTACACACAGCTGGTGCAAAGACAACACAAAGCTGCTGTCCCTAAATTATTTTGGCCTATGAACTTTCATCAAGACACAAGCTCGAAAGCTGAAAGGAGTGTCTGTTATACCACCCATTTAACTCAGCCAATTTTACTCCAAACGCGCATGAAAGTCCTGCCATCACACATCGATTAGCAGGCCTCGTCAGCCTCTCCTGGCTCAGACTAGAGTAGGTGAGTGTGTTTTACTGCGCCTGTGTACATGTGTGTTTCCCTGTGAGTTGCAGGCTGTAAAAACCTTGTAATCGACTTTCTAATGTCTGTCATTACAAAGAGAAAAGCCTCTTGCTTTCAGCTCACAGCACACCCAAGCATGGGGACCACACACACACACACACACACACACACACACACACACACACACACACACACACACACACACACACACACACACACACACACACACACACACACACACACACACACACACACACACACACACACACACACACACACACACACACACACACACACACACACACACACACACACACACACACACACACACACACACACACACACACACACACACACACACACACACACACACACACACACACACAGCACTGGAGTAGACTCTCTTTGTTCCTGACCGTGCTGCCACTATCCATCCCTCACCACGCCAAGGACATCAAGCGTGAATAGCAGCCGAATCAAGGCCACATTATGCATAGATCTATGAGAACAGAAATGGGTTTTGCATTCTCTACCTATCATGCTTAAAAGCAAGCTAGCCATAGTGGTGTCTGGCTGCAGATGTGACTTATCTCTTCAATTCAGCGTGGACACACATTTAGCCAGCCCACCTTGGAAATGTGTGTCTAATGATATGGGTGTATCAAGACAATATGTGCGGCTCAGATAACAAAAGGAGCTGGCTTTGCGCGCTGCCCATCATTCTCCACAGCATGGGATCATGGGAAAGCACGCCAGCAGCCGATGCCAGGGAAGGTCACGTCAGTCAAAATGGGCGAGCAGACACCTGCCGATGGAAGAATGTAAGAATCTCCAAAATGCATCCGCCGGCAGAACAAAAAAAGGGAGACCACTCCAAACATTACAATACTTTTTCTTCTTTCACTTTTGATTGCCAAGGTACACAAGTTAAACAGGAAGTGAGAAAGGGGGGATGGTTTGAGAAATAGAGAGACAGAAGGAGACTGCCAGGACAGCTGGCAAACCAACTGATCAATTTGTCCGATGTGCCAACAGGGAGCCTCGATTAAATAGAACATAGCACGCGTACACATACACACACATACAGACAACATTCTTCAAGGTGCAATAATATAGATATGCAGCGACATGCCAAGTCCTACTGTATAAGGAGGAGGGTGTGGGGATTTTGGGAGGGGGTGAGGGGTTGAGGCAGGAGACCAACTGGTGTGAGAGATATTTAGGAGAAACGGAGACAGACAGATGGTGTGTGAAAGACAGAAAGACGGTAGGTTACGCAGTGTACTGAGAGAGGACATTTTAAAAGGAGGGAGAATGGACTCCTCCAGCTTTACAGAGGCAGTAAACAGATAAGCAGAGACATGTGATGCATACAGATGGGAGAGATGAGAGGGACAGCGGGAGAGACTAAGGTCATCTTAAGTGGGAATATATATATATATATATATTTAACAGTAAAGTGTGTAGCATGTATGGTGGAGCCTTTGTTGCAGGATAAAACGAGAAGTGTGGTATCAATTTAACCAGATAAATTAAGGGACAATATTCAGGATCAACATGACAGTTAGAGCTAAACCCAACAGTTTCACCATCTAATGACTGAAGCCTAAAAAGGCCAAATAATCCACATTTCAATGAGGTCACAAATGACTTTAATAGACTTTTGTCTTTAGGGGAGAAATCAATTTATAGTTTGCCCTTCTCTTACTTTCCTCCCTTTTCTTTTCTCTAACCTTAAACATACCCATTAATAAATCATGAGGCACTTAATACAAGGAATGTGAGCAATGAAATGTTGCTTTCAATCCTTGACAGCACACATAATTAATATTAATAACACTAAAAGAGTTTTGCTTCAGACATTTGCACACACACACACACACACACACACACACACACACACACACACACACACACACACACACACACACACACACACACACACACACACACACACACACACACACACACACACACACACACACACACACACACACACACACACACACACACACACACACACACACACACACACACACACACACACACACAAATGAACACACACAAAATGATGCCGTCATTGGTTTTTGGCTGCAGTTTTACTCAGGCACTGGTTTGTAATATCTGGGTTTCGTTTTTTTTTCTGCAGAAGCTTATAAGGCATGTAGGAAGAAAAAGAGGTGATATCATGAAGGAGGGATACAATGGAGAGAGGATGTGATCCCAGTAGGAGGAAATCAATAATTCCGAGAGCTTTCATTCAGATCAGTGCCCTCTGTGTGGCTGATGCTGAATCTGATGCTAATTATTTCAGCTGGTAGGCAGCGTTAACATCCACAAGATGAATTCTCATTACCATCAAACTCTTATGAAGGTCTCTTTTACACACACACACACACACACACACACACACACACACACACACACACACACACACACACACACACACACACACACACACACACACACACACACACACACACACACACACACACACACACACACACACACACACACACACACACACACACACACACACACACACACACACACACACACACACACACACACACACACACACACACACACACAGGTGGGTTGAGGGAAAATGAGTGATTGGTACATTTTAAGAGTTAAGATTGGGTCAAATTATAAAATGGTAAAATGATGAGGTGCCAAGAGGTGTTTGATAGCATTGGAACAGTGGACATTTGATTGAACTTGGTAGATTCAAACTCACTAAAACAAAAGTACTTAAGGCTTGTGGAGGCAGTGTGTTTGTTGCATTATTGGGCAAACAAAAATTATTGTTTTTTCAAGATGTACCTCCTGCAAACCATCCTGCAAAATGCTAAATAGATATGCTCCCTCTCTCTGACATGGCCTGCAAGCACTAACAACACAGGAGAACTTTCTAAATCCTGAAAACAGGGCCAAGGGGCAGAGGGCAGATTTTCTCTCAGACCACTTAAATTACAATATGCTGAAAGGTTATTAAGGAATATTTAACCAATGACGCCAAAGATATATGGTTCAGCCCAGTTTTAATAATAGGACTTCTGCTGCAGAGAATTGAATTTAAACCACACTTGTCCAGAGCAAAAACGTTTTAAGATATTAACTCCAGCCCAAATGTAGAGTGGATTTAAAGTACCCTGGAGCGTAGGGAAGAAGGCTTATAGAATTGACAGTTTGTATCCCCAGACTTGCAGTGGAAATGCTATGAATAAATAGAAAATGCTCCTTCTTCTCCCAAAGAAGAGCTAGTGAAGAACCCTGGTCAACAGGTATACAGTTTCCTTTACCGTCAGTGTCAAGTACATCATGTGTAAAATATTATGTGAAGGGTTTCTGATATCTGATATTAAAGTGTTATTAAGACTTTAGGTTTTTGTATTTATCACAAGGAAATTAACAAGCCATCAAAGCAACATTTTACATTTTGACCTTCTGATGAGTAGGCGTGTGGCGCAGTGGGTAGAGTGTTGGTGTTTGGATCATGGGAGCACAGGTTCAAACCCCACTGCACTCAGCATGTTGTTGTGTCCCTGGGCAAGACACTTCACCCCAAATTGCTCCTGTGGGGATTGCCCACAGTACTGAGTATGTAAGTCGCTTTGGATAAAAGCGTCTAACAAGTAACGTGTAATGATGATGTTCCTAGAAAGGCCAGGGGATCACTTTTGTTTTCATTCTGAGGGAAACCATTGTTAGAACACATGTTTACCAAGATGAAAAGTCAAGGGATCATCCTCTGGGGAACATGAATGGCTGTACAGTTACAGATAAGAGAGCATGAATTATTGAACTGAGATAACAATTCATTGTTTTCTCTTAAAGACACCACCCAGGATCCCTTTAAAAAATAAATTAAGCATATTGGTTCAATATCACATTACAACAGTAATCGGTTTTCGAGTGCTATTTGCTCACATTAAGGGACTGATGAAAAAAGCTATTTTGTGCCACTTTCCACCATCGGCTTTTTGAGGACATCCATTTCTTCCTGCGCTACACGTAGTGTCATAACCTGTTTGTGCGTTGAGCAGCTTTGAAGATATGACCAAGCCCCTGAATTACAGCATAAATCCCTGTTATCCGCTCAAAGTAAAGACCTCATTTAAGTCAACCCACTGACTGGCTGCTGCCTCCTCACAGTGTAATCGGGGGGAAGCTCTGAGCCATGCCATTCAGGTCAACGCTTTGCTTTATAATTTTATTCACTTTTCCGCCCTGGTTACCACAGACTGACAACACACCGAGAACACAGGAGTGTAACTAGTGAATAACTCTGCCGGGATCTTAATGTCAGCTGCGTTTTGGACGAGCTTTGAGCTTTGAGCCAGAGACACGTCTAATTCGGACAACATTGAAGGTAGCACGTATGCACAGCGACAAATTTGCACAAACAAAAGCACATAACTAAATGCGCTTGTATGAATTGTTATATATCACTGGCTTTTT
>NC_136908.1:20590162-20835700 GCF_949606895.1 Notothenia rossii
ATTTAAGTCTCTTCTTTGTCTGCCTTTCTCCCTCTCTCTGTGCTCTGTGGTGCACACACACTGGCATACACTCTTAAGTTCTTAACTCATGGTGTGTGAACAGCCTGATCACCTGTCACTGAGTCCGACTCAAAGTAAGCCCCTTAGACCATGTACAAATGAGATTTTAGGTCTTTGAAATTCATTAGAACTAGAATTTCTGTATTCATGGGATTCCTGTGTTTGCGTTTCTATAAATGAAAATTAACATAATTATTAAAATCCTACATAATTATAAGTGGCTTAATAGATCTGTCTTTTCTTATTAAAGCTTTTGTTTTTTAAAATCACTTTTGTATTGAATGTTATACATACTTAAATACTACGCTCTTGTCTTTGAATTTGAATGACATTTCTTCCATAGAGGAATGACAACTGTTATGGGTGATTAATATGTACTTTATATTCTTAATCATTGAAATGATTCAGTTTCCTAGATCCACAAATGCACCCCAAACCATTAATAAGGACTTGGATTTTAAATAAATCGAACTATTATTGAATTATTGGAGTATATTTCACACACTTAAATATTTCACCAAAGAAATGTCCTACAACATTCAAGCACATTACCATTTCATGACATTGACCACCCTTTAACAATCTAGTACAGCTGCCACGGGTGGAGCATTTTTACGTGACCAGTGATAAAACTTCCAAATCCCCCAAAATCTCTCTCCTCTGCTCCTCCCAGCACATTTAATTACATTACATTGCATTTAGCTGACGCTTTTATCCAAAGCGACTTATAATAAGTGCGTTCGACCAATTTAAGGAATAGAGAAGTCCTTCATGAAAGCTTGTCTCAATTGATTTCCAGTTCAAGTAATCCAGGATAAAGTACAGAGGAGATGATGACGGATATTGGGATGAACCATGAATGCCTCACCTATTCACCTGTCTGAACCTAATTTGACACCTGACCTGTAGGTATTAACCAAAGCCATGGGGTTCAATCTCAGAGGTCATAAGCCAGAATAGAAAAATAGGAAATCAATGTTTTTCCTTTTCATGCATGCATAAACACATTATTTTAGCAGTATTTCCCAAGTAGTATCAAGGTATCTCTCCAAGCAATCTCAATCGATGTGGAAAAGGCCTTTGACCGGGTGGAATAGTACTATTTATTCACATTATTTGATTTGGTTTTGAAAATGATTTTATTGCATTGATCCACTTTCTCTATTCCTCACCACATGCGTTGGTCTGAACCATCTCTATGGAGGTCTCCGTTGTTCAACATCTCCAATGAAACTGGTGACCCTACCCCATTGCTCTTACTAGAGCCATCGAAGCATTGGCCATATTGCTTCATATGCAGATCATTTGCTAGTGATCTGAGTAAAGCAGAACTTTGCACATCAACAATCATCCCATTCCTTGAATTCACTTGTTGTATCAAATATAAATAAGGATCCTTATTTATAACAAAGTGTCTAAAAAGACTAATCAAAATTGCAGCATAACATTGAATTACAAATCAGCACTTTAAATAGATGAAACTATTCATTTTAGATGTTACAGGCAAGTATCCTTCCTCTGTAAAACATTCATTTCTAATAGAGGTTTTTTTTATTTCTGCACTTGAAAGTCTTGTGTTCAGCTGACCCTCTAAGGCCAAGCTAATCCTTGCTAGTCGCTCATTCTGTGCAACATTTTAGATCCTAATGCAAAGTTATTAAACAGCTGAGCAGCTGTAAAGATGGATGAGGATAGTTGTAGGGGGTCACTTGGACCATAAGGCTGATTAAGTGTTTTCACTGGCGGGGGGAGTCATGGTCACAGCACACGACAGTTAAAATGTTTTTGGAGGGCTCTATACACCGTTTGCGTGCTTGTCAGTGTGTATGTGTGTGCACAAGGCCCCATGTGATGAGGAACAGTTGGTCTGTCAAAGAGATGGATGAGGTAGGTCGATCCTCCAACCCCTCCCACCCCCCACTGGTTTTAATGGCTTGAGCTGCATGACAGGGATCAAAACAGGCACACGTAAACATTGGCCAACGGACATTAAGTGTTGGGGCTAATAGTTTTGGGCACTTAATGACTTTTGGGAAATACTATGTAAAGAGCACCCATCTATTTTTATTTACACCATGATATTATCTCTCAGCATCCAAAAACGATTGTATTTCTGGATTTAAAAAAAGCAGTTTACAGTCATCAAGGTCTTGGCAGTCACAGCTCAGAAAATGCTTCCTGTAACAGGAAGTGAGAAAAAATGCAAATGAGACCCTGATTAGCCTATGCACAGTGTGCTGAAAATGAGATTTTTACCTGAATTTCTTTAATGTTTTTTGTTTATTGCAATGTTGTGCAATGTTAACCCTAACCCTAACATGTAATTATTATTAAAAACGATAGATTCTCATGTTCCAAAATACCAAAAGGACCCAGAATTATAAGATGTGTACATAATCAGATGTATAACATAAGCCAATTATGTGCCCATCCCATCTTACAAATGTTCTTTAAACAATGTTACACTGCCCTTACACACACACACGTCGACAACTAACATAGTTTAGTCTGCCCGCTGCTTGCATTAAAAATGAGGCCTCGCAACACAATCAGGGGCCGCAATTAAGCTGTGAAGGTAAAGCGGTCTTGACCTTGTTGTGTAATTAACAGACTCTTCTTTCATTAATCCATCCCCCCCCCCCCCCCCCCCACCACCACCACCACCACACCACCACCATCCGCGTTCACACCGGAATAAGTCCCTGAGGGAGGATTAGGCAAATGAAGCTGCTGACGTCACTTCTTCTTCTGCTTTGGGTTTACTGGCAACTTCACAGCGTATACTGCCACCCGAAGTCCCTGGCCGGAAGTCCCCGGAGTTGGGGACTGGCTTCAGTAGAAGCTGCTGGGAGTCCGAGTAAATCGCCAGAACGCCGACACCTCCTCATCACTCCACCGCTCCCATGTTTTTTTTTGTGTTGTCATAAGTTAGTCTCTCTCCGTTGGTGCACTGGGCTAATGCTAATGCCAGCAAATACAATGGCGGCTTCACAAAACTTTTACGGGGTGTGGTTTGCAATTCGAAATTGGAACCTTTTTCTCCCAGGAAAGTACCTGCTCTCTAGCAGGGACTAAAAAGGTTCGCAAAAAAAAGTTGTAGTTCCAGATATTTTTGGTGTGAACGGAAAAACCCAGGAACTATCGGAATTATTCCTGGGAAAAGTACTCTGGTGTGAAAGCGCCTATTGCCTCCCTCCATCTAAGCAGCCGTTTAATTAAGACATGCAAGAGTCAGAATATAGAAGATCAAGCAATTAAGGGGACAGAGAGAAATGGGAAGAAGGAAGGAGCTAAAGAGAGGGGGAATTAGAAGACACAATAAAGTGAAATATTTTCCTCCTCTGTCAACCTTATTTCCTTTTATTTCCATTTGGATTTTTGTCCAAACAGCCTCTGTCCTGGACTACCAATTTTCAAAAAGTGATCTACTGTACAATATAAAACTATGAATGAATGAGTGTTTGTTTGTTGCTGCTTAAGGGTTTTTACTACTCTGAGAGCAATCTTCGTTCTGGCATGTAAGCAATCCTGTACACACACTCACACACTCAACCACACACCCACAACTCTCATATACCAAGGACTAAGCTGGGAATTAGTGCCCAGACGCTGCAGCATGTGGAGACAGAGTCAACTAGACAGTGAGTCATCGAGCAAAGCCACTCAAGAAGCATCACCTCACATGTGTTCATTTCTATGTAAGTGCAATAGTGTGAGTGTGGTACTTCCTGCTTTGTGTGTCTGTCTATGTGTGCGTTTTCTTAGTCCACAAAAGGTCTCTGGGCGGGCAGAGTGCATCCGGCACGTGACTATCTTCCCCACCATGCTGAACATCGGCCCTCTCAGACTTTCAGTTGCGCACGCTACTAAAGAGAGGCGCTACCATGGAAACCAAACAATGGTGTACCTGTATTAAAGTCCGAGTGGAAACAGTTGTGAATAAATCAGATTTAGTCAGAAATCGAAAGAAATGCGGGAGAAATATGACCCCGGGAGGAAAGCGGGAGAGGGCAATGAAATCGGGAGTCTCCCATGAAAATCGGGAGGGTTGGCAAGTATGCCTACAACGCTGGTTATCAACTCGGTAAATCAACCCAGGGTTTCTCTGTCCGGCTGAGAGCGCGTTCACGTGAAAGGGACGGGGTGAGCAACATTTGACCAATCACAAACATGGAGAAGCGTACTGACAGTGTAGCGTCATACTTCATGAATGAAAAGTAAGCTATAATAGACAAATATGAAGAAGTTAAACTTTAAACATCCATGACTTAAACACTTAATCCAGGATAAAGCAACATAGATGCACGTGCAAGGTGAATACAGAACAGCTGGTACAAAACAAGTGTTTGATTGCATACATTTACAGGTTTATGATATCACTGCCCCATCAAAGACACGAGTGGATCTGAATTTAATTACATTTGACTCAAGTGTTTCGTCAACTTAATGTATTGTTTAAAATAACAGTTCGGCATGCAGTATGTGACTATAAGTGTTGCACGGCCAGATACGGCTCGAGAAGCTGACTCAGATGAATGAGGCGAGTAAACACAGCTGACAGCCGGCGTGAAACTCGAGCAATTATTCGCATCGCGTCCGGTGTGAACGCACCATTATTATATCATTACAAAATAAAATCGCCACTCTTAGTGCAGCGCCACTTTTCGAACAGGAAATGCACGCAAATACAATATGTTTTATTATTATTATTATTAATAATATTTATATAAATAAAGACATCTTGTATTTTAGTTACACCCGCTATTGATTAATGTTGTCAACATTGGACCTTGACACCGTCCACATAGCTATAGTGAAATAATATAATCGAAAACATTAAGCCTCTTTGATTTAATAATCAGTGCTGAAACCTCTCTGCCATTTCATATAACACACACTTCCTTATTTATCTTTGAATAATAATAACGTAAAAATAAAGACGACTATACTACAGTCCTTCGGTCCTGAGATTAGCGCCTGCAGGCAGGCTCCATGGACCAGTCAGCTCCGGACAGCGCAAAATGCGTATATGAAGTGCTACGTCATGAACGCAATAAATCATACCCTCGTGGGGGCGCGCTCGTGTGATTGGCTTAGAATGGAGGAGAGATCTGATTGGCTATAGATAGAAAAAATTGAGAAAAAAAAAAAGTATGAATCGGGTGAGCGTCAGGGGAGTCTCAAAAAACCCACACACGAATGCACAGCGATCCGTGCACAGAAAGCGGTTTGTGTTTGCAGGTGCAGCGGTTTTAAACGGAAAACAAATGTGTGGATCAAAAATACATATGTAAAACTTTTTTCTGGATTTGGATTTGATTTACATGTACAGTGGGGCAAAAAAGTATTTAGTCAGCCACCAATTGTGCAAGTTCTCCCACTTAAAAAGAAGAGAGGCCTGTCATTTTCATCCTAGGTATACCTCAACTATGAGAGACAAAATGAGAAAAAAAATCACATTGTCTGATTTTTAAAGAATGTATTTGCAAATTATGGTGGAAGTATTTGGTCAATAACAAAAGTTCATCTCAATACTTTGTTATACCTTTGTTGGCAATGACAGAGGTCAAATGTTTTCTGTAAGTCTTCACAAGGTTTTCACACACTGTTGCTGGTATTTTGGCTCATTCCTCCATGCAGATCTCCTCTAGAGCAGTGATGTTTTGGGGGTGTCGCTGGGCAACACGGACTTTCAACTCCCTCCAAAGATTTTCTATGGGGTGGAGATCTGGAGACTGGCTTGGCCACTCCAGGACCTTGAAATGCTTCTTACGAAGCCACTCCTTCGTTGCCCGGGCGGTGTGTTTGGGATCATTGTCATGCTGAAAGACCCAGCCACGTTTCATCTTCAATGCCCTTGCTGATGGAAGGAGGTTGTCACTCAAAATCTCACAATACATGGCCCCATTCATTCTTTCCTTTACACGGGTCAGTCGTCCTGGTCCCTTTGCAGAAAAACAGCCCCAAAGCATGATGTTTCCACCCCCATGTTTCACAGTAGGTATGGTGTTCTTTGGATGCAACTCAGCAAAAACAGCCCCAAAGCATGATGTTTCCACCCCCATGTTTCACAGTAGGTATGGTGTTCTTTGGATGCAACTCAGCATTCTTTCTCCTCCAAACACGTCTAGTAGAGTTTTTACCAAAAAGTAATATTTTGGTTTCATCTGACCATATAACATTCTCCCAATCCTCTTCTGGATCATCTAAAGGCTCTCTAGCAAACTTCAGATGGGCCTGGACATTTACTGGCGTAAGCAGGGGGACACGTCTGGCACTGCAGGATTTGAGTCCCTGGCGGCGTAGTGTGTTACTGATGGTAGCCTTTGTTACTTTGGTCCCAGCTCTCTGCAGTTCATTGACTAGGTCCCCCCGTGTGGTTCTGGGATTTTTGCTCACCGTTCTTGTGATCATTTTGACCCCACGGGGTGAGATCTTGCGTGGAGCCCCAGATCGAGGGAGATTATCAGTGGTCTTGTATGTCTTCCATTTTCTAATAATTGCTCCCACAGTTGATTTCTTCATACCAAGCTGCTTACCTATTGCAGATTCAGTCTTCCCAGCCTGGTGCAAGTCAACAATTTTGTTTCTGGTGTCCTTTGACAGCTCTTTGGTCTTGGCCATAGTGGAGTTTGGAGTGTAACTGTTTGAGGTTGTGGACAGGTGTCTTTTATACTGATAACGAGTTCAAACAGGTGCCATTAATACAGTTAACAAGTGGAGGACAGAGGAGGCTCTTAAAGAAGAAGTTACAGGTCTGTGAGAGCCAGAAATCTTGTTTGTTTGTAGGTGACCAAATACTTATTTTACCGAGGAATTGACCAATTAATTCATTACAAATCCTACAATTTGATTTCCTGGATTCTTTCCCCCCATTTTGTCTCTCGTAGTTGAGGTATACCTAGGATGAAAATGACAGGCCTCTCTCATCTTTTTAAGTGGGAGAACTTGCACAATTGGTGGCTGACTAAATACTTTTTTGCCCCACTGTATATGAAACGGAACACATTTTTGTGTGCATTGAAAAACACAAGTGTGGATCCGGAAATACAAGTGTGAATCCTTTTGCAGATCATGAAATACAAGTGTGAATCCTTCTGTGTGCATGTGTGTATTATGAGACTGTTCTGAGCCCATACAGTTCTTCCAGTTTGTCCAGAAGTCTTCTAATCAGGTCTCTATAAATAGAGAACTATGGCAGATATGTCATATTTAATGCAGCCGAACCGTGCATTACAATGCCGTTATGTGATGACTTTCAAAGAGAAAAGCAAGCACACTCGGATTAAAGTATTAATCTGTGGGGTTTAACTGGTTAAATCAAGGCAATGAATGCAGGAAAATGCTGTTATCCTACAGTTTATTAAATGTGAGTCAAACATAAATCACTGTTAAATAAGACTTGTCAGACAGCCTGCTGACAAACCAGTCACTTAGAGGCATAATGGCAGTGTGAAGATCTACTGACCAGACAGCCACAGTGCTTGTCATCGTTTGGGTAGGACGGGAAGATATTCTCACCACAGTGGCCATCAGCTCCGGTTTCAATCAAACACTGAAACTGGCCCGTTTCACACTTCTTCCCTCTGCACACACACACACTGCTGCTGTTCATGTTCAGCTGGTCAAGTGTTGTTTGACTGCTTCAATTAATTATAATGACATGTTCTTGAGTGATTGTTGAATTAATGTAACTTCACCTTGGGGAAAAGTCTCCCCTATAATGGTTATGGGCAGCATTCCAAACTCCAAAAAATGTGCAAAGCCTGGAAGCAGACCTTAAACCCAAAGTACAAAGCCCAAATATATCACTAAGAAAACTAAAACGGTATCTGAGCTATTGAGTTTTTAATATTTTAGCCATATTTGTTTAACCTGATGCTACTGATGCTGCTGCATACTGTAAGATTAGTAAAAAGTGGAAAAGTCAAGATCTTCTGCCCCTACCAAGTGCTCCTTATGGCATGTAGAAATACAGAAAAGCAAAACAACCAATCAGAGATGAGGAGTCTCTAACGGAGTGTCAATCACCACTCCTTAACTAGGCAACAACGATCAAATATGAATCAAGATGCTGCCACTGCATTGCCTCTTTCTTTCCTCAGGTGTTTTCAGAAACATGTTTTAGTGTATTTGTCAGCTGTGAAATTACTAACTTTGCTCTGGCAGTTGGACTGTTTTGGGTCAACTATCTTTAACCCCCTTTTGAATGATACAGCATTGTAAACGGCAGCATTTTGATGTATTCAGTATTCAACGGCAGACTTGGAACATTTTAGAGTCAGTTGCTTAAAGAATCCAAGTTCTTCTCTGGCTGCCTTGTAACTGGCAATGTGAGGGAAAAGGCCAATTATCGAAATGAATGCTGGCACATAGTCAAGTTACTTAGCAACAGCCACTTGCCAAAATTGGAGCTAAAACTATAAAGCATGCATCAAGTGTTATCTCAGTCATACTAGTGTGCACTGGGGCTGCACTGGTTATATGTATTCAATTGAACACCTGACATAGCTTTCAATGACCAACATGTCCAGTCATATTGTAACAAAGGATCTGTTTCTTCAAGCAAACCATATTTACTTAAAACAGACTGCATTTCACACCCTTTCAAGGCTAAACACATACATATATATATATATATATATATATATATATATAAATAAAACAAGTCTTTCAAGAGATTTGCAGGCTAAAAAAAGTTTTTTAAAAACGCAAAAGCAGACAGAAGGAGTTTAGTAAACACATTTAAAGAAACTATTGTTGAGAGCTGTAATTTTGCGAAACAAGAATAAACTCTTCCACACAGCTTGTAAAGATGACAGAGGTCACTGAGAGAGAAGGCAAGACAAACTAGCAGCATTATTTAGCTGTTGCGTGGGAGTGTTATGTGTGCGAGTGTATCGATTTGTCCTTCCCCTGGAGCGCTGCTGCACCATCCACCCCTCTACATTTGTTGTGCTTTCTTTTCTCTCCCTCACTCCTCGTTTCCTGTTGGCTCACACCATCCACACTTGGAGCTCTCGATTGCTGGAAGGCGAGCCGAAGTGGACTGAGTGTGTCTATGTGTGTGCGTGTGTTTACGTGTGAGTATGAGTGGTTCAATATAACCCTCTCTCATTATTTCAAACTAAGCCTCACTGTGGGGGCACCGCTGTAAGAAAAGGCTACAGTAACTACTAAACAGGTCAAGTCCTTGTTCTCCATACAACCAAAACTGTATGCAGTATCGATCCAACACCGTGCTTCCCAATGATTTTCTCTGGGATATTTTTGTACTCGGTACATTAGAACCGGATTATAAATACAATGCACAAACTCATCATTGAGTTTTTCTATATTGTCATGATAATGAAAAGGCTAAACTACTCAGGAGTTCAGGCAGGGAAACGCTTTTGTGTGCTTCAAATTATACAATTGTTCCGACGTAAATTTGGATCTGTTTCCTGGTATTTAGTGACCTTATAGGAAGAGGTCAATCCTATAGGACAAAGCACACTTTAATATTTAAGTATTTTGTAGTCATGATTTGGGCTTCAGGACTGATCAGACCAAGATCAGATGAAAGCCAGATTGATTGGTTTTGAAAGTTGTGAAAAAAAATAATACTGCCGAGATTGCTGGCTGTTGTTCTCCCCTTTAAACAGATTAGTCTCCAAATGTTCTACATTTTTGGAGAGGTCGAGAAATCCAATAAAAAGATCAAAACCAACATGTTAGTCTGACTGCAGCTTCCATAGCCCATCTGTGGCCCTTAGCCCATTTGATACTGCTAAAACTTTAATCTTAGGTCAAGAATAAAAACTAAAATACATAGTAAATTGCTAAAACAGCTGTGCACTATAGTCTCTAGAAAACTCTACTCAATAAGGAGTGAAATAGTTTGTTTTGGTAATTACAATTTTACGAATACCAAAGAGCAGTATGATGAATAACGGATTAGCTTAAATAAACGTGCACAATGACAATGCAATAGTCATCCATCTATAGTATTTGCACGAACAAATGGTGCTCTATGGCACAGGTGTATAGGATATTATAGGCTTTGGATAAAGTCAGACCATTATTGTTAGTGTAATCATTACATTGTTTTAATAAAAAAAAAAAATGATTTAACCTAGTTTTTAATGCCAATGTGTACACTCAATAGGATTTACAAAAATTATGCATATTAGTAGATATAATCAGCATGTCTTGGGTTTTGGTCTTTGTAAGACTCCATGAACCCCAGCTTACAATACATAAGCACACATGTTTGTGTCCCAACAAGTCAGTGCACTTCTTGACCCTCTGCTTGTTGTTTTTCAAGTATTGCCTGGCCCTTTCTTGGAATAAATGTCTAGAAAAAGGGTCCCAGGGTTTTACATAGCATCGTATGGTTGACTGAGCTAGAAAGAAACCCTGTAACTTCCCTGTTTTGGCATAGAGACACATCCCTTTCCCCACCTCTGTCACTTACACACTTTATTCTGTCTCAACCACTTCTTTATCTATTCCCCTACTTCACACACGCAGAGTCCTGCTCCCTGCCCTCTGCTGTGTCGTGTCCTTGTTACAATCCTGCCTTTGGCACGACAGGAAGTCACACACAGGGTCGACAACAACCCGAGCGTATGCAGAGGCAACAAATACTTGGAACAGAATAAGACAGGGGAGAGGGGGTGGTAGGATTTCTTCCACTTAGCACAACTAGTTAAAATGTCGTTTTTGATTTACTGGTAGGGGTAATTGATCAGATAACAGTGATTTACAAGATATACAATCTAAATATATCAGAGAGCTTGACTCAAATAGTTTACGTTTCTTGAGAGAGGTCAGGAAGGATGTAGAAAACAAAGATGCTGTAGAGACAGTGAGCAAAAGGGATTTTATTGAAAGATGGAACCACGGTAAGATTGCTTTCTGGCAGGGCGGGTGGGTCATTATTGGCAGTTTCTGCAGTGGGCTAGTAGGGGGGTTGCTTGCCAAAACTCTTTCCCATTTGGATGGGAGCCTCTCCTCTCCTCCACCCCCTCCTCTTGCCCGATGCTGATCTGCACGCTCTCTAAGCTGACCTCGTCCGCCCACTCCCTTCCATCCATCAATCTCACTCTTCCCCCAATCACCTCTGTCTATCCATCTCCTCTCATTCCAACAGTTTTTCTCCTGTTTGCTCACTCTCTTTCCTCCCACCACTCTCTCCATTAATACCTCTCACTATCTCTGCGCCCGGAGGAAAGAGCAGCAAGTGAGTGGGATCACTTTGTGAGGAGGGAAAGCGATCCAAGTTTAAGAATGAAAACATCTACACACAAAATAACTCACACATGCACACAACCATCCAGGAACCCAGAAGCAGAAACACCCACCACAATTATACTACTTAATAATCTGCAGGCTTTACCCAAGTTTGCTTCTAGCTTTTTTTGATGTCAACTTATACAAATTCACAAAAATGGAAGTTTTCTTAAAATCATTTCCCCTAAGATAGCTCACAGTCCGCTATTTGTATAGTTTAGATGAAATCTATACCCATATATTACCTATTTTGAAGAAATTGAAATGGAAGTTGTGATTAACAGAAGTTGAAAAAATAGCATTTGAGCAGTTACAAGCTAATGAAAATATGGTTGCAGGGTTATGGCTAAAACAGCAGTTAAATGAAGAAACCAAGCAACACACTGAGAACCTTACCACAACAATAGGATCATCACTACATGCAAGAAATGTCCTAAAGGCATTCCTGCGATATAGCAGAGTGAAACAGACTAGCAGGTGCAAAGGCATAAAAAGGCAATTTTTCCTTTACACTTATGTGGTTTTCCTTATCTATAACTTTATTTGGGATGAACATTTGCTGAGGTATTTGGCCATTTGGATAAGCCATGGTTGGTGTACCCAATGTTGTCCACATGTTGGTGAATCTACAGGAGATGACCAAAACAAAATCTATTAAGCGGCCTTTTTCTGATACCACAATTGGCAGGAGTATTGGTGGATTACACAATCTATACAAACATGTGGTTAAATCATTGAAGAAAGCATTGATCTAGAATGATAGTTTACATTTTTTTAATGAATAAACCTAATTTAACTTTGCCCTTTGACACAGAAACTTGAGCCCTCCTAAGTTTCAAGCCCCAGACTTCACTCTGTTGGAACAATGTTTACCGGCACATTCTGAGTGTCAAACCGTCAGCAGCCTGAAGGACATGCTGTGGTTTAGAAATAAAAGATCCAGCTCGGCCCACACAGATATCCACAGCAGGCGAATAAAAAGTTGTAATAGAAGCAGTTGTGTGGGGGCTGGAGGCTGAATGTTGTAAATAATTCAAAAAGGGATTCTGATGGAGACAGATACAGAAATTGTAGGAGCTTTATGCGACATGACTACAACATGACTAAAGTGAATTGAGCCGCCTGTCTGGACTGAATTCCCAGCAGAGTTTAACCACTTGTAGAGAAGTGGTGGGCCGAGAGAAGTACGAAGGTGGGTGGCTGAAGAGGAATATGGAACAGGAAGAAGGAGGTAAGAAGAGGTTGGCTGAGGGAGGAAATGTCAGAGATGTAAGGATACACAATGTAAGTGCCTCTAGACAGTTGTATTGTTTAGCTGGCAGGGTTTGTGGCATTTAATGTTCCTTTTCTCTCTCTGCCAGTCTCGCCCTTTGATTTATTTTCATCTGAGTCACAGAGCAGTGATAGCAGAGACAAGTAAGCCTCCTACAAGGACAATGCCAACTTTAAAATGAAGGTCTTCCCAGTGGATTTCAAATGACAGACCAAATAGATGAACACACAGACTGAAAGACACACAGTGCTCGATGCAGTGTTCAGTTGAGTTGTAGGCTCAGATTTTGTTACACAACTCCTGCTGTGCACCAGAGGACAAAGTGTTTCAATGCTGATGTTAGAGCAATGAAATATGTGATAGCCCGTGGGAAAGTTGAGCAGACACTTAAAACTGACGTATACACAAAGTAAACTTCTCCCGGCTTTCTCTTTTATCTTCATGTCTTTCTCCCTTCTCTCCCCAAAGTTCTTTGACGAAAACAGAGAACAAGTAAAACTCATTGATAAACTTGTAAAACTCCAGGTGGCAGACGTTTAATTAAAATAATATCAGATTAAAATACTTTCAGTTGGCTGAATAAAAACCTGATTTCTAAGACCTCTGCTGTTACTCATTCGCATACTCCCACCCACACATGTTTCCATCAAGTCGCTATTTTAGGTTTCCTGCTTTTCACACAAACTCCAATTAATGCTGTTGAAAATAAACTGTGACAATCACATCTCTGGGGGCTCAGAAAGAAAATGAGAGAAAACCTAGGTATATGCTTTCATTGAGCCTTATAAGTGTATATCATTTTGTGTTTTTACTTACTTATTAAGTGATCCAAATATACAATCCATGGATTTAGAGGGCTTTTATTGGTCGGTCGGTTTGGCAAATGTGAGAATTAACGTTGAATTACAAATCAACTAAAAAGGGACATTCACTAAATTAGGTTGCAATTTGAGAAATCCGTTTTTCTGTTTTGTTTTCATGAATGAACAACAGTCTATAACTCAGCTTAATAGCCTGTGTGGGCTTTGATAAGTGGAAGGACAACTTGCCAGCAAATAGTGTTTTGATAACAGAGTGCTGAAGAAGTTACAGTATTTATTTTAGCATTGCTTCTGTTACGTGCTGCCCCCCTTGTTGTCTTTCTGTCTCCCTGCTGCGCAGGTACACCTGGTCTGCCTCTGGCTCCGCCTCTGCCCAGGTGTTCCTAATTCCACTCAGCCGTGTATATATAAGGAGAAGCTGGAGGAGAAGGATCTCTTTCCTTTCCTAACGCCGGGAGACACTCTCCTCAGAATACCCCTCTGCCATTTTTGAGCTGTAGACCATTTATCTGCTGATGTGTTTATGTTTAGCCTGAAGGACCTGGTAGTCCAGTTTTGGCGGCTTTATTTGGTTTCCCATAGGGTATGTATTTGATTTCTGGTTACGGGAGGGAAGCTTTGGGTCCTACGGCCTGTGGTGTGGCTGGCCCGGGTTCCCTCTTTCTGTTTGTTCCTTTTGGCCAGTCCTCCAGACCTCTTTTTGTTTCCCGGTTCGCTTGTGTGTGTAAAACGTCTGGACATCAATAAATGCTCGTTACCCAAGTTTTTTGCGTGTATTATTTTATTATTTTATGTTGCGGGTCTCCCCACGAGTCACTACCACGGAGTAGAGGGTGGGCCGTAACAGCTTCGAAAAATATAAAGCTAGCAGTAATTGCAAGATAGAATGCTTAAATTGCTGGTCTGGAGCTTTTCCAGTACTTTAGTTGCCTTAAATACAGTATACCATCTGTTTTAAGATCATGTTTATTACTCACATAAACAATTAAATGATTATCAAAGCACTTCTTAAAACATTTAAAATGGACTACTCCCTCTTAAACTCTATTCAAAATGTATTTTTAAGCATCCTTCTCATCCATCCTTGTCCTCAGATGAGCAGAAAAAATAAATCCAACATGCAAACATACTGTAGATACACACACAAACACACACACGCACCATCTCTATCCTTCTCATCCAGACACACGATCTGACAGTGCCAGCTGGGCAGATTAGACGTTATGGCAGTTTATTATAGAGGAAGTGACACGAGCAAGACAGGAAACAGCGCAGACATAACATACCCAGCCAAGTCCACTTCTGCTCAATGTAGGACATACAAACTCTTCAAAAGATGCAGATGTCCGCTCTGTTACACCGCTACTAACACACAGATACACATACAGATGGACTTCAGAAAACTCTGCAATGTGTCCATCCCAAAAAAGATGCAGAATGAGACCATATGACAACTTTCCAGTTTATGAAACACTTCTGGAGTTTTTGAAGCATTTCTTCCCACCCGATCTTTTCCACATGTTACCTCAAATGTCTATCTTATCTCTGCTCTCATCCTTTTTTTTATTTGAAAGGAGGTAAAATGACCTTGTGCAGTGCACTATAGGTAAGAAGTCTCAAATAGTTAAAAACCAACAAAGGTTTAAAGCCTGCAGCATCACAAAACAAGGAGGTTTTTGTAAGGTCTAATGTGTATGAAATAGGCAAATGGATATATATTATATATTTATGATTCGTTTTTAATAGTTTTTTTTCGACCAAGCAAATAATCTTTGGGGATTTGTTATCTTAAATTGAGCCGATATCTACATAGGTCTCCTTCACAGAGTCAGCCATGTTTCTACGGAAGCCCTGATGGACAAAACAAGCACTGGTTTTACTTTTTGACATAACATAAAGCCCACCGTGGTTTTTCAACACACCTTCAAAGGGCCTTTAAGGGAAAACGCTCCGATATACCAACTGTACTCTACCAGCAATGGCCAAAAGGAAACAGAAAAAGAAAGAAACTCTGTGAAAGGGGAGTTATGAAAAAATGACGGAAAGTGGGGCTGACTCGGAGGGCCGAAGGAGGGTTATTCTATTAATGGGAAGGCAGGGAGATCAGAAGGTGTCAGCGTGATGGGAAGGAGTCGGGGGCCGAGCAGCTGGTGGGGGCAGAGCAGAGATCAGAGGCTGATGTTCAGGTCTGGGCCTCGGGCCTGGAAGCAAGGAGCTCCCATTTTCAATTCACTCTGACAGGCAGCCAGCAGTGTGACTGAAGAAGGACAAGTGACAGTAGAGAAATGCTGTCCTCCAGCTTCAGCATATTGTGTCACAGTTGTGTCCGTAAATAGAACTGGCAACAAACACAAACGATTAGCATGAGCAGCGTTGTTAGCAGGACATGTTACGGCAAATCAATTTAGACAACGCAACTGATGAGGGCTGATTACAGACGGCGCAGTGTGATTACAGTCCAAATATTCAAAAACTCCCACGGAGGAGCCTGTAAAAATTTACATAATCATTGTGTATACCTGCTTAAACTTCTTTTAACAGTTTGTGTTGTTATTTTATCTGAGAAATAAATTCCCTAACAGCTGTCGCCATGAAATGAGTTGTTAACCAGAGTTGCTAAATCATTTTAATGCATTAGTTTGCCATGCCTGCCCAGCCATATACTCTGTGTCCCAAAATATTTCCTGCTTGGTTGGTTTGCATTTGGGCATCTGTGCCAGCGTGTACGTCACACTGTGTCTTTGAAGAGTCCTCATTAGTTGTACTTGCTCAAGACACTTGTTGTGTTACTGTGAAATCTACCACTGAGAGACGCTATAATTGGACTAGAATGGGATCTGATGATTCTAAATGGGCCCCGCACTTGTAGTTACTGAGCTAAGTGGCCACAAAGCCCGCTCGGTCGAGTATCAGACAAAGATAAAGCATGAGCAGTACCTTTTTTTAAATGATTGTGCTTGTTTTTCAGCTAACACAGAGCCAAGCCCTTCATAATGCTCCTTGCGCACACATAGGATAAACAAACACACTCACACATAAGGGTATGAGTGCCTAACACAAACAAAATCAATTATGAAAAAAAGGGGGATACATAATTGTATTCACTCCCTGGCACCGACAAATAATGCATGACCTTTGCTGGGCTGCAAAACCACATTTACCTCACTCTCTCTCTCTTTCACACACACACATCCACACAAATGCAGTGAGACAAAATACCACAACATGCTGAGATATAATACACAGCGGTCAATAGATGCCAAAATCCATTCATTCCTCCATCCATCTTGCCTTTTATTTATACCTGTCTCTGATTGAGCGAAAGTGATTGGTTGCTGGCGGTGGGAGAAAGCAGAGAAGGGGGGGGTTGAGGTGGAGGGTCTTGAGTCAGACAGAGCTCGCCAATTAGATTGATCTTGAAAAGACAGGGTAAACAAAGGTTGTCAAGACAACAGTTGGCAGGGGGTTTGACAGAAAGGGGGTCAACAAGGAATATATTTTGTCTTTTTAACTCTGGCTAGAGGTATGACATTAGAAGAGGACTGGAACACACACACACACACACACACACACACACACACACACACACACACACACACACACACACACACACACACACACACACACACACACACACACACACACACACACACACACACACACACACACACACACACACACACACACACACACACACACACACACACACACACACACACACACACACACACACACACACACACACACAGAGAATCAATAACGGGTTGAGATGCAGAGTATTCTGATTAACGCGGAGACAAGTGTAACCCCAAAGCATCAGGACAAAGTGAAGAGGTCAGATCTGGAGATGTTGCAAGGAGATGAACAACCAGTCTGCATTTTCTTTCTTTATTATAGAAATGTGCCAACCTGGCTGTTCACTGCATTTAATTCATCAGCTCTTAGCCTCTTACTACTACAGAGCTCCATCTCAGTGTGATAACACCTCCAAAGTGTATGTGCAGTGTCTGTGTACCTATTGATTCAGTATGAACACACCAACTCACAGCAGCAGGAGCAGAAGGAGACATGTCGATATACAATCTGGAGAATTCACACCTAATTGTGTTTGATCGCGGGTCACTGCGGATCAATCTTAGCAGACGCCAGCCACACATGTTTACACACATATACTCGCCAGGCAGGCATACATTGACAGCCATTATTGAGATGAGATAGGGATTGGAGATTTTTGTTTAATCCATTTACAAAGTGGTCGATGAAATGTCAGAAATGATTTGTCGCAATTTAGCAGAGCCCATATTGACTTCCTTAAATTGGTTTCTTTGTTTAACAAACAATCCTAAATCCAAATGTATAATGATGTAAATCAGAAAGCATGCAGCAAACGCTTTTCTGTTAGAGGCTGCCAACAAATGTTTGGCATTTTGGCTTTTAAAAATATCAGACTATATGTATTAAGTTGATGTTTCAGTATTATGAAAGAGGCCCTATTATGCTCTTTGTGGTTTCCTGTTTTTTTGTGAATGTAAATGGTGTGGAAAGGCAAAATCTCTAACTTCATGCCAATGTGAGTTTTTCTCCCACACAAGGTTGTTATAGAAAGTGAGCCAACCTTATGCCATATATTTCTGTAAGACCTGCTTACACACTGTCCTCAACCTCCCTCCACACGCATGTTCAAGCAGGAACACACAAGTATATACCGTAATGTATAGATGCAGTGCATAGCCTGTAAGGTGTGTGGAACATGCTGACATGGCTTGAGACTGATTGTCGGTTATCAGCCTCCAGCAGGGTCAGACAAGGAGAGGGTGAACACATTGGTAGTAAGTGGTAGTGGGGTGGGGGGTGATGGAAAGTCGCAAATGAAAGAGAACAGGAGTAAAGGAGAGGGAATAAACATGCTTCATGCATAATTCAATCTAGGGCATAGCCAGAGAGACATTGACTTTAACACACACACACACACACACACACACACACACACACACACACAGAATCTGGGCAGGTCACTTGTAATGGAGGGATTACTGCGCTCTCGTGACAAGTCAGATCTGATCCAAAGAAATTGCCTCAGGCAGAGGAGAGGAGGCAGAAGGAGGTGAACGAGGGAGAAGGGAAGGAAAGAGGAAAGCCCTGTCAGGAGGGCAAGTGGTTTGGCAGCTGTGGGCGTTCTCTCTCATTCCTCATCGTCTCCAGCCATCGTTTGCCCTCCCCCCATCTCCCTTTCTCACTCTAAGGGTGTTAATGATCAGCCTTCTAAATTGCCTTTTTCGAACATTAAAAAGAAAGAGGAGAAGGAAGAGAGTGTTTGTGTAATTGTTTGTATGACTTGCATCAGGCTTTAGTGTGAACTTGAGGGTACACATGTAAGGCAGCTGAATATCAGTCACAGAGGATGTTTCACTGATGTCTTGTTGTCCGTCCCTAACCGCCAGTAAATCTGCTATTATGCTAATGCAACCCAAAAAAAAAGCTTTCTTCTTCTTCTTTCGGTCCACATAACAGTGAGCGACCCTGCCTCGGTCAGATGTTGTCAGATCTGCTCCGACAGATATTTCATAGTCATAGACAGCTACTTAAAAGTCAGAAGACATTACCAAAGCATCACCCCTCCCGTGCCCTGACTCCTTGCGCCCTTCATCTCAAGAGAGTTACATGGGCACTCATGTTCCTCTCTTTCATCTTTCTGCTCCTGTTTTCTAATAACAACCACGTAGTAAAGGGTTTATTTCACATGCAGCCGGTGCAAAAACAGGTGTGACTGTGTTGGATGAAGAAAGGGAATACCATTTAAGTTTAAAGTCGAATCAACGGGGAGCATGTCTCGCTCTGTGGGAGAAATAAATGCACTTCAATCTCACAGACAGCACTGGCAGGAAATGCTTGAATCCAAAATTGGCAAAAATCAATCAATCTGTCAATTTTCGACTAACACATAAGTGGACCGACCACACACACACACACACACACACACACACACACACACACACACACACACACACACACACACACACACACACACACACACACACACACACACACACACACACACACACACACACACACACACACACACACACACACACACACACACACACACACACACACACACACACACACACACACACACACACACACACACACACACACAGTGTAGGGCTGACACTGACCTTTGACCTCTCTAAAAATGTGCAAACGGAAATATAAATCCCACTTTAGGGATCAATAGTGTATCACATTATGATTATTGATTGTTATACGGATAAACTACCACTGCTAAATAATACATATCATCTTATACAGTATACCTATTCTATGCCTATATGAACCTACAATACATAGCCAAAAAAAGGCATCATGTAAACAAAGACACTTGAAAAAACACAGGTTTTTCTTTCTTCTCTGGGAAGTCTTTTCCCCCAGATTTTAAAACCTGTTTGGAGGATTTTCTGCCATTGAGCCACAAGAGCACGAGTGAGGTCGGACATTGATGTCAGGCTATAAAGTCTGACTCATCCCAAAGGTGTAGAGATCAGGGCCTTTGTGCTGTCCAAACTCAGAATAGATTTTTTTGTGTTAACCTCAGTTTGGTGCATGGGGGAATTGTCAAATTGAAACAGCAAAGGGCCTTCTTCAGTAAGACAGTAAAATAGATAGGTAAAAGAAAAAACAAGAGCACTGTGACACCAGAGGTACGATAAGTGTTTAAGAGAGAAGGACAAAGAAAACTGATAGAGAGGGGGGGATTAAAAGATGACAGTGTGAGCATGAAAAGAGATAGATGGGGAGATGAAGCAAGAGCAAAATGAGAAGACAAAAATCCATACAGGAGGAGGACAGACGGAGAGACAAGTGTGTCCTTGTGCCACTGTTATCTTCATGCTCTATCAGTGCTGATCTGCAGAGAGCAGACCGACAGACATGGCTCACATCCCAGGGACATTTAGCATGGTCTATAAACCTTGCGCTCACACGTACACACAGTCAAGCTTATTCATGTACGGAGCCAGTGCTAATGGCACTGCTGTCATTATGACGGCTCGGTGCAATCGCCCAGACGTTTCTTGGTTACTGATAAAAATGCGCGACCAGTCACGGGTGTAAAATAAATCACAAAGAAGATGGCATCTCTTTTGTTTTCCCCTTTAGTTGAGAATGGAATCTCTGAGGGCGGAATGCTGATAATGCTTCTGCTTTAATCAATTGAAGGAAGATCAGCGAGAGTTACAAGCATGGAATAGAGCCCTCCGGCCACGACGAGCGCCCAGCGATAATCTTTGATGGTTGCTCCCTCCCTCAAATGAAGTGGATTTCCAGCTCGTCCACTGTCAAGCAAATGTAAAAGGCCGCTAATTCTCCCCCGCAGAGAGCTGCCTTGAAGAGGAGCTGATGATGGTGTTTTTCCTGGGAAGATTGCACTGATGCCTAGGTGAAGGAAATATGACTCTGAAGAGGCGTCAGCTGAGATAAAGACAGCATGCCCAATGACTGGCTTGGGACTACATGCGTAAAACTGAGATGTCTGTCTTTCTCCATGTGTGGATGAATGTTTGTGTATAGCTGGGTAATTGGAATATGCAGGGTATACAAGCTTGTATGCTAATATGTAGCGTGTGGAGCGGATACGCCTCATGCCTTTTTGTGTGTGCGTGAGAGGTTTGGCATCTACATAGCGTGTGGAAGGCGTGTGGTGCGTGTGTGCAATGTTTGCCTTCACACTGCGCCTCAGGGTGGTTTTATGCTATAGGAGGAGATCTAGGAGGACGTTAGATGTGGGTGTGGTCACTGGGGACGTAGGGTTGCCAAGGCCTCCTCCTTTCTTCTTCTTTTACAATTCCCAGAATCCCGCTGCACTCCAGGTAGCCTAAAGCAGTTCGCTCACACAAGCATATCTACCTCTTCATAATGCTAATGCGTTAAATGCTACACAAGCTCACACACACAAAAACACAGTGATGAATTAAATATGTCATCTACTCCGCGAGGGGCACAGGACGTAAAGGGTGGAATTAATTATCTATGCCCAAAGTCCTGGGAGGGAAAGTAAGCAAGACAACGAGAGACAAAGAAATACACAAATGGAGGTGGAGAATGAGAGAGAATAAGGGAACCACAGCTAAGATCTAAGCTTCACTGACATTAAGTCCAGAAAAAAAATTACAATAATCTTTTAACTTCTCCCAAACAAATCTCATAGCTTGTACCCTATTAGTTATTTGAGAGCAGTACTTATCAAAGCTGTTGTCATTGTTGATTTGTGATTTTTTTTAGAAGATGAGTTTACTGCTAACAAAGCTTGGCAATGAAAGCAAACTGTCTAAGGCTAATGTGTTGCTAACCCAACACTACATTACGTTTCTTTGAATTTAGTGTTGTTAAAGTTGTAATGTACTCTTCTGGATGCTTTGTAAGATTAGTTAAGATTGTCTAGCTCCTATGGGGACTAATTGAAGATCTTAACTGGTAAACCATTTGATTTGTTCTGCCACGAGGCACACATTCAACAAATTGATGTCTTGGTGTTTAATTATCTAAAATATTTGCCCCTCTACATTCTATCAACTACAACTGTATTAGGCTGGAGGCTGAAATCTCAAGGTTGGTCATTTTAAAAGGTGTATGAATAAAACCCAAGTTATCTGCACGGCTAGATAAAGTAAGTGAGAAAATCAATAAATGTTTTTCATTGTTGTATTCTTGATGAACTCAACTGAAACATTTTTTTCTTTTTCTCTTAACTTCCAAAAGGTCTTATCATTAAACTCCCTGCTGAAAGCTGTTCGGGCACTTCAAGTAAACTATTTATAAGAAGGAAAGAATATAGAATATGTAGCAGTAATGAACATTTCAGAAAAGAAGGAGGAAGAAAGAGAGAGGTATGGACAGAGAAGAGGACGGCAGCCCAGAGAGCCAGCAAAGAGTGAAGAGGGGAGGCTGGGGAGATGGCGATTATGTGGAGTTGGGAGGAGGAGAGGAGAGGGGTGAAGTAATGAGGCCAGAATGAGGGCTGCAGCTGTGCCGTGTCCAGTAGAACAAACACACACACACACACTCTCACACAGGAGCCACCCAGCCGTGGGGACTCCAGAATGACAAATGACAAAGTGACAAATGTGTCTTCGGGGAGCAGGGCAGCGGGAATGGAGAGTTGTGTTCGGGGGTTACAGGAAAACACAAACCTCACACCACACGGACACAGATAGACAAGACATGTCGACATAATGTGTCATACACGGAGAGAGTGATGAAAGGGACTGACTGGTCACGCATACAGTGTGAATATCCCGTTACCTGCATGTCTGTTTGCATCTGTGCATGGTGTACATTTGTCGGACATCTCAGCCGCTGTGATCGAGAGGTGCCGGCACACGTCGCTACGGAAATAAACGGCATTTGGCAGGCTGCTCTCATTCAGTCTCACACACACAAACTCATGTCTGGCTGCTGTGTTCCCCCCTTTATTGATTTGCTCTTCTCTCTCTCTCTCTCTCTCACTATGCGTGTTATGTTTGGTTCCTCTTACAACGGATGTTTATATGGCGTCCTCCGGGTCAGACACACACATGACTGGAAGTATGGCAGAAAGAGAGACAAAAAGAGAAGGATAAAGAGGGGACGAGGAGATGAGAGATAAGAGGTTTTCCACTAGGGGTTATTGCCTTTCTCACACTGTGTATTGACTCGCCCAATTGGGGGGGTGGGCTTTTCGGGGTTGCAGTGTTGAATACGCCTACCCACACACACAAACACATTCATCTTTCCAAACTTTTTGTGGCAGTTTACATTGAGGAACCGATCAAACAGAAACAAAGTCATACGGAGCACACGGACACAGCAGCTGGCAGCCAGAGGATCCGGTGCCCATGCACTAATTGGCATCTTCCTCTTGTGAGATGCTGGGAGGGGGGCAGACAAACATACACCACAGCTGAAGGACACGGGGGCACGGGATAAGCCCAGGCAAGCGGGGAGAAAAGTGAAGAGGAAGCAGAGGTATCGATCAAAGAGAAGGGGCGAATGTAAACGAAGGAGAGCGCGACACAGAGATTCAGGCGGTATCAGTGTCAGCTAGAGGAATGGGGGAGCAGCGGGGAGGCAGGGGAAGACAAGTCAAGGGGAATACTGAGAGGAACGAGGCGTAAACCCCCCATGTGGAGTTTAATGGTTCAGCCCAGCGGTCGAGGGCACTGGCGGGAGGTCTGAGGATGGATCGATTCAATCCCTCAGAGAGGGGTGGAAAACTTTTCGTCTTTGAGAACGGCTGAAGGGTGGAGAAGAGCCGTGAAGACTTAGGAAAAAGTTGGGGTAAGGGTGAGCGAGCAAGTAAGAGAATGGGAGAGAGAGGAAAGCCGTGAAGACTTAGGAAAAAGTTGGGGTAAGGGTGAGCGAGCAAGTAAGAGGAGAACAGAGGTGATGAGTTAGGGCGCTAGGAGTAATAGGAATTAGCTCTGTAATGCTGTTTGACCATGCAGAATGCCTGGGCAATGCCGAGCCAGAACACGCTGAGTGTGTCATTCGGAGAGCCAGTCGAACTCTAATGAGAGCTGCACAGTTCATGCATGCAGGAATAACCCTGTAGGTCGACTGAGCCCATCCAAAGCACGCCGTTCCAAAACAAACACAGGGAAACTGGCACAAGATGCATAACGGGGTGTCAATCCAAAGTTTCATCAGGATATATCTACAAAAAGACCATTGTTGTAATTTCAAAGTATACAATTTTGACTCACTTCAGTTTAGGGGCCCGCTATTTAATAGGAGATGATTATATTTGCCCATTTTACAAATCAGGTATATATATATATATATATATATATATATATATATATATTATCAATACTTTAAGTCAAGTATACCTGGTAAATGTTACAACAGGTTCTTTCTGACATTTAAATGAAAGAAAAATATGTTAAAAAAAGTATTAAAATCGATTTCCTGTTGTTGGAAACATAACAATTTAAAATGTTCGATTCAATTTAAGTTTCAATTTACAGTCAATTTACAAGCCATGGGAATTTCAATATATAAGTTTATCCTCAAGATGATGATATGTATTGATGTTTTCACATTGCATCGACGATATTTGGATCCTCAAGTCAATATATCAATTCATTAATGGATCGTCAAATTATTATGTGTAGCCATATGTCTTTTTCCTCATACCTCAATTTTTCCTTTCATTCTCAGTTGCATTGTAACTAATTTCATAAATGCAACACATAGTGTGTGTTATATGTAATACACAATGTGTCAATGAGGTGTTAAAGGTTAATCTTGATCACATTTAATAGCAGTTCACAAAACCTATACACAGCCCCACATAATACACAACTGTATGGTATATTCTCTCCCTGAGGTTTTCAGTAACCCCACAATCTTTTATTTACAGACCTTTCCCTTTATTTTCACAGCCTTTATTCAAAGACGGATAACATTTCCCCTCGTCCTATCCATCTTCCATCACTCACTTTTACCACCCCCCCTTCATTCCTCCATCCCTTTCCTCCCCCTCATGGTGTAAATCACATCAGTGAGCAGGGCAGAGGAGAGAAATCCCTTCTTTCTGAGGGAATAGATTAGGAATGGGCACACACAACTGGATTTAAATAAAGATCACCTTCCCTACAGGGCTCATCCCTAAACTGGGAGCCAGGACGGACCCACTGTGGACATTTAATGTGTGTGTGAGAAAGTAAGAAAGAGAGGTGAAGCCAGAATGATCTAGAGTGCAGAACCGCCTGTATGTACACGTGTGTGTTTCTGTGTATGAATGTGTGTGTGTGTGTCATGCTGATAACTGCATTATAAAAGCAATCTGCAATGAGCATCTTCACCTGAATATAAAATGAGATTTCTTTAAGCTGACAGAGTTCAGAGAACAAGCATACATGCACAAACACAAGCGCACACGTACACCTGCCCGATAACATGCAAATACCGACACCTGAAGGTCAGCTCCTGCTGAACTGTAATGCATTGTGGGAGAAAGCCGAGAATTTACCGTTTGTTCCCTGAGCTGGCCTTATCAAAGGTGTCACATGGAGTGAACCCCCCCGCCCCACTACACCGCCTTCACTATCGCTGTAAATTTACCGCCTCTTTCCCGCCCCCCAACCAACCTGAATACACAGCCTGTCCCGTGGCACACGGCTGGTAAACATAATACCGGACACTTTAATAGGATCATAAAGTGTTCGGGATGGAGCTTTGAATCTTAACTGACCATCCCTGTGTAGTCATGCATGGAAGCACATGCCCAATACTCCTCATATGGTGATCCAATTCATGCAAACACACAATCATAGCAATCAGTATAGTATTGGATAATTGAAAGGACATGTTATCTCAGCTGGTAAATAGTGATTGAAAGATACCATGGTGTGGATAACATAGGTCACAGTGCTCAGTTTGACTGACACACACGACTAGACAACAGTACTGAAACAATTTTGTGAAATGTATTTTGCTGATTTCTTGTTTTAATGTTATGCAGTCTATGGTTATAGGACAGGGGTTTTCAAAGTGTGGGAAGGTGATCCTCCCCCAGAGTACATACAAACAGCTGCGCCCCCCTTCCAATTATTATTATTATTATTGTTGTTGTTGCTATAATGCAGGGGTATTCAATTGCATTTCAAAGAGGTCCAGTAAGAGAACATGTAATTAAATGTCCACCTTTCTCTTTTTTGAGCACGCCATTTGAAATGACTCACTGCTGTTTCTTTCTTCTTGTCTCATTTGTGTGTTTGAATCTATCGTGCTGACTCACTGACTGCACCAATTTCATTGGCTGAGTAGCGTCACCTCCTTTAAACAACTTTTTTTTTTACATTTTCAACATCGTGGAAAAATCCTTATTTGCTCCCGGCAACACACTTTGCCTCCTTATTACACTCACCCCTACTTTAGAACAATGAGGAACAATGAGTCTGCATCTTTGATGCACAAAGGAATAAACGCAGATCATCCTCTGGCTGCAGCCTTGACCGGTACTTGCTTTTGATCAAAGTCAATGTGGAAAACCCGCACTCACACAGGTAGGTGGAGCCAGGTGCGGACTAGGACTAAAAATCAGCCCAAATTGGTAGAGCACGCTAGTGAAATGTCAATGGGGGGGGGGTGCTTGTGAACTGGGGAAGACTCGCTGCGTGGAAACATAAAAAAGTGTGTTAATCAGTTTTGAGCAGAGTAAAGAGCAGTTTTTCATCTAGCTATATGTACCTAAGGGGCTATAAAAGACCCCCTGCAGACAAAAATGCTCTTTAAAAAATAATTTGTGGCTGATATTTTCTAGTATTGAAACAAAAAAAGATGCCACCTACTTCATTAAAATGTTGATTCACAAGTGAATACAATATAAAGTGAAGGCCCCAGGAATAATTCAAACCTTGCAAACCTCAGTATATGGGCTGCCAGCTCCACCAAATTATACAGCCGCTCTGTAACTCAGATTGAAGGTAAGCACGAAGACACTGTCTGCTCTAAAGGCAAACCTCCCAAAAACATAATTCTGCAGTAGTAAGCAAAAATGGAAAAAAGCCCATAATGGCTAGGGGGACAAGCAAACCAAAATAAACACCCAAATAAACCGTGTGCAAATGCCACAAACACTCCTCTCCCTGCGCACAGAAACAAACAAAGCGAAAAACATCAAAACTTTGTACTCAAGGAAAGAACAAAAGAACAAACCACAGCTAAAATCAGAGCACTTAGCATGCATTATTAATAACGTACATTGGGTTTCCCTGAATTACAGGCCAGAGCCCAAAAATGAGTCCCAGGCCTGTTTCCGGCAGATTAAATTCAATATTACAAGAGCACTGGTATGTTTTCATAAGCATGCGTCAAGGGCGACACTAATACTTCCTCAGCGTGGATGTCGTTGTATACGATTACTTACAGTTTATTTAAGTGGAATCCCTTCGCTGTGTAATCAGAGAGGCAGTGTATGCATTCATTTAGAGCGTTGATGCATATTTTCTCAATGCCACCCTATTCATTTTTCTCTGTTTTCATCGCCTTAATGAGCACAAGAGGCAATCTCTCATCTCACAGTGCTGTGTGGAATGCTGTTCTCTAAAATAATGCAGGCAGCACACTCACAAGAGCGGGAATCTACCTGAATCCATAATTTTCTGACTTACAGGCTCCTGCATTGGGACTCTTGAATATAATTATTTGTCATGTCCGCGGGCAAAGGAAATGTGGTGCTTTGAAACTGCAGTTCGGTTACCCATAATGGAGATGGTTGAGAATAAAAGAAAGAGCAACAGGCAAGCATCTTTATTACATGGCCGGAAGATTCTTCAGCAGCAGAGAGATAAGGAGACAGCAAAGATTGAGAAAATAAAAGCAGCGGTGAATACAGAACTACTCTCTCATGGACTGAAGGCAGTAAACAAAAGTGAGCCTTGGAGGTTTTTTCATTGAGCGTCACCACTGGGAAAATAAAGGAGGAGAAGGGTTTATGCAATCGAGAAACAGGGAATAAGTGTGTGGTAAGTGAAGAGTCAAAAAAAAGAAAGAAAAGAGAAGACGGCGACAGATAGGAGGAGAAGTGTTGTTTTGCTCGCCGGCCCGGTCCTCCTCTGGCCCATGATTCATTGCAAATGAAATGTCACCCTGGCAGGCAGTAATGCAGGCCAGCCCGCTCCCCTGCAGCCTAATTGAATTTTACAGCCATATAAACAACAGTCAGCCAGCAGAGGAAGAGAGGGGGGTTATTGATGCTGGTATTTACACGTGGAGGTTTCTCATGTGCCATCAGAGAGAGTGTAAGGGCCCCTGGGGAGCCATAGCACAAAGCACACAGATGGAGGGGACCCCAAAGCCGGCCTGCCACTAACACGACTCCCTCAAGACACACGCACAAATACACGCATAACCATCTAAATATATCTGCTAAATACTACAAGAAACCTTTTACCCGATTGACCAGAGCCGCAAGTCGAAGTTCAGCGATCACCAAGTATACACTGGTCTTCTCGCAAAATAAGGAGCAAAAATGTCTTTGATTATGCTTTTTCTCATGACTCACATAGTTTTTCATTTGCCACGAATAAACCAAAGAGTATTTTACTGAGAGCACAGCAGGTAACATGTCAAAACAATTGTTTTTAGCATTACAAAAAAGCATATAATTCAACAAAAATTGAGAATCAAGGTTGGTTGTAAAAAAGATTATATCAATATGTACTTGTTTGAGTCCCTTTTCCAGGTCATACAAATGTTGCTTTAGTTTTGGCGAAAGAGGGTTAGGGTTAGAAGATAACTACCTTAAAACTAAACCTTATACTATTAATGCTTATGAGTTCCTGGATGTTTCTTAAAATAAAAAAAATAGTTGGTTCTTATGTGTTTTATTTCAATTTCTAGAATAAGAAGAAAATGAAAGTGTGTTGAAGTATTCCAGTAAATTAAGTAAATGATGAGACCCATACATGAGTTGCCTACTTTATAAATTCCTCTGGAAACCAGCCACATTCTGAATGCTTGTCCCTGAGTGAACTATGCTTGAGTTTGTCCTCCATGTTGGTTAAGTGAGATGTGCTGGCAGAGTGGTTCCTGCAGTTGACAGCCACTGAAGACGGTATACAGTGGGAAGAGTCAGCAGTGTCCCCTCAGGCAGCCCCCGGGGGCTGGGTCAATTTGTGCTCTCCTGTTAGAGGACATCACCTCCAACACAGCCGGGCCAGGCAGAGAGAGGGTAAGGCATCTGCCACACACACACACACACACACACACACACACACACACACACACACACACACACACACACACACACACACACACACACACACACACACACACACACACACACACACACACACACACACACACACACACACACACACACACACACACACACACACACACACACACACACACACACACACACACACACACACACACACACACACACACACACACACACACACACACACACACAGTCAATTTGTATAAAATGAACGGATCAGATTGAGGGAATAAAAACCATGTTTGCTTTTATAGCATTATCAAATATTGAGTAGTATAAGGCATGCTTAAAAGTGTATTACTAAAGCAGACACCACTTTAATTCCACTGTTCTTCCATTCTGAAAATTACCACTCCCTAGGGGCACACAGGATAATCAGTTGAAATATGGAAAAATGGGAAAGCTATGAAAAGGCACGATAAGCTCAGCAAGCCTTAGTAAAGGGAATTGTATTGTAAGAACTGTCAAGGGATGACATTTATCTTAAGGAAAAAGGTATATTTTCAAAAATATAATTGACAAATCCTTCGAGGTGTACAGTCGGTACCAAAGGGGATTTAAACTTCTGGGTCAATTTCCTCCCATGGGATGTGTGTGCCAGGAGGATGAAGCCAACATAAAGAGGAGAAAGTGAAGGCCTTCAGTTCCTGTATTGCCACACACAGCTCTGACACAGCCTCCTGCCTCCCTGACCACTGCTTACAGATACCACATACAGAGAAGCAGCCTTTGAAAAGGACGCTGAAACTCTTAAAGCTAGCAGGTATTCTATTCAGGAAATCAGGAGGAAACTCTGCCTTTTGTCACTACCTGCCAGAACAGGATTTGAGCTAGAATCCCAAACACATTCACACACACATTTACACAGTTATTTGGCTTGCAAACCCTGCTCTAGTGACCAGGGACTGCTGCATATTATCATGTATTCAATGGACATTGCAAGTGTTCCATCATGGTCTTCCAAGCTGTAAATTATAACAAACATTATTCATTGTCAATTAATGTGTAGTTAAAGAGGCCCAATTATAATTTTTGGGGTTTTCCCTTTTCATGTAGGTTTGTTTTAAAAAAAAAAAAATAAAGCACTTTTTGAACATTAAAGCATGCCAACATTTTTCTAAATATTGCTTTAGAGCTTCCGTAGCAACCTAAAATATTGTTCCTGCTATCACACAACGAGAACATTTCTTATAGTCTCCCTGCCTGGTTATTTATCCTTTGCTCATCCTTTCCCCTCTTATAGTTCACTAGCTGGTCTATCTTCCTCCATCTGCCTTACAATCGCTGCCTCATAAACTGGGAACAGATTTATCCTTGTGCCAAATGAGAATAACGACGCGGGAATAGATGAGGCAGAGTAGATGAGATAGGGGTGAGGACAAATAAAATACAGCGCAGGGCGAGGCGGAAAGCACGCGCTTGGGTGTGTGTGCATGCATGTGCGCTGCAGTTTATTGGGGAGACGATAAATATCCCTCAGAAACCTGCATAACAAGCTGACACCTCATGTCCTCTTAGTTTTGTTTAATGTTTATTTCATGCTATCATTTTTTTTCAAAAAGGTAATTCAAGCTCATCTGTGAGAAACTGACTATGTGGGACTATGTTGGGATTTAATAAATGAACCAACTGCGTGTATGCGTGTGTGTTTGTGTTAGGTGTCTCTGGCGCAGCATGCTTCCGAGCCTCCCTGCTGACTGTGACCTTCCCTCCAAGCAGGCGGTCCTGTCTCCCTCACTCCCCCCCCCCTCCAACCCTGTTCTGCTGTCTTCTGCTTCCTTCCCTCCACCCTGCCATCCTCCCTCCTTCCCTTCACCCTTGCCTGTCATCCCTTGATCCACCCGTCCCTCTCTGCGTCTGACTGGATGATGCTAGTGGTCCTTGATCCAGAGCACGGAAAAGGGGCTTCATAAATAGACGATCCATCACCGCCGGCAGAGCCAGTTAAAACCACATGACACACACGCCATTGATTGTCTCTGTAGGTGCCAAGACACACATTTATACAGTAAAGACAAACAAATATGAGCATCCGACTGTGCTAATGTACACACATCACTTGAATGAGTTTCCATGCGTAATGAGACAGTGTCAACAAACAGGTACATGTGGACTTCCATCCAGATGTTATATATGCATTTATGAAGCCACAGGCCACTGCGCTAAAGATAAACACAGTTCCAAGCAAACATAAAAATAGGACAACAGTGGACCAAACTGTGCTTTTGTGTGCACATCTATGTGGTGTACAACCAGGTTAACCGGATACCTTGTGCAAGATGTTCTGTGTGTATCGAGTGTGTGTGTTGCCTGGCAAAAATGTACTTTGGCAGGCATGTGAGAACTTGTGTTTTCCCATGTCCGATTTTTCAATCTGTGCAAACATGCCGATGGTTCAGTGCACCACGCCGACTCGCACTGTTCCGCACTCCGCCCTCTCAGTGTGTCCTGTGTGATGGATGATAGGGAAGGAAAATAACTAATTCAACAGTAGATTTACATTGTTCTGGATGGTAAGCATCACAACACTACAGGGAGACACGTAGTGAGAGAGAGAGAACATACAGGGGAAGGGAAGTTCCACAGCAGCGGTTACATGTTGGTGTGTGTTTGCGTGATCGGTAATTGATTCAAATAAGTGCAATCAATTAACTAATGAAAATACTTTCCATCTTTTACATCTTCTGTAGATTTACTTATTCTAAATGTGACGGCGATGAGTTGTGACAAGCAAAGGACAACAACCAAGGCTAACTGTGATGAGGCACCAGTCAATCATGCAAAGACAACTAGAAAACATCCTTCTCTTTAAACCTTAAAGCGAAACGATCCACCTTTGGCAAGAACCGATTTTCCTCCAACAAATACAAAATGTATTTCCTTTACAGTAAATCATATTCTCCCTCAACTCTGCACATTCAGGTGTTTTAATGATGAAGTATTTAATCCACTACGAACCGTAGCCTAATTTGGCTAATGTTCGAAAACTTTTCAAATCTTCCTTTCAGAGTTTTTTGTAGCATTTACTGCTATGCTAACCCAATCATTTGTTGCCCCAGATGGACTTCGAAAGAAACCCTTACTCGTGTGTAATGGACTCAACTATTACAAAAGACATTTTTAATAAGTTTCCTCACAATACTACATTCTAAATTCCATTTGGATCTACCATCTAATGGCTATTTAATGGACTCTATCTTAATGGACTTTGGCATTAGCCTCCCCATTCATTAAAGTTGCATGTATACACAATCGGAACACAATTGCAGACATATTCCCATCCACCGAAAGCAGCTTGGCAAACACCACGGTTGGTAAACTGTCTGTAGCAAAGGCTGCTACAAGAAAAGGATTGTGTGTAATCTGTGTGGGCAGTTGCAGTATAGAGTATAAGTAGTGTGTCATGTGTTTGAATAAGATCCCCACTCAAAATACAGACAGAGACAGTGGGAGAGAAACACAGAGAAACACTAGGGAGATTTAGGCTCTGGGAGTTTTATTTTATTTTTCATTCTTTAGAGACACTTCTGAAAAGAGTTGATCTTGCCTTCACAAGGCCAGCCTTCCTCTTTGTGGCTCAGTACTGTTCATCACATCACAGGAAATTAAACCACATAAAGAAAAGACAAGAAAGCTCTGCGTCCTCCAGGCTGTCATCTCTCCATTTCTGTGTGCATGTGTGGGGGGGGGGGTTTCCAGGCAGTCCTGATTTTCTTTTCTCGAGGTAACCAGTTTGAGTCTCAAGACACTTTCAAGGTAATACTTAGAATTCACGCAAATTGTGAAGTATTGTGGCGACGCTCTGGTAAAGATCATATTTAAGGGAATTACTTATTTGAACCGAGACAATACATAGTTCAACAATAATTACCAAACAATCATGGCTAGGTTTATGACTGGCTGAGGCTAGGTGTTACTCTAAGGTTTTAGATGAACGTGCATTGTCTGCCAAACAGGTTATGTTTTCATCTCAGTTTGATTGCATGTCTCGTGGACAATAAAGTTTATTTTGTATTAACATTGTGTGATTTGTTCACACTGCATTCAGAAAGATAAAAACTAAAGTAAGGCCATCTTAAGTAAGAAGCACGACTCAGGAACAGCCATCAACATGTTTGCTGAACACACTGAGCAATAAATTACAACATTTCTTATTTTTAGCATCTACATGTATAGTTTTTTCTACATCATGACATAATGTTCCCAAACACACCTTATTTTCCAACTTTTGAAATGGAACCATCTGAGGAACGTGTAGAAGCACCATTAGCTTTGATGCAGGTCTGTCCGAATGCATGTTTATGTGGTAACCCATGTCAGACATCCTCTCTATCCCCCCCCCTGCACCCCCACCCACCTAACGCCCCCAATCCCCCGGTGAGCCAGTGGAGCAGAGGCTCTACGGGAAACCTCTATACCACAGCACAGTGGAAATGTCACCCATAACACTCGCCTCAGGATGCCAATCACTTCACACTGCTACCCACAGTGAGGGTGTGTATGTGTGAGAGAGAGGGAAAAACTAAGGAATACATCCATGTGTGTAAAGACTTAATGTAACAATTATTGATATAGTGTCTGTGCACAAACTCCCCCTGGTCTGCAGCAGAATATAGAATAAGATTTAGCCAAAGTATACATCTGGATTTATCTTTTTGTATTTGTGCTCATCGGTGTGGGAGCTGAGGGCCTCCGAGCGCTAATGAGCCTGTCCATCCAGGGGGATTATGGGTTGTCTCGTCAGTATTAGGACTGCAGGTGTTTGTGGGACTTTGCTTGATTATACATCAAAACAATGTGTGTGTGCTGAGTGATAGGCAGAAGACAGAAACAGATGGAGTGGGTTATGAACAAATAACGCACATGAGCCTGTGAGGGAGTGGGAGTGAGCCCATGACTGAGCACGCATATGTGGTGTTTTTTTTTTCATGTCAATGCGAGTGTCCAAGAAATCCTGGTGTTCATTAACACACATATGTGAGGGCGTGAGCATTTACGTGACTCCATGTAAGGGGGAGGGTCTGGTGCAAAGAGGCGCAGGTGTCGCTGGAAATGCTGTCCACTCATTGGGATGTGGATTCTGTGTTGAATGGGTATCAGTGTGCACCAGGGAGGGAGCATGATAGGGAGGTTGATGACAAATGACAACAACATGAGGAAGGCAGGGGGATGGAAAGCGGAGCTGGCAGAGGCTTCCATGCCAGGGGGGCGGGCACTCTGTCCTCACGGCAGGCCCCTCTGCCAAGCTGCGAATACAGAGACGACAGCCGGCCTCTACACACACACTCTTATACACTGAATAGCAACAAACGGGGATGGCATGAAAACACCAACACCGTTGTGCAAATTCACAGCAGATTGGTCATACACAAGGTTTATTTCTAATAACTGACAACTGCACAGTGAAATATACTTTTGTTTTTACTGACTTGAACTTGTGGACAATCCATAATATTGCCAGTGAACGCCTCAGGGATAAGAGAGGAGAACTGGTTGTGCTGTCTGAATGAGCGACAAAAATTTTTTCAGACTAATTCTGCAAATCCAGTCACCTTTGACTCTGCACTTCGAGATTCATTTAGGATATTATTTCTTAATTTCTCTCCTGCGACCACGGTGAGGTCTGCATGCTAAAACGTATTACTGCTTTAATGCCATTCCTGTTAAGACTTGATTTTGAACGAGAGCATGTGTGCGTGCACCGCTGCACTCGTCGTCTTTTGAGCATTTCAACAGAATAAGTCCGTTCTCTCAGGTTAAGTGGGGGCAGACAGATCTATAGACTGATCCCACATCAATTTCAAACAGATGTAAAGTTATTACTGGAGGTTGAATGGGGATGGAAACAGATGGTAGTGGTACAGCAGGGCAATTGCTCAATAGTGCCTTTTCACCTATAATATATCATATTTAACAGAAAAGGAAGGATGCACATGGATGGCAGGCAACGGGCACATGTGTGTATCAGTGTATGTCATTTCCAGTCGTGGTACTTTGTTCCCTCGAGCCAGAGTAGGTCCTTTAATGGCTTTTAAAATGTTTCTTACATCGAACCATTGCATTTGCACATTAACACTGAAACACTTACATCTTGTGCACCACCGTGCCACTTCAGGACACACAGAATTACACAGTCGGACATAATCAGACTCAGATTTTATTTTCAGGCCAAGAGTCTGCTTCTCCTCACCCAACCTTTTTATGTGTTAAGTGTGTTTCATAATCTGTGGCTCATCAGCAGCTGTGGCTTAAAGGCATCAGTACGTAAAACCTTTTTGGGCAGCAGTTGTTTTATGGGACAGTACGTTGGTTAAAATCACAGACGTTTCTCTTTCTGTTCTTCTCTTCTGTCTTAATTAACAAACTGTCACATGTAGGCCTTAATAAATGTTTACACCAGTATCTATTACAATTTGTATCAATCAAATGTCTAATATGTTTTTATATCGGATATGGAGATTTTCTATGAAGATTATTGTCAATGTCCTGTAAAAAAAAAAACACTTAATATATATTTATATAAAAAAGCGTCCTTTGTAGGAATGTATTTTAAAAATAATCTTACAGATGTTTAAATGCTTTATTTGGTTTAGGAAGAATATTCTCAACCTATAAAAAAAAAACTTTAAACACCGACTTTTTAGAGACGGTTTTCCATGTTGATATCAACATTATGTTAAGGACTCTGTTGTGATTGGTCAACTGCTTAGAGATGTCCCGCCCCTTAGCCTATCATGTAAAATGAATTTGAGCCCTAACCGATAAAAACGTGAGTGTTACGTAGTGATTTCACAGAAGTTATCAAAGGAATAACAACATTTCCCCACAGGGACATATCTAATGTTCTTAACTTAAAATGTCCATAACTTATTTGAATTCCAACAGTGAGTAATAGTATACTCAATCATATGTCCTGTGGTTCATTGGACAATATTAAATTGGTCCTAAAATGATTATGGAAATGTAAACCGAAGGGAAAAATGGGGGAAGAAACCGGCATGATGAGTAACAAAGTAGTCCTAATAATCTCTCTTTATGCCTTACAGACATCCTCACCTGTCACTCCTTCATATCCCAGAGTTTTTCTTTCCGGATGTTTCCCTCCTTAACTGAATGTTGGATTCAGCTCAGCGGTCATGAGTGAGGCAGAGAGAAATGAGGCTGTCATGTTGGTTGAGTTAGCAACATGATTAAACTGAATGCCAACCTTTTCTAACTTTGATGCATTCATGTCGTCCGTATTTAATTCATGAGTCTGGTGTAAAAGACTGAAAGTGGTACAAGGAGGCAGGGAGGATAGGAAAGGATGGAGGGAACAAGTTGTAATCTGCCGGTTTTTCCCACCGATCCTGCCCGAGGCCAAAGTTTCCTCATCTTTTTCTGCTTTGTTTTTCCTCCATTCTCTTCTACTTACCATTACCCCCCCATGATTTGCACTTATTCCTTTTTTTCACATCTTTCTACTTCCAACCCCTTTATATTTATTCTCCCTACTCCCCTACCGTCCTCCCTCTTTCAATTTACATCACCCATCCGTTCCCATATCTCACAGGGATCTCTCCACGCCACCATTGTGTGCATTTGAAATCATCCTCAGCTTTTACAACTCATATTTTATGCATTCTGATCTCATGCATAGCAACTAACAAATAGCAACCACGAGAATGATCTTTTTCCTGCAACACTGTCTCCCTCCCTCCTCCTCTCCCCTCTTACATTTTCATTTATTTCCTTACTCATAATGTCCTCTGATTTATGTTTGCCTCAATTTCCTTCCTTCCTTCCTTTCTTGCCTTGCCTCCTCCTCCCTAGGTGCAGGCAGGCAGGGGGAGGATGAATAGTGGATGCTTGGCCTGCCTCCAGCTAACACTTTCAATAACCAAGGGACATTTGTAATGGTCCTTCTGCAAGTGAGCACGCGCGTATAGGTGCATGTTAGTCTATGTGAGTTTGTTTGGTCATTTTATTCAAGTGTCTGTTGGTCCTAGTGTGTATTTGGGATGTCCGCCCACTTCTTGTATGGCTGGCCGGCTTAATAAATACGTCAGATGCTCGGTTAAAAAAGACCCATTTGTCTTTCTCCCAGGAGAACGTGAATTATTTAAACTGAAAGCTGGGGAGAGATGACTAGCAGTAGCGGGTGACTGGAGAGGATGGAGAAGCATAGATGGAGGGAGAGAGGGGGGAGGACCAGATGGGCAGGGGTGGCATTGCGCCAGGGAGAGCTGGTATAAAGTAGAGGGGTGAACAAGTGAGATGAAAGAGAGAAGGAGGGTATGAAAGAGGAGAGAGACGCTAGAGAGGGGAAAGTAAGTGATAGCGGCTTAGAGAGGCTTTTGTATAAAAGGCACAATCTGTCGGAGGGCAGTGAGGGACAGGATGGTTTAAGGAAATAAATGTCAAGGAGGAAAACGCAAGGCGAGACAAAGAGGAGGGTTGATGCGGACATGACAAGAAGTGGCAAGAGACAGAGGGGTGAGAGTGCGACAGAGGGAGGTAGACTTCAGAAACATATGATTGGTCACTACTGCCAACATTTGGAGCACAAACACTCTTTACTACACACACATTAGATACATCTCAGAGCCTCTCTGGCAGATTTCAGCATGTTAACCTGACTCACCCCATCTCACCCTGCCACACGGGCTCCACAGGGGTCGGGGAGAGAGGGGCGGGGACACAGAAACTGCATTAGTATTGGGACAAAAAAGTGGGAAATGAGAAGAGAAAAGCAAAGAGAGGGGGAGAAGAAAATTAGGAAGTACAGGACAGTTTAGAGGAAGTCATGAAGCACCGCTGAGATCAGTGGGGTAGAAATTAAGTGCGCTCTTTTTTGGCGGTGTAGGGAATGCAGGGGGGGGGCGAGGAAAAATTAAGAAGGGGGAAAAGGGGAGGGGAAGGAAGGCGTGGAGTAAATTACAGAGGGAATGAGAGCAATCGGAAGGAATAGCAGGGTGGCTGATGTGCCTGGAGCTGGAATTGTGGAGCAGCAAACAACAGAGATAATAAGAGAATCTGCTGAAGGCACGCGCTCCACTCAGTAATTATATGGAAAGAGCAGCCTGGCTTAATTAGAACAGGATGGAGCTCATAAGTTTGACAGAAACAAATACACATGAAACATAGCATTTGCAAGGTGAATTATTACATCATTTATTATTCCCCCGCGTGTTACCGCTGGTGGCATTTCTTAATGAGGTTCATGGACATTCGAGCGCTCATCACCGCTACTACATGTATGCAAATGTGCGAACGCATGCAGAGTGGAGATATAAAGGAACAGTCATGTGTGCGCTGCATGCAACTTGCTGACCGAGAGCTAAGGCAACGGATGATTCTACGTGTGTCACTTCTAACTGATCTGTGTATTTAATGATTGGCTCTGCTCCTACACCTTTATTATTACACAAGGCAAGCTGACGGGGCACATATGTTAATTTTCAATAACATCTTCCTTCACATTCACAATTAGAATCTGGTCAAGTGCCTCACAGAGCGACTGGGGATTAAGTGTTTCTCATTTGTTTGTTTTTACATGCCATTCATTCATTCTTAATACAGTGTATTTGTGGTGACTCCATTTCAAAGAGATGAAGGCAGAGAAACCGAGAGTGATATCAGATTACACTGCATGAATTTGCTTGTCAGCTTTTCCACGATTAGACATCCATTCAGTTATTATGCGCAAACAATGAAGAACAATCTGAAATCTGATGTTCTAATCTAATGGAAGCTAATATTTCTCTTTTCAAATTTTAATTAAAACCTCTTTTTTAATGCAGTCACATGTGCCGCTTTTTAATCCTGGCGCTCTGACTACGAATGTGTTCTGGTGCCAGTTTTTTTATTTGTATTTAGAGAATAAGCATTTGTGGGTGATTGCCATGTCTGCGGCTGCTAATACAATTTAAATGTTTGCTTGGCTGCATTATGTGTGCTGTGAATCCTAGCTACCACAATGTAGTGAAACAAAGTATGTGCTCCATGCTACTGTGCTGTGACTACAAACGTATACTGGTGCCAGTGTTTTATTTTTTATTAAGAGAATAAGAATTTGAGGGGGGGATTATATTTGAAATAAACTGCCTCTGGAGGGAACATTGGGATTGTAGCCTTTGCAGTCCATTGACATGCACAATAACCTACAGTATATAACACACTAAAGGGAAAAGGGAACATCACAAGGAGCATAATTGGGCCTCTTAAAAACCAAATGCAGGTGATGCTGCTGCTAATACAATTTAAATGTTTGCTTTGCTGTGTTATTTGTGCTTGTGAATCCTAGCTGCCACAATATAGTGGAAATAAATGTGTGCTCCATACTACTGAAATGTTACAAATGGCATAACACCGTGGAGAGAAAAAAACACAAACGGACTATTTGTGAGGTTTTCTTGTTACATAAAGCTAACTTTAGTCAGTCAGCGATTCGTAATAATGAGAAGATGCATAATGAGAACAGATGCTGAAGTGATCCAGTGTTGCCCGGGTCTGTTGTGAAGGTTACACTGTGTGTGGCACCAATATTCCTCTCCACTGCACAACACTATCTGCTTACACCATTATCAGTAGCTTCTCACGGGCTACTCAATACTATTGACCTGCACCGAGAGGCTCAGTGCATTTGCACTCACTCAGTATCACAATTAGACCCAGGAGTAAATAAGACGTAGTTACAATACCTGCATACAGACACGCGCAGAACTTACTGTAACATAATGGTTATGAAATCATTGCCAGCCTTGCATTCATGCTTGTCATACAGAAAACTCTCTTACACACACTGCTGTTATCCACCATTTGTATCAAGCACAAAGAAACCCCATGTCTCTCTTGTCCACACAAATGAAATCAACCTAAGTGTGTGTGTGTAGCTGCAGGTACAGCATGCTAAAGAATTTGTGTCCTGACTATATGTGAGTATGAGCAGTCCCAGCGCAATTCTTCAGTTTAGTGGAGCATTACGGCTGATCAATAGCTCTGGTGCGGTGGGAGATGTCTGAGGTTGGAGGTGCATATTCATACCAGTATGTACGGCAGAGCAGAGGAATGAGGCACTGCAGAATGTGTGTGTATATATAGGTTTTTGTGAGGGTGGATTGCTCTAAGGGGGGGCATGACAGGCCCTGTCACCTAGCAGACCACACTGTTACCAAGTTACTTTACGGAACCCAGGGAAGGTTGAGCAGCAAAGACACAGCATATCTCTTCCTCTGGGCTTCCTGTCTTTATCAGTGCTGTCACCGGGCTTTAACATCCTCGTCTGCTCGCTCCTTTGGCAGCAAGCCCGGCCTGTCCTTTTACTCCCTTTGCTCCTGCTTTTCCTTCCAAAGTTTGTGATCCTCCCGTCACTAGTTTTCTTTACTCCCTTTCCAGTGTTTTCAGGCTTTGCTGACGGCTCATTATTTTTCTGCTCTCTGTGTCTGTTGTTTCGTCTGTCCGTCAGATTTTATTGTCTTCAGTTGAGATTTTATTGTAGAAAAAGCCTTGTTGGTAATTACAGAGCGCAGGTCAAGCAACACTTACTTTGTTTTGCACACAGGCCAACTGCCAATATCAGTGGGAAGTGCTCATCTCCAACAGAAGTGCTGCAACACAGCCAAAGTTCTGCATCACTAATGATCAGCATTGTTGATTCTAGCAACTTTATGGCTAATACTTTTTCAATTTGTACTCTTTGTCGAGCCAAGTGTTATTTCTGCTTTCCCTTGTGTGTTGTGCTTCTACCATTCTTTTGTGATTCTTTCCAGGTGTCCTTTTATTTCTTACCCACCTGCCTGTTTGTTACCTTTGTTCTACTTCTAAACACATCTTAGTCATGCACTCCCCTATGCCCAAACTTCTTTTGACAGATGCAAAAATCAAATGGTCCCAATTCTGTTTAAAATAAATGCATATATCAGCATGGTATCTCAACAGGGATGGATAGTGCCCAGTGCACTCATTGAGGTGAAAAAAAAAACGTTTAAACTTGGATTTATAAAATACCCGGCTTTAAAATCACACCCATAAAACATCACCATTATCTAGGAGACAAAACTGAACACTCTATTACACCCAGTAACAGCAACAGTCGGCGATCTAACTGGTGCTGCGGTATGAGCAATAGGTTGTGACAAAAGATTCCAATACCGTCCCTCTCTGTTTACGTCAGAGTGCCACAAGCTACGCCTTCTCCAAGCTTCATGAGAGTGTCTGTATGTGTGTTATTTCAGGACACAAGCAAATGTTAGAGGAGAGGCTGTGGTGTTAAACTCAATAGGGCACTGCAAAATACCACATTAGTCACTGAATGCTTTGTGTGTAAGTGTGAACAGACAGGCTTACGGTCCATACCACGCCTCACATGTCGATAACACTACGCATGAAGCGATATTACATCACAGAGCGATCAAGGCCCTCAGCATGGATGTCATTGTTGAACAATAGCTGGCATGGATTGAAACGGAGCGCTTCTATATTTCCAATGTACCCTCCTTTTAAAAATAACCTTCACTCAGTAATATTCTCTTTGTTTTGACACTTGTTAACAAAGATTCCTTCCTGATCTTTTCCCTCCACATGCAATTATTTCTACTGTTCTCCTTCACCCTTACAGTATCTGTTGCATCTTCACAGCTCCAGTATCTTTTTTCACACATTTCAACCCTTTCTGTCTCATCTTACATTTTCTTTTTCTACTCTAACATGAAAAGCCAGGTTTCTCATTTACAACTTCTCTTCGTATTCTGCTATCCTTTTATTCTCACCTTGCTCCCTCTCTTCAGTGTAACTCAAACACCTTATTAAGTCATTCCTGTCCATTATTTGAAGATGTAATAAGAATATGGGAGTGTGAAGGAAGAAGAAGAAAGCAGACCAATTCTTTCAATTGAATTCTAAGACCAAATGTATCATTTGATTCATCAATCTGTCTTGCCAATTTTTGCAATTGTATCTGGAAGGGGTAATTTCCAAGTTCAAAAGGATCCCTACTTTCTGTGTTTTACTTATACCAGAGAGTTGTTTTCACAGTTTCATGTTGTTTTGAACAATATCGCCTGCAGTGAAATCCATTCACTTCCCTATCATCACATCTGTTTTACAAATATTGAATTGCCTTGTCCTTTCATTCTTTTGTTAAGATCTCCTCAGACAATCTCTTTTTGCTCCTTTTGTTCCCCCCCTTTTGTTTTCTGGCCTCTTTCATCAACCCATGCTCTCCAGCTGTCTATTTATTTATTTCCTACCTTCACAGCTGCTGTGTCCTTCCTCGTAGCCGGCGCTGCAGCTGCACTTCCCAATGGGCACCAGCCATTCCCCCTCGGCGCTGCAATGCATCCTGGGAGGGCTGTCAGCGTCCACCTCGGAGTTGTTGACGCAGTTGCCGCGCACCTCCACCAGCGTTGCGAAGGACGCCTCGGCCACCGTGTCGGGGAACACTGCCAGGTTCTGCACGGTCGCTAGGCAACGCTTGTAGTACACCCGCACGGCCACCAGGGCCACGCAGGCACCCACGTCCTGGAACGCCAGGTGGAAGCCCTTCCTGTTGAGGTGTCCGATCTCACGCACCTCTGTGTTCAGCTTCATCTTCCTCTCGCCCAGGTCGCCCTGCGTGAAGCTCTCGTCGGCGGCGATGGTGTCGATCTTGGTGTAGCGGTCTTCCCGGGTCACGCCCCCCAGGTCCCTGTCCGTCTCCACGTAGAGGAGGTTGAACGTCTCCTTGCATGTTCCCGCCACACCGGGGATGCTGTTGCAGTCGCGAAGCGTGAACTGGAGCTCCACGAAAATGCGCTGGCCCCCCCGACGCGTCACCCAGCCGGTCTGCAGCCAGTTGTTCTGCTGCATGGGCTCCATCACGTTGCACACCTGGTATGTCCGGATGGGTTTGTACTTCTCATCCACACCACTTATCTCCTCCCACTGGAGAGAGGGGGGCAGTGGGAGAGGGGGGAGAAGAGGAGAGGAGGACAACAATGAGTATTAAAATGTGGAAGTGGTGGTGAAGTCAAGAAGATAAAAGAAAGAAAAAGGAATGAAGCACAACCGGCAGAGATGGCAAAAGTAAACACATCCTTTACTCAAGTAGAAGTACAGATACTCGTGTTTAAAAATACTCTGGTAAAAGTAGAAGTACTGACTACACTTTTTTACTCAAGTAAAAGTAAAGAAGTGTTGGCTTCGAAATGTACTGAAGTAAAAAGTACCCATAACTAGCAGCTGTTTTAAAGAGTACCTGACCTCCCTTTATATTAATAGAACAATGATGACATTGTTAGCTAATGAATGTTTCCAAGTAAAAGTTTAAAATCGTCAGAAAATTAAGTATTGCAGAAAAGTACTGATACCAGAATCATGTACTTAAGTACAGCAACAAAGTATTTGTACTCCACTGCTTCCCACCTCTGACAGCCAGAAGGGAGTCATTGGTATACTGTATATTTTTTAAAACCGTGAAGCAAATCGATAACATGAGGGAGTGAAGAGACAGAAAACAAAGCAAAGAGATGTGGGCAGGAGGCAACACAGATAATCACTTTTAAGTCAAAAGTCAGAAAACGTAAAAACACATTCAATACCCATTAAAGGTCTAAGGACATAATGTGATGAGTGGGTGTTTAAAAAAGCATTGGCACTCAGATTCCTTAATAACGCCACAGAGAAAAGAAACCACACGACCCCAGTCATTACATCAGCCTTGAGAGATGTTTCTGAGCAGTGGGTCAGACATTAGTCATGGTTTGCCGGTTTCCTTTTATATCCACCGCCTTTCTCAGAGTGATGGCATTTCATAGGAATGTGTTCAACAACATCCACAACTTATAAATACCTTTAGATAATGGGCAAATTAATCAAATATATACATTCATTTATGTCATTTTTGTGAATATTCTGCTTTGAACAAGGTAATGGGTTTCATATTTAATTGATTTAAATAAAAAAGGCATACATTATTGGTCCCTCTTTTGACAATAGCGTTCCTTTTGGACACAACCATTAGTTGAGGGACACAAGTGACTAGTGGGTGGGGGGAGGGGGGGTGTTCGGGTTCGGGTTCACAAAGGTTTGCCGTAGTTTTTTTGTTTGTGTTTGTTATTTTGTCTGACTTCATGTGGAAGAGCAGTTATCATCCCAGCTGTATTATTTCAAATATTTTGTTAATCTTTCTATTGTTTTAATTTACAAAAAAACATGGCTTTTGTTTGTGCACAATCATAAAGGTGTGTTTTTGCAGAGTACAACAATGCTGTCTTTGTTTTTAAATTATTGTTAAATTAACTTAATCAATATTTCAATAAGATAAGCCCATACTAAATTGTGTATGTGTATATAATATGTTTGAGTTTTGGGGGAGGGTATTGCAATATTTGACATACTAAAAATGGGATTTTCTTTTCTTTTCAAATGAAATATGGAAAGAAGGTTGACCTTGCCACTCCCTCAGTTCAGTCAGACAACTCACATGTTTCTTTAACATGTTTATTAGAAGCAGCATATAGTTGAGTTTGGCGTCTAGGCTCGGGCCTCATCACTCCATATACATAGCACGATGAGTGATGATTAAATAACTAACCCCCCTACAGGTGGAAGTTGGGGTGGAAGCTGGGGGGGTGGTGGGGCAGGCAAGCAGCAGCGGCGTGGTAATAGCTGCAGCAATAGCAGCAGCAAGCAAAGCATAGAGCGATATCTGGTAGGTTAAATAGAGCGGCATATTAAGGAGAGTCCGTTTGGTTGGTTGTAGAGTGACAAGGGGCGTTATGTATGAATGCAGCATAAGTGCTCAAGTTGACTGCCTGAACTAGCTCGCAGGCTTCGCCCCATTAATGACATAATTTAAAGTAAAGTTACATTTGATGTACAGTGCCTTCGTATGTCCAATAGAAGCAGAGTCACTACTTCTGGTTGTTTTTTGATTGAGTAGGTTTCAGTTTAAGATTGGGACATTTAATCTGATATTATATATCAATGAATGAATGAATGACTACAGCTCCATGTGACTATTTTATTTACTGTGACATGATAGAATTCAAAGTAAACTGAGCACCACATGTGGATCTCTCCCTCTGTCTCCCATGCACACAGACTCTGGAGCAAACCAGACATAGGAAACAGATTGTCTAAAATGGCAATGTGATAAACCGCACTACTGCCGAGGTGACTAAATCAAAGTGTGCTCTATTGGGGATTGTAGGCGAGTCACACAAGTCCATTAATCTGAAGATTTAGTTTAGCATGCGGTCCAACAGCCACCTCACGCAGACAGTGACTCAACAGAATCTGCACTAAACAGTACGTATGTGTACAACACTGTTTATATAATAATAGACACTTTGGCTATTACGCATAGAAAGGCCAACCTTTAAGCTGGAAGTGGGTGACAAACTGCTTCGGCAGTGGCAGATTCTTTAAAAAAAACAAACCTCCTGCTTTTGTCTTGCAGTCATAACTTAGCGCTAAGGTTTTCACAAGCTACATCGATCGATACTCAGGGGGACCATTTATCTGTGGTGGCATGTCTGTGAGTCTGCTTTGGACACTGCAGCATCCCAGCCTGCATAAGCACCATTGATTCATGACGATAATGAGCTCTGGTCTGGGAGAGGAGAACACGGGAAAGGAAGGGAACGATGAGTAGAAGAAGGGAAACAGCATGAGCAGAGGAAGGATGAAAATGTGTGGTCCTGGCCAGCTGTTAGGCAAGCAGCTGTTTGAGGAGCAAAGCGAGTGAACCAGCACATGTACAAACAAACAAACAGCCACAATTAGGGGGGAAAAATGCAAGTAAGCACACTTACTCCATTGGGGGGGTAGGACGTCCAGCCCAGCTCTGCCTGAGTCTCTTTAGAATTCAGCAGCACCACTGCAGGAAAAGACAAACAGAGAAGACCAGAGGTTAATTTAGGAGGGATTATACAGGTGGTTTGCATTTATTTCATCTTGTCAGTAGAAATAAAAAGGTCACAGTGACGACAAAGCACGATAAAAACTCGGAAAGGAAGAGCAGAATTAAATGTACATGTCTGACAATGTAAGCCGTTATATTTGAAGCCATTAACACTGAGGCAGGCCTGTCGAAATCTGGTGAGGGTGAATGTTTCCTTTGATAAGTGCATTTACACCATCTGTTGAGGACTTAAGCTGGACAAAGAGCTTTCCATCATCCGCTGGCTACAGTAGTAAAAACACAACAGAGGCTGCTGTTAGCTCTTAACCCAGGTTTGTGTCATGGGTTTTACTTTCAGCACCATGGACAGGGAGCAAGAAAGGGTTTGTTTTCAGCACCTTGGACAGCTCCTCAAATATAGTAGGACAGGGGTTTTCAAAGTGTGGGAAGGTGAGCCTCGACTCAGAGAACATAAGAACAGCCACGCCCCCCCTCCCAATTATTATTGCTGTTATTATTGTTGTTGTTGCTATAATGCAGGGGTATTCAATTGCATTTCAAAGAGGTTCAGTAAGAGAAGATGTCATTAAATGCTCTGTTTTCGCTGTCTACCTTCCGCCATTTGAAATTACTCCGACTGTTTCTCTCCTCTTGTCTCGTCTCTGTGTGTGTGTTTGAATCTATCGTGCTGACTGCACCGATTTGATTGGCTGAGTAGCGTCACCTCCTTAAAACATTAAACAATAACTTTTTTAAACCTTTTTATTTTTATTTTTTAAACATATTGTATAAAACTCCCCCACTACTTGGACTATTACTTGCACCCCTCTAGAATAAGCCCGAATGGTCTCAACCATATTGCATCAGTAACGTGCACTTGTTATTATAACAAGATCGCTGGTAGCGATCGGAAAATTGAGTGTTGTTCAGTTTGTGTGTTGTGGAACATGCGTGTGCGTGCATGAAAATATACCACACACCCAATTACAATAGCATGTTCAATTCACTACCCTGGAAGTTAATACAGTTGTTAAAGTTGGAACAGCCTGTGGACAGCCGTTCTTCCTTGCATGTCAGTCGCCGACACCTTCTTACAGAGGACAGGCACATCTAGCTGCAGCACGACCCGTATATTTCCACACGCCGTGCTCTCAAGACATTTTTTTTTTAACATTTTCAACATGGTGGATAAATCCTTATATGCTCCCGGTAACACACTGAACGTCAACTTTGCCTCCTTATTACACTCACCCCTACTTTAGTGGGAACAATGAGTCTGCATCTTTGATGAACACAGGAATAAACACAGATCATACTCTGGCTGCAGCCTTTACCGGTTCTTGCTTTTGATCAAAGTCAATGCGGAAAACCTGCACTCACAAAGGTAGGTGGAGGTGAAGGGAATCAGCACTTTTACAGCCTTTTTGGCGAGGTGGGGGAACTCGGTCTCCACAGACAGCCACAAGTGGGCAAGTGTCACTTTACTCGTCTTTTTCTCGCTCTTTTGTGTCTCACGCTGCGCCTCCCCTGAAGCTCTCTGGCGCCCCCCAGGGGAGGCGCGCCTCACACTTTGAAAACCGCTGTAGTAGGATATGAAAGCAGGGAAAACTTTACATTACTGCATGTGTGGTAAGGTAATAGTATAGTATAGTTAAACAAATAACGAGTAGTATGTTAATAATTTAAGTTTATTTTTTAGCTAACACATCTACATTTTAAAAAGGGCCCAGTTATGCTCAATTTCAGTTTTCATTATAGACTTTGTGTCTCTACTGTGACATGTTTCCATGCTTTAATGTTCAAAAAGGCTCTTTATTTTTCTCCTACTGCCTGTGCTGCAGAACCTCTGTTTGCCCTCTGTCTGAAACCACAGCCCAGTCTGCTCCGATTGGTTAGCTGGCCAGCTCTGTTGAGAGATGTCCCACCCCTTAGCCTATCATGTACAATGTGTTGGATCGCTAGCCAATATAATCACAAATGTTACTTGGTGATGTCATGTAACGGAAGAAAACATGGGAGTCTAATGGAGGTGTTACAGGCAAGGGGGGGGGGGGGAATGTTTTGCAGAGAAACTCCATCTGGAGGGAACTTTGGGATTTCAGTAGATAACGCACTAGGAAAGCGAAAGACCACAAAAAGAATAATAGGGCCCGTTTAACTTCCATTAACCCCACACACAGAGACATTCTAGAAATTGATGTACAAAGGATATTCAATCGAAAAAGTTACATTTCTAAATAATATTAAATCTTTTTAAATTTATTCATTTTTATGCTAGAAACACCAAATGATTTCAGGTTGCAGATTAATTAATGTGAGTGTGTTATGCTTTTGATTCTTACTTATATGATTGTAAATTGAATATAATTATGGTGGGCTCTTGGTGGCTGTTTTCTTAATTTTACAACATTTTTATTGACAAAAAGATCTAGTAAATTATATAAAGAATATTCATCAAATTAATCAATTCTAAAAACTTTAAGTAGGTCTTTAGTGGCAATTATATTGTTCTTCTCCTTTTACTGAAGTACGGGACATAAATATTACCAGCACTGACAAATATCCCTGATTACAACAAGAGGCCTGCCAAGTACATAAGCACCCTGTTCAGACCACAGTTGGCATAGCAACCATGAAGCTACAGCTCAGCAGTCATGATGTCTTTGAGAATGGCCGTTGTTTCCAATGCAGTAATATGTAGCAGGCGTACAGGAGAGCCATCATCAACACATGTATCTTAATCTATAATGTAATATTAACGACAGATGGCGAGCCGCGCTACCGCCCCATTGTTTAAGGATTTTGCTGACATTAAAGTTACCCATGCTCATCTGCTAAAAAAAAGACCTTCCCCCAAACACCCACACGCATATACAGACAAACACACACACTTTTGAGTTTCTGGCTCTCCCGCAGTGTTGTTATCACCTACAGCCATGAAGCAAAAGGAGTCTGACAACCAGACAAAACCATGTTTTCATCACAAAGGTAAGGAGCACTGTTTTTCATTCTTTCAAGGGCTACCTTCACTTGTGTGTTCCTTTTATTTTGTGCTTTGACTTTCAACAATCTCAGGCACCTTGTAAAAAGATAACCTGTGTGACAGTCAGAGTGGGCAGCAGACTGTTTGACAGGTAACCATAGCTCCTGTTCTGATTTCATACCCTCTGCTACATGACACACATTTGGCTATTTTAACAACCGGGCACATGGACATCCCGGTGAGCAAAGAGCAGAAACCTACACAGTGCGACTCATTCCATAGGCCTTCTAAAATGTGACGCCTCACAACCTGTTTTCCACTGACTCATGTTCTGATAAGGAGGCTATGGACAATGTTGGATTGTTGATGTTTTACAGAAGAAAGTGTTGAAATAAACCGGTCAATACATCGGCTGGACGTTCCAAACAAACCTACATATAACTTGCAGCAAAATAAATTAACTGGGAAAAGTAATTTCTCAGTTATTTTCAATTTTGATATCCCAAGGCCATGACTCCATCAGCTCGTGGGAAGAATATACGGTAACACTTTATTTTGATAGTCCATAGTTGACACTATAAGTCATCAGTTGACATTCAACAACACTATTTCAACAGACAAGTAACACGCATTTAACTAACTGCCAGTATAATATAAGGCACATCTCAAGTGTTGATCTATAGATTTTACCAAAAGTTTATTTTGACTGTCAACATGTTTTTTTGCAATAGGTCATTAACCGATATTCAACCTCACAAATTGTTTTTGAGTAGTTGATTGTCAATTTTGAAGATGTTGACACAATCTATAGATAGTAAGATTGAATATTGGTTAATAAGCTGTTGCAAAAAACATGTTACTTGTCAGTTTGAACGGTGCTGTTGAATAGTAGCATGTCAAATGATGCAGTTGACATGCTACTAAATGTCAACTGATGACTTATAGAGTGTCAACTATGGACTATCGAAAATAAAGTTTTACCGAATATTCTTATTATAAAAGTAACAAAAGTGCTATTTGAGAGTCCTAAAAAAGGAATTTGTTCTCAGTGTCACTGCAGTCTGGATAGCCAATACCCTTAGAGGCACATGAGAGTGAAGTCTTTTTTCCCCTTCTTTTTTAGGGTTTGCTTAAAAGTGAGATACTAGTGCTTTGGCTGAAGTGCAGGGAAGTCTCGCTGGACCATGAGAGATCCTTTACTAAACACTTAACTTTATTATTTTTTGGGTTAACACTACCGGGTGCCCAAAGCATGGTTCTCTGGTAAGCTGATAACATAGAGGCATTGGGATAAAGACTAGAGAGGGAGAGGGACCAAGGGTGGTAGAGAGACGCTGAGAAAGGCTGAGGTGGGAAGCAAAGAGAGACGACGACAGAAAATAATCAGCGGAGGAGGGTGAGGAAAGGCAAGAACTTGAAACAGAGAGAAAGACAAAAGAATAGTTGGCAAGAAAGGCAGAAAAAAGAGAAAAGAGCACATGTAGTGCAAATAAATGAATACTCGGGTGATACACGGAGGGATCAGTGTGCCTTAGTGAGCAGTCAGTCAGTCAGGTAGCGACTCTGAGGACAGAGTTGGCACTATGATCACACGGTGAACACATAAGTCCTGTAATCACAGCCGAGTTAGACAGACTAATGGGCCTTAGGGAGCAGGAGGGAGAGAAAATACAGAGACAACAGCCAGAGACAAGAAAGTGGAAGAAAAAGAAACACAAAGCAGGCAAAAGAAGGGTCACTGAAAGGGAGGGGGAAAAGTTAGAGAAAGAACATGTGACAATGAAACAAAAGCTCTCCGGCTGCGCTACCAATGGCTCTGACTAATAGCTGTAACACATTAGCTACTAAACACCAATTGCAAAGCTTTTTTTTTTATAAATAATTGGTCATCATTACAGGGGCAATGTGGATCTATGAGCCAATTGTTTCGGGGGGGGGGGGGGGGGGGGGGCATTTGGCCTCAGCACTATGTAGGACACACAAGACAAGACTGACTTCCATACATTAAAGATAAAACACAGTCCCGGCTCAGTACAGGTGACACAGATGCATAAAGTGTTGAAGTCTACTTCAACATAACTTGGACAGCTTAAGTACAGAATGCTTTGTGTCCGGTAAGAACAAGAAGAGAAGATCTCGGGGGAAGGAAGAAGAGCATCAAATGGCTTTTAGAAAATATAGAGGACCTAAAAAAAAATTGATATTTGATCATTTATAACAACACACACATGTCCCCAGTAATTGAGCAAAACGTATCTTGAACCCTGTCTTGCAATTAAAACCATACATGTTTGCAAATGTTACGGTTTAGGAACCGACTTTCAGGTATGCTAAATCTAGCGTGCAACAGTAACGGCCCGTCCACACTACAGCTTCGACAGCTTCAAAAACGGTTTCCAACGCGTCTGCCCATTCACTTTGAATGGGGGTGACGTCACGTTGCCTCGCTTTTCGCCGAACTGAATTGTGGGTAGCAGAGCGGAGCTTTACTGGCGTTTCAGGCTGCAAAAGTTGAACAATGTTCAACTTTTGAAGCTTCTGAAGCTTTCGGTGGAAGCGTCAGCCAATCAAATCATATGCCAGTACAAGCTCTAGCCAATCAAACCGCTGCTTGTGTGTCAGGGGCGGGAGATTCATGCGATTCGTTGTTGGTCGACACACCCGCCGGCAAGCTTTTTTTGAAGCTGTAGTGTGGATGGGCCGTAATAGTCTAATCAAATGTTTTATTTAGAATGGAAAACATAATCTGTATTTCATTTCAGAAAAGAGCCTTTCATGAAGAGTGCAGATTGCATTATGGAAAGATTGGAGTCTGACTATAAATTGTAGGTTTGAATACCATGTGTATTGTAGCTGCGCGTGTCTGTTGTAGGAGGTGTTGCCATCTTCTCCTTTGTTGCAGTGATAGGTTTCCATAAAAGTATATCTAAGAGTGAGCGCCACTTTCTACCGCTCAACCTCGCCTCACCCACCCTTTCATCCTTCTGTGGCGTCTGTGATGTATTAATTGAGCTGTTCAGCCTTGCTGATACACAAGGACGAGACACAGTGACGGATACAAAGTGAGCACTGCGGGAAGAGACAGCTGGAGGAGAAACATCCACTAGCACTCAGGTGAAGTGCTCAAAGCAGGGACAGCGGGTCTGTGTGCACCCATTGCTCTCAGGAAGATGGAGACTCTGGCCTTGTCAAGTAGCATGTAGCCTGCTCTTACAAAGCTATTTTCTCCATGTAGTTGGGGAGGATAAAGCATTTCAAGAGTCTCTAATAAAAAAAGAACTCTCTATTTTTGCGTGTGCACTGCGCATGAACTTATCGTTAGACCTCCAAGGCCAAGAAGTTGATCTGAACCGAGAAAACAGCAGAGAGAACAACAAGAAATGTAGTATAGTGCTCTCACTAAAGAACTAAATAGTGTACAGCACCGTCAGAAATATAGATAACTAGCTTAAAAACAGCCGTATACACTGTCTCCCACAAGTGACCATTCTTACATGCACAGACAACTTAAATCCCTCTCAGTGAAAGGAGCTCATTTCATAATTGGTCTTGGCTATGTGTGCTTCATGGTAAGATTAGCAATGGCTGTCCTCACTGCACGCTCAGGCCTGCTCTAGGCAGAGCGAAGGTCTCAGGAAGCTCCACCTATACCAAAAGAGAGAGCAGTACACAGGCCACTGATGCTCCACTGTGAGGACCATTGTCCGAGCATTATCCTTCTTATACAGTAGGAGAGTGGAGGAGAACATGTCTCTTTTAAAAGCCTGAAGAGAAGATGAAATATAACATTACAGAGTGTTGTGACTCAGACTCAAGTCAGCCTGAGTCACAGAAATGTGAGACTGGAGAAACGACTTGGACTTCTATGGAACTTGACAAACATGAGACTTGACTCCGTTAGGACTTGGAGGAAGGACTTGAAAGCAGAAAAATTACATTATCACATTGTACCAGACATCACATTGAGACTTCCCTGCAATCACATACACCTTGAATATCCTTAAAGGGATTTATTTGCACCTATGCCAAAAGAAAAACTATTATCACAGCTTTGATAACATTAAGGACTTGCATATTGACTGGAAGCTTGCTACTAAAGACAAGTGAAGAGACTTGGTTCTGGCCTCAAAAACTGGTGAATTGACCTGATCTCGGATCAAGTGCTTGATGCTTGATTCTTACTCGTTTTCACAAAATACAGTCTCTATATGACTTGTCTTTATTAATTAATGATACCTGAATTAGATTGAACTCTGTAACTTAAGACTGGCTTTGTCAGACATGAGTCAAGACTAGGACTTATCCATATGACTTGAGGGCTGATCAAGTCTTTTCTTTATGATTTGAGTTCTGTCTAGGACTAATATATGTTCTGACAGACTAATTTATATGACTTGGGTTCTGACTTATTGACATAACGTGATCTAAATAACCTGAGACCTGGCTTGAGACTTGTTGTAACATTCTAGAGACTTGACTTGGACTTGTGTTAACAACATGGGACTTTGCTTGTCTAAATCACCTGAAGTGTCCCAGTATAAAATGATATCTATATAGTACATGTACAAAAAGACAACAAAGTAGGTAAATACGCTGTATACACACAGCAGATGTGAAATACACAGGTATGTTCACCTGTAGCTGATCGTTTGTACATCGGGTAGTTTGTTGATCCCAAGACAGGGAAACTAACTCTCACTTCCCCACTGAACAGACGTATGGAAGCAGAAGCACTCCTGAGGCTGGTTGGGGTGTACAGTGTTGCTCGAGGACACAACAGGGTGGGAACCTTGGTCTTGGAGTGGTCTGAATCCCAGCACTTCATATGAAAAATGATCTCTCCGTTTGCTGCACCATGCTGCTGCTCACAGACGTGGGAGTGGAGATAATATATAGTTCAACAGAAGCAATACAGTAATGCTTCTGTAGGACAGATATAAAGGATAAATGGATTGGGATATGAAGTGTCACATAAAAACACACAAACAGGCACATAAAAGATAAATGCTGTGTATAAACGGACACACACACAAATCAGGGACAAACACACAACACATGCACACACTACCTTCTGAGACAAATTATGTCAGGGAACCCTTTGTCCCGGCCACACACACACACACACACACACACACACACACACACACACACACACACACACACACACACACACACACACACACACACACACACACACACACACACACACACACACACACACACACACACACACACACACACACACACACACACACACACACACACACACACACACACACACACACACACACACACACACACACACACACACACACACACACACACACACACACACACACACACACACACACACACACACACACACACACACACACACACACACACAGAGAGAGCCAGCCAGTGGTGCCATAATGGCATTTCTAACAGCAGAGCACATTAACTTCAAACAGGGCTCTCCTTTTAACAGAGTCATTAAACTTTCAACTTCAGTAACGAGAGTGGGCTGTTTGCTCTCAAAAAGCCCACCATGCAAATTACCCACATGATGCATGACAATGGGGTGAACGGTTAAACGCCATTATTGCACAGCACATGTTCCTCTTACAACGTGCTACAGTAAGCCTGCCGAGCAGTATAAACTACGTAAAGTGTTTCATACTAAAGTCATAAATACAGTATTCAAACTGCTTGATTATGGCAAAAATCATAATCTCGATTATTTGGGTCAATAATTGATATCACGATTATTAAAAACGATTATCCATTTACTTTGAAAACATCCATTTATTGAAAAAAAAATGTGAACAGTATGCTTTTAACAGTTGATCACCCTGAACTTGGAGTATAATTCAACTGAAAAACCATAAAACCTTTTTTTTTTTTTTATATATATATATATAATACAAATAATCGTTTTATTTCGATTACGTTGTTTTCATAATCGTTGCAAGCCAAAATCGTAATTGCGATTAATTGAGCAGCCCTAATTCAAAGTACAGCTGCTATTCATTTATATCATGGATTCATTTGTTGATGTTTTTTGTTTCATGTATTGTTGTAATATATTAGCGAGTTAATTGCATTTTATCGAACCAAAAGTCAAAAACCCCAAAATATATTTATTTACTTTTTAACGGAGGATGATATACTGTATATACAAGGTGAAATGCAACACATGTTGGCATAGTAATAATTTAAATCACTCATTCAGTGTTTTTGGAGCACTTGCAGCATTGTTCATGCAGTTGCCATGTTTTTCCATGTTTTCCCTTTACTTTGTCATCGGCAGTTATGTGTGCTACTGTTAAGCAGAAAATGTACAGTAAATAAAAGTGTTTTTAAAAAAAATGTGAGCCTAAGGCTGCTCTTTAGTGCTCATAATGCACCACTTTCACTTTCACTTTCTGTAGCTGGCCTCTTGAGCAAACTAGGAAAAAAGATAGAGTCAAGGTTTCATCTTCAGATATGACAGTCTTAAATGTAATAAAAAAATGCAATTAAGATGTGAAGAAATGTTAGATGTCAAAATCTCCATGGAAATGAATGCATCAGTGTACTTTGATGACAACCTCTATGTATTCATATCCAAAGAACAGGTAGGAACACAATGTCCATGTCACTCGCACATTATTCCTCCTTCTGCCTCCTCCTACAATCCTCAGCGTTTCCTCCCCTTTTCCGCTTCTCTCTACCTCTCCTGCAGTGGCAGTCTTGAATCTGAATGACCACCTGTTAAGACAAATCGCTTCCAGGGGGAATAAAGCAAGTGTGTGTATGCACGTTTGTGTGTCCTCGAGGGGATTAAAGAAAAGAGTCATTGAGTGAGTCAGAGAGACTGCAAACGCAAAGTGTGTGTTAAAGAAGGAACAAAATGTTGGAGTAGGAAAAATGTAGGCAATGTGTTAAAAAATAAATAGTGAGAACGACAGGTTGAGTCAGGCACCTGAGGAAGAAAACGACATGCTATTAAAGTTGTGCCTGCTGCTAGTGAATAAGTACACACCTGCAGGGTGTATTTATTACAATATGTTGCAAAGCTCAAAAGGCGTAGATATTCCCTGCTTTTTATTTGTCAGACAGACATGGGGAAAGGAATGATAGACTAATCGTGAACTAAGGGAAGAAACATGCCGAAAGCAAGGGACAGAGCAAGACAGAGAAACAGATAAAGAAACCAGAGGCCAGAGGAACTTATTTTCATTTGCAGGATCCTGTAAGAGGTTGTAATTGGTTGTCTGGATTGATATAGTGCGAGCCGTGTGAGCGCTGTCGGGTCTTATTGTTACGACAGAGTGGCTCCTACAGGCCTGAGAACAGACTGAAAGTCAAACTCCTGCAAAGTGGAACAAGGTGACATGCACGGCAAAGACTTGCCTTGTAAAAAATGTAAAAGCAATATTTGGAAAGAGATTGGGTGATATATTAAAGTCAAATTTAACTCTGAAGAAAACTGCCCACTTCAAAGAACGCGTCAGGTTACATTTAGGAGGCAGACATCCAGAATATTTTTTCTTCGCTGCCGTGACTGCTTGCTCAGGTTCATGAAAGCCGTTTTAAAAGGACCGAGTGGACCACGCAAGTAGAACCTATTTAAAGGACGGACAGAATGGTAAGCGAAGAGGCGAATGCAGTAACCACTTTCAAGAAAAGTCACAGCACTAAGAGCAGAGTGCTGGAAATAAAAAGTTGCGATATGCCTTGGTACATCAGGCCGGCTAACATGTTGGTGAAAGGACTCTCCCAGATAGAGAAATAAGAATGAAACACAGTAGGATGACGAAGGAGATACCTATATATAGACAATATGTTCCCACCAGGCTGGAATGACTCAGCAGTTTGGGCTCATGGCCTTGCTGCCAATGGAGCCTAATGAGTGCAAAGTAGTCTATAAGAGCCTGCGGGGCTGGATGCCAGAATAAATACATCAGAAATAAGCACAATCTATGAACAGTAAACAATTTTTTTGGTCGATTTAAATAACCAAGAGGAAGTGGAACTGACAGTTCATTCATATCTTTGACTCTTTATCATTTAGGGAATTACATGTGGCAGAAATAATCTACTTCAGAAAAAAGCACTTTGTGCAGCATCAGTAGTTGTAATAGAGAGGAATATGGAGCTCCAATGGGGCTTCATTCACCGAACGATATCCTACATAAAAGGAAACAACTCGCCCGCAGCAATCAAATGAATTTTTAAGAGACACCACTGCAGTATATGTTCAGTTTAGCGGCGTTGTAGAGCGAATACATCTCAGGATGAAAGCGTGATGGTCTCAAATGGGACGTTTTAACCCTCTATCCCTCACAGTGAATATCAGTGCCTTGTCAGAACTTGCTGCCTTAAAAAAGGAAACAATTCATAGCGTTACATCTTTATATTCAAAAGCTTCTTAGTGAAAAATATGTTTTCATTCCACTGTCATGTCTATTGTTTCCCAAAAGCGGCTTTTGGAAAACAATAGACATGAATTGAACCAAGTAAATAAAACAAAGGCTGCTGTTTTTCCCAAGTAACAACCCTTTAACACTGGAATGTACAAACAAAGTAAACCAAGTGTTTTCTATTACAAAAACAAGCATGAATTTGATTCCCTGAGGCTCTTATCAGACCAGATATCCATGTGTTAGCGCACGCACTGCCCTACTTAAAAAGGGATGTTAAGGATATTTACAGTTAGTATGCACATACTGTATGTGGAGCTCAGTGAGGCATCTCTAAATGTGCTTGCATAATATAAGTTCTCCTAGAGTTCATGACTGCACATATTGGAGGAGGAGTTGATATACAGTAGGATAGATACAGACATGTCCCAAGATGGAAACTAGTCAATATTCATACAGAAGAAACCCAAGTGTGAAGTTGAAACACACGGATAGCCGCATTGGTACAGCTAAACATTTACAAATGTAAGATCAGTTTGCATTACAGTAAATCATGTTTGTTGATGGCCTTGGATGCCACATTCTGAAATATATCATGCTTATTACACATACATTTCAAGAAAAATAGAACATGTTTCACTGAAGTCCGATTTAGTAAAGCTTACTTTTCCTCTTGATATGACACACAAACATATCATTATATTCCATTCAGGAGTGACAAGCTCCCATATTAACCTTTTTGAGTTCTTTAAAAGTCATAAAAACACAGCAAAGATTGGCATCCCTTATGTTACATGCACTTCCACAGGTTATTATAAGCTGTGTTGCTGGATTAAAGTGCACCGGCATCAGCATAAGGCATGCATCATTGGCTCCAAACTTTGAATGCCAGCATTTATTGAATATCCTGTATGTATAGGAGTGCGCTCTGTGTGTGTGTGTGTGTGTGTGTGTGTGTGTGTGTGTGTGTGTGTGTGTGTGTGTGTGTGTGTGTGTGTGTGTGTGTGTGTGTGTGTGTGTGTGTGTGTGTGTGTGTGTGTGTGTGTTACATACGCACTGAGACTTGGTTTTAATTATGGGAATGCTTCCCTTGCAAGCCTTTCAGAGCACTGTTAAATAATAGAAGTGTGTATCTTTGCACTGTGCCACTACTCTCCCTCAGCCTCTCCTCAGTCCAGAGAGCCAGGCTGCCAGCAGACTGCATTATTTAAACACGACGCTCATTCAGGCCTCTGTCTCAAATGGAGCCTGCTGGGGGGGGGGTCCCTACAGCTTGATGTCAGTGTGAGATCGTGGTTAGACGGGGAGGGAATGAGAGAGAATCATTTGCACGACAAAGAAAAGGAACACTTTTTATAATCATCCTTTCCAACACCATCATCTGTTCTGTCCTCTACCCTCCATACGACAAGTCAACACAGATCATTAAATTAGCACCTGCCACCTGCCAAATGATGGGTACGTGTTGGCAGTGGCAGGTACAAATTGTATGTCTCCTGCCACCATTGCATTTCTTTATAAAATAAATACTGTGTTTAAAAAGCAAAACCCATTATTATTATTAATATTTTTTATTATCTTGTGTATTCCATATTTCTATTCTCTGGCACCACTGACCAAGTGTTTACAATTCTCAAGCGATTCTACATTTGCAGTTTCAGACAAAAGATAGAGTTGCTGGACAGTGGAAGAAGAGGAAAACAACTAATTTCAGACGCTGAGTCAACAATTGTTTAACCTCCTGCTTAATTCCCTACAATTTTTCATTCACTTTCCTCCACCCCCCCCCCCCCCCGTTTTCATTCTTACAGCCCTGCTATTTTTCTATTTACCTAGCACCGAGGCTGTGGCTCAGTGGATAGTGTGCTGGATGTCGAATCAGGGGATAGCAAGTTTGAGTCCCACTGCAGTCTGCATGTCGTTGTGTCCCTGGGCAAGACACCCAACATGCTCCTGTGGGGATTGTCCACAGTATTGAGTATGTAAGTCGCTTTGGATAAAAGCGTCTAACAAATGTAATGTAATGTAAGCAATGAGAGGAGAGGGGAGTTACATAAGTGCAGAAGTGCTGACTTTGTTTTCCCTCTGGTTCAATTTGAGAACCACTTTGGAATTAAATGAGGTCGTCTTCTTCTACATTTACCTCTCCCTCCCCTCCCTCTTTCTCTCCCCCTTTCTGCTTCGCTCTTTACCGCCCCCTCTTTCTTCTATTCACTGTCAGCTTGAAGAAAGAGAAGTTCCTGCAGCAGTGCCGAAGTACAGGGCTAACTGGGGTCAACATGCATAAATAGCAAGAAACAAAGAAAAATGTTTGCGTATGTTTGATACATGCACAGCAGGATCCATATTTGTATTGTTTTCCTCTACAGTAAGGTCATTTTTCTCTTTCGTAGGTACTGCATTCACCTCAGGGTTCAAAGTCCACAGAACTTAAGAAAGAAATGAACACAGCACAGACAATAACAAAAAAGCATTTGTTCCTATTTTTCCAAATTACCCTGCAAAGCAAACATGCGTCTGTGCAGAGGTAAACAAGCTCACCCACTACTTACTGAGAAGCCAAGAACATAGTTTCACAGAAAATAAGTCTTCAAAAATAGCCATTAAGATGCAGGAATGCTTTAAAAACATTTAAGACCTTGGTAGGACATCTCCAGCATTACAATCAAAACATTTTCTTCAATGGCAAAGCAGCCCTACTTACAGGGCACTTCTGCTGCTGTTGGAATTAAAATGAGAAATGTGGCATTCAGGAAATATGAATTGAAAATAGCAAGAGGTAACGTGACAGGAATGGAAGACTTTTACCAGCCTAACAAACTGGACGATCAACAGGTCTCAGATCCATATAGTAGCCTGTTAAAAGGTCTCAAGGTAAAGAAGTTATTTAAAGGGCTTCTATTATGCTCATTTGTAGGTTCATATTTGTATGCTGTGTCTCTACTGACATGTTTCCATCCTTTCATGTTCAAAAAGGTCTTTTTTTTCCTCATACTGCCTGTGCTGCAGCACCTCTTTTCACCCTCTGTCTGAAACCAGAGCCCAGGCTGCATTTTACATAAGACATTAACCAATTCACACCTCATTCCTTCAGAGCACTACCACTTGCTAAAATTCCTACAAATTCACACACCGTTGGCCATGCCATCGGGAGCAACTCTGGGTTAAGTATTTTGCCCATGTACATCGACATGTTGACTGCATGGCTGGGATCGAAACCCACAACGTTCGGATTAAAATACGACCGCACTCTCTCGCAGCCACAGTCGCTCTACACCCAATAGAAACACAACATAGTGATATCACTATGTTGGGGAAGTACACAAAGGAGTCTGACCGAAAATTGAAATCACTACAAAAAGAGTGAAACATAAAGGTTTAAAGCAAGATGATACATGCAAAGAGTTTCCACTAGCAAATTGGTTAGTTGTGGCAACTCTACCATTCTTCCCCTTCAACATTCAAATCAATTTGGTGACTCGTGTGCAACTGGTTATGATTAAAGTAGCGTCTGTCTGGTGTCCGCTCAGCGTGAACGATTTGTTTCCCCTCACAGGTCAGCACCTGATTGGGCTGTGTGTACTACTTTCCCAAATTATAAAACTAAAGTGTTTTTTTGCCCTTTGACTTCACGAGACGCTGATTGGGTTGATTACTGTAAGTGAACGCAGGATGCAATCAATAAATCTATCACCCGCTGCGTTCAGACAAACCTGAAGCACCTCAACTAGGTTTTAACAATCACCTAACAACATAAACGCATGCCCCATAAATAAGTGACGTATTGCTACTGTTTGCTTGTATGACATATAAACACAGTATATTTTCAATTTGATGACGAGAGTTCCTCCACTATAAAACGTTGCAGGAAACAACAATACATGCACTTTAAGAGGGTAAATATAAAGTAAGCAGAGGTAAGGTCAACTGGGCAGGACCTAGAGATAGCTTATTTTGTAGTTTGGTGTCAACTACAGTACATGTTTACTAAATATAGGCAGAGAACAGCCACTGCCAGATAAGAAACAAGGGTTCTGTTTGTCTGGCTAATGTATTTCAATGTTTCTACAAAGAAACTTTGGATGAACGTATTAAACTTTGTTCTCAATTACAACAGCAATCAAAGCGCACACAAATATAGATGTCTTCTTCTGAACTTGTGTATTTTCCAACACACCATGTACAGATATGACTAATATATCACCCCATCCCCATGTCTCGGTGCTGTTGCCGGGGGACCCTATATGGAATAACACCAATCAAATAGCCTTGCTTGCCTCAGAAAATCTCCTTGGGTTGATTGTTATTTGCGCCTCTGCTCAGCCCCTTCAATCTGAAACACTTAGCACCATGATTGACTGCATCCCCGGGGCTAAAGCCATAGGTATTCATTTGCATTCTTATACACACCGTGTATCATTACCTTGCCCTCTAACTCATACCTTGTCTCACCCTTTACTCTCCCCTCCCTCCATGAGCAGTAATGAAGAGACATTTGCTCCTATAAGGGCGGGCTTCAGGCCTGCATTCCATCCTCTAATAGTCTCGCATCAACTCATTTCAAATAACCTCTGTCTAACGGCCACGACAGCACTATGATGTTTGGAAAATGCAGCAGTTAAACTAGGTCAATACATATGCATTAGCCATCTACTGAGTCAGTAAGAGTGGATTATTTCACATTCAAGGAGATGATAACCTCATCTTTAAGCCCACTTAACTTTATGATTAAGCCTTCTTCTTTTAGGATGTGCGCTCTACTGATCTGAATAAATGCACAGAGGAAATCCTCTGAGAGAATATAGTTTGTACCCCATTAGATCAACACAATTGAAACATTTGAAAAAGGCTCAGTCCATTTCACTAAGGCCCATCTCAAGGGAAATGTCCACATTTTGAGGTAATCCTGTTGCTTTTTACTTTTTCATACATTTATCCTTTCAGCACCAACAAGTTCTTATAACCTCCATGTATTGGTTTGGCATGAACAATCCTGAAACATCCCGATAACAAAACAAAAGTGAATGTTACATGATCCTAAATACATTCTAAATGTATAAATCACCCAGCTCTACTGTGGTTGCCCGTGTCATCAGGTCCAGGCATTGGGCATAGCTTGTGTTTTACTGCAGCCTGTGAGCAGAGCTCGCTCGCGGTACATTAACCGCCTCTACGTAACTCAGTGACAGATTCCACAAAATAAAGTCAGCACTCTGCCAGCTTCGGGGATCTTCCTGCTCTCTTTTCTCTCATCGCCTTCTGTCCTGTCTTTTCCCAGAAGCCACCCCATGTGTCTTATAGCTGCCCTCAGGCAGACACCCCTCAGCCTACCTCTCCTCTTTGATTCTCTCTGCGTCTCTCCTTGTCCTGTTCCCCTCTCTTCCTCCACTTTACCTTGAGGGACATCCCCACCTCACTTCATCCCCGCCATCTATTCATCTTTAGTCCCTCTTCCTATCATCCGAGTTGTGTCAGAACCACGTCTGTGGACCGGTACAGTCCCCCTCTCAGGCCCAGCGCCCATTAGCCTCTGCATCGATCTTTGCTGCGTCGATGAGCGATAGCAGCAACGAAGAGATAGAGGGAAAGACAAATTGATAGCTGAATGGACAGATGGATGGAGAGAGAAGAGGGGGTATGGAGATGAAATGAGGTGAGTGATAGATTAAGCAGGGCGGAAAGAGAGGAGAGAAGTAGGAAAATACCAGAGAGGTAAAGAGCAGAGGGAGAGGATGATGGAAGGAGGGAGGCGAGGTATTGTGGGACCATTCGTCAATAGCCAGCAGTGCGACCTTGGGGATCGATGGGGCCGACAGCTAATCAGTCAATAGGCTCCATAACTAGCTCTGCTGTAGCGACGGAGAGGGAGAGAGGGCTTGGTCATAGCAGTCAATAGAGCAGAAAAGCAGACTGCCTGTCCACTCTGACATGGAGGAAGAGTGAAGGGTAATCGGGATAGAAAGAGAACATGGGTTTGATTAAATAGACAGGGATGAGATAGAATGAAGTCAATAGAATAAGATCAGGTTTTGTGTTTTAGAGTACACATTTGGAGAGTAAAGTCAAAGCACTTTAAAACTACATATAGATCCACACAGTTTGTAGAGGAAAGTCTTTGAGGTGAGCTGGATCACCAACATCAGACTTTGATAAAGGGTATTGTTCTGTTCCCATTTCCCAACAGCACTCAAATTGGTTTCTTTAAACCATGACAAAGCTTAACATTGTTTTATTGCTGAAATTAAACTTTAAACATAAAGTGGTTGGATGAGGAATCTTTTTAAGAAGGCACTGCCGAATGATGTTGGGTCAAAACATATTGAATGTGTTGTTTTTTAAAACAATTTCAAACATTGGATTGGGAGGACTTTTTTTTTATTGTGTGCTCTTTTCTTAAGAAGTCACCAAACAAGGAAATATCTCGTATATCGTTTGACTATCGTCCTTAACTTCACTACTTATCAACCGACAAATGAGGGTTGTGGAGAATGTGGGCACCAGTAACATTAAAAAGGAAAACAAAAGTGCATTGAGTTCACCAGTCAGCAAATGTCAGCCAAACCTGTAAAGATAATACAGGGTTGTGCAGCTAGTAACATTAGATCCATATCAGATTGGAGCTCATCATCAGCTCAAAATCAAGCCGGCTGCTCCGCAAGAGGCCTACGGCAGTCACTGTATTAAGGACACAAATAGAAGAAGACGAAATCTAAGGACTGACACAGAGCTGAAAATGGAAGTGCCATAATACGTAGAAATGTAAAAGCTCCTCAGCGAGTGGTCCATTCTTAAAAAACACACACCCACGAGGAGTCTTTGTGAAATGATGGTTATTAATTATCATGCCAAGGCGTTAAATAAATAATGCAGTGGAGCAGCAGCAGTACACTGTGAGCGGTTAGAATGCCAGCTTGTGCCAAACCACGGCAGCAGTAGGTCAGTAATTAATGAAATCAAAGAGCTGCTCTAATGAGATACAAAGAGCACTTCCCTGACTGATGACTCCCCCCTTGGGTAAACCAGAACCCAATATAAAGCAAAAGTAGGCAACAAGTGCACAATGATAGTTTGGTCTGAATACATATCTACATGCACACACACACAAAGTTGCCAAGACACAGGGGCAGAGTTTAACACAGTTTAGTCACAAAACGCACAGAAATGAACTTAATATTTCCGGCGATGTGAGAGGACACAGCAGCTTATGCTCCTCATTTGTACTACTGGCTGTTAATAGCCACAACCTCCTTTTTCCACACCCTCCCCTTCCTCACTTTTCTGCCAGCTATTATCCCATTTCATTTCTCCACAGCCAATTGTTTATTTGCTTATCGCCATGCAGATAATAGAACAGAATTAATCTGCTAATTCCCTATTTTTGCACAGACCAAATCTACAGTTTATGTAAATGGAGGGGAAAAGCGCGACTGGTTGTACAGCGCGGGCCGACTGGCTGACTGGAGGATTTAATTATCGGGGCTAATTACTTGTTTTTTCTCTAACTGTTAACCACAGGGCTCCACCGCTGTCGCTGCTACACTTCCCTGGGTGCTAATGCCTGAGGCGGACACTGCTTTCAATGGAAGATGAGTTGGTGAGAGAACACGAAAGGAAACAAGGATGTCTTTTCTCAGCTTGACATTTTAAATTATCAGCTTGCCATGTGTCAATGTAAAGGTTGGCGACTTTGCGGTGAAAGAAGGTATTCATTCATTTCGGGCTGCAACAAAACTGCGTATACAATTGGAAACTCGTATGACATGACCTTTTGATGACCTGTTTGTAGAGAACAACATTGTCTATTGATGAATGACTTGAACAATGGACCAAAATTCTTTCAGTTTTCCCAACAAATAATAAACACTGTGGCCTTCCTATAGTGCCATTAGTAGAGGTACTACTCCTTTAAATCTTTATTAAAAGAGGCCCTATTAAGATTTCTTTGACTTTCCCTTCCCTGTAGCCTGTTGCATTTGTGTTTTGTGCATGGTCTGAAAAGGCAGAAATACCAAAGTTCCCCCAGGGAGTTTCTTGTCAACTGAAATTTGAGTACTCTTTTTACTTCCGTAATACAATGACATCACAATGTAACACTTGGCTAGCACTCCAACACATTGAACATAATAGGCTAACGGGTAGGACATCTCTAAGTGGTTGACCAATCGCAACAAAGCCTGCCAGCTAACCAACCAAAGCAGACTGGGCTCTGGTTCAAAACAGAGGGTGAAAAGATGTGAGAAATAAACATGTCGAGGAACAAAATACAATTAGGAAACAAAATGTGCATAATAGGGCCCCTTTAAAACAAACAATTTGATACCTACGCTAAAATGTAATTGAGTAAATACACCATTAGTTCCCCATGCCACTCACATTTCTGACACACAGCCACATGTGACGCACACATGCTCATGTTCTTCAGAGGACAGCTGTGTGTCTTTTTATATGTGCATCAGCACACATGTGTTCATTTACAAATGTGTGGGGGCATGTGTGTGGTGATGGAGCCAAAGCCAAATCCTCAGGACAGACTTGAAGTGACGAAGAGCAGCAACATGTTGAGTGAGAAAATCTGCAGATGGAGTCTAAGGTAATTATAGTTCATCAATATGACAACTCAGCTCTCACTAATCATGCCATTAATATGCACACATATTTTCCCTTAATAACAGCATTTTCCTAATTAGGCCTGACTAATTGTGCAGCGATTAGAAATATTGCAAGGTTGTTGTTTTCTTACAACATTCTGTCATCTACAATATTATGGGATGTCTAAAAGGGATAGTTATATAGAAACATTGGGCCTACCTTTGCTATGGTATTACAGCTAGGGAGAGAAAAGAGCTTGAGGTAGATTTTTGCACTTTGAATTGATCACAATGTGTAGTTTAAAGGGGCCATATTAGGCTCCTTTTCAGGTTCATATCTGTATTCTGTGTATTCTAAGGGGGGCTTTTTACATGCTTTCATGTTCAAAAAGTGCCTTATTTGTCTCATACTGCATGTGCTGCAGCACCTCTTTTCACCCTCTGTCTGAAACCAGATCCCAGTCTGCTCTGAATGGTTAGCTTGCCAAACAAAACATTTTAACCCAAACTATAATCCTTCCCTGGTCCGAACCAAGTCATGTTTGAGGATAATCCCCATCCAGCCTTCGCCATAGCATTGGCACATCACAGAAAGTGTTTTATATAAAAATCGTTGTAAAATAAGCTGTAAAAATGGAGGACACTATGCAGAAAATACGCACATTTAATGTTTACGCAGAACAAATCTATCATCGATCAACATTTCTGCACCACTAGATTTTAATCACAGACACTTTTCCTCACCATAAAATACCCTAACCAGACACTTTTATACCGACAATATACCTTAATGCCCTGCCGTTGACTTACCGACCCCTGAAGGTTAAAGGGTAAAGGTCATATGTCTTGACCTCTAAAGTCTTCCTTGACACCTTGTATAAAAAAATCACTACAGCCAGTGAAAGGTCAAAGATTATGTCCCCCGAGGTGTCTGCCTATCGATGGAGGGGTCGCGTCCACGCGGGGGAGCAGTATGAGAACCAATCAGAGCACCTGGAGCGGCTTGTAGAGGGATTTGATCAAATGTACGTACTCCTCGTTTTACAACCCAGAAAGCCTTCAGGCATTTTATACCCTCATGTGCAAATCATTGATGATGGATTGACGAAGGCTTTTGATCACAAGGTGCTTTTAGCACTCAACGCAGATGGCTATAAAGGGGTTTGATATAGGGAGAAAAACCTCAGGCTCAGTCATGTGCTCATGCATGAGATTTAAGTTAAAGGATGTGCAATGAGGTTTGAACAGAAGCACTTTTAACAACTGTTGCTCTTTTGCACTGTTGAAAACACAGTATACAAATTGTTACTTGTGTGTGTACGTTAGCAAATTGCTATATATTACCCGTGGGAACACACTTCGGCACAATTTAACACACATGCCTTATCCTTTACACAGAGCTTGCAGTAACTATTGGGTTAAGCTTCCACTGCTCTGGACTCCAGGGAGAGGTTAGTCGTGTGAAGGAGGTCCTTCATCTACCACAGACAGCTTATGGCCATGTTATAGACGACTAGAGCGGAAAGAGCGGATGGAGGGCGAGAGATATCAAAGGGGGGATGGGAGGGGGCGGGATGACAGAGGGTTGGGATGAGGAGGGCAGAGCGGGGTCGTGAGTCCATGACTGCTGGAGGACTTCAGAGCCGACATGGCATCGCTAATGAAATCTGTGCATCCACTCTGCCTGCAATGAGGGAACAGGTTGGGGCGGGGTGAAAGGAGAAGGGTAGAGAGAGTGATGCAAGAAGGGAAAACAAATGTAAACAATCATGTGTATGGGAATTTGGTCAAGAAAAATGTTTGAAAGACTGAGGTGATTAAAAAAACAAAGTTAGTTGATCGAGGAGAGGCATCAGAAAATGAGTGACAAGTGCAGAAAATAATAAGAAAAAAAGAGAGCCTCATCTCCATACTCTCTGATAGCAGGCAGATTTATTTTAGGGCCCCTCTCTCATAGAGCCCATATAAATAGGGACGAGGAGCAAACACAAGGCAATTTCGCTGCGGCGCCAAACACAATGCCTGATTGAGGGCAAATTAAAATGCAAATGCAACACTTCCATTTTTCCCAGATTTCACCTGCGAGATAAGCAAAGGACCTCTGTTTCTTTCATAAAGTGCACGGCCGTGTGTTTATGCACAAGTGTGTATATTTGTTTGTTTGTCAAGTTTGAAATGAGAGGCGACAGGAGGGAGACTGGAGGTGAGGTTGTATAAACAGATTAGATTCAGTATTGTCCTCTCGGAGCTGCATTTCAGTCGTCATCCTCGCCGCTTTTCCCTCCGCCCTTGTCTGATAGCGATATTCAACAGCATCAATAGACTTCAAACTAATTTATATAAATATTATTAATACAAAATATATTAATAGGCTATGAGATAACCATTTAAAGTATACAAGTGACTACAGAGGCTTGTTAGACAAGAAAGATTAAAGTCCACACACATGATTTAAAGAAAAAAGCTCATTCTTGGACCTTACATCAAAAATGTCACCAGAGAAATGAAACTTGGAACCATTATGAGCCATTTTACATTTTAACAAGGCAGCATAAATCTGCTTTTATGACCACAGAGTGTTTGAAGGCTGACAGTCTGGTTCAGTCCGTTAATTGTTGCAAAGCCATCGCTTCACCATATGAATTCAAACCGTTCCAAGTCACGGGTCAGAAACACATGCGCCCGAGGCGGTCACATGGTATCACTGAGCAGAAGGTTTGCAGCTCAAGCCAAGCGTAGGGCAAATGTTGACCACATAGTGCTGCCCAGTGACCAATGGTCACACTGTTTGAGTCATGGCAGAATTACATAATTTCCATTTGTCTGACATTGAGAAATGTGTTTCAACGAAGCAAGGCGGAGAATAGGAAGATGGAGAGAGAGATTGAAAATGGAAATAAAATGAGGAAATGCAAAATACAAAGAAAATGACAGCAGACGGAGTGACAATCAGGAAAAGGAAATGACAGAAAGTAGGAAAACTAGAGCGACTAAACCAAACAGGCTTTCCTTTGCATAACTCTTGGACTAGCTGAATTTTGTATCAGTCTCCATTCTCAGGGGGTAGCCGGCTAAAAGCAAGCTTTCCCTCTGCTGAGCACGTGGGTCTGTGTGTTTATGTATGTATGAAGCAAGAGTACGAATAAATAAGAAAGTAGCATGACTGTGGAGGCGGCGTCACATGTGTACGGTATATGATGTAATGTGACCTTTTTTATAGGCCACTGTATTTATAAATCTTACAATATGGGGAAGGGAGAAAAAGAAGAGGACTCAGTGTACAAGGACATGCTAATATATTCACTATTAACTTCGACTGGCCTCTTCTGAGGAACATCTCAGTCCCAGAGCAGGCTTGGTGAGAAATAAAGAGAACAAAATTAAAGGCAAAAAGAAGGGGGAAGTTAAAATATAAGAGAACATTTGGACTTAATACAAGAAAGTGGACGCAGGTAATTAGTGTAAGATACATTATAAATTAGGGTTATTTTAATGTCATAACCGATCTAAACAGGAGATTCTAACGTGGTTGATTAAAAATATATACCTTTTGGGCCAGAGAGGTAGAGGGGAGACATTGCCTGACATGCTGGCAGAGGAGTGCTTCTCATCATCAATCAATCAATCAATCAATCAATCAATCAATCAATCATCATTTCATCATCATCATCATGGCTGGAGAAGTGTTGGTTAGTTAGTTAATTAACTCAAGTCTTGATGTGGCGAGTCAGGCCTCTGAGTGAGGCTGCCATTCTGCATCATTAACAACATCACCCAAAAGCCACAAAGACAAAATTCTAAAAGTGGGAGCGCCTTAGCATTATTAAAACAAACAAAGAACCCATGCATGGAGGTTTCAGGTTTCGGCGAGAAATGACCCAAAGTGTGGCTTGGCGTCAGTACTGAGAGTTGACTGCCAGCGCTACAGTCTGTATGCTGGAGACGTATTCTTCAGCACGGAAAACAATTACATTCCACAAATAGGTAACCAATTTACATTCACATGTAAATCCACGCAATCCTGGCCAATGAATAAGCTTCATTGAGTGCTTGGTGGCATTTAGTGATTTAGTGGCAGGCTCCTTCAAATGACCTTCCAGCAAAGTCCATTACTTTACCCCCTCCACCCCACCTTCTCCCCAAACACACACATACACTCAAGACTTCGGAGAGGCAGGTAATTTGCCATTAACCCAAGCCATTCAATCCCTGAAACACTGCCAAGTTCAATTGTGTGAGCGAGTTAGATGGAGCAAGAGAACCCAAAAGAATGAGAGAAAGAGGGAGGGCGAGACAGATGGAAAGAGCAATTGAGAGAGAAGAGTGAGTGAGAAAAAGGACGAGAGGGAGTAAGGCACTTCATTCTGCCACTTCCTGTGCAAAAGCATCCCTTCCCATCTGCCCTGCACAACGTATCGGTCACCTCTGCCCCGTATTCAGACCGTCTGACCACTTCAGCATTTCATCACCACAGATACAGTATATGTATTCACGCAGAGATAACTCGCTTCTACAGACATTAATTAATGCAATTATAATCCCCTCTGAAAAGAACAGGAAAGGAAAAACATGCATTTAATAACTTCACAGAACAAACACCACAAAATGGTTTCCTTGTGATGTATTCAGACGAATATTCAAGAGCAAAAACTGGATCTTTCAGGCTGAACAGCAAGTACAAAAATAACATGCAACCACACAACAGAAAATAAGGGGAAATTGCCTGCATTGCTATCACCCTCATAATAACCCTTGGTAACCCCATTAAAATCTATTCATCCATGGAAGGTGTAGCCAGCGCACACGCACCCACGCATACACAGAAACAGTGCTAAGACACACTAAGTACACACAAAATGTGTTTAATGTGAGGGCAAACCAATTCTAGCTAAAAGAAAGAAGAAAAAAAAACATGCACACAGACTCACACGCCACCATAAGCATAGCTAGCCTTTAGATAAAGAATGGATGCTGAAAAACTGTGTAGTTATAATTCATGGCTAGTTGCAGAAGTAAAGAAAAGCTTTTCAATCTTTTGTATCAAGCATTCATGTTTCCTATAATGCATGCCATATTTACAATGCAAGCCCAACATGGAGTATGTGCTTGTGGTATTAATGTATGTGTGTAGCCCAACAAGGCATTGATTCATGCAGAGTGTCAGTGGTGTGTAGTTATGGCCAGAACGATATTAATGCAGGCCTGCGTGCAATAATAACAGGTGGGATGTGGAAATTAAAAAAGACAAACAGAAAGCCAGCTGAAAAGAAGATTTACATTTAACATTGAATTAAATTAAGTCAATATGTATTTATGCAGCCAATATGACAAATCACATGTCTAAGGCGGATTTAAAAATGTGCAGAGTGTGATATCCTCTGTCCTTATTGAAAAGGAAAGAAACCTCAGGAAGAGCAGCTGAGGAGGGATCCCTCTCCTTGGACAGAGAGATGTGCAATTACTCTATGATGTGAAAACGTTTCTGATAGAGCTGCATAGTTGGGTGTTAATTCTCATCAGATGTGGCACTTTGCATATCTAGCCTTTGCAACTAATTGATTTGGTTCTTAATCTGACACTTGCAGTGTTGGGTTGATTCTCATCTAATCAACTACCAGATATAAAAACTGTAAGCTACATGTCACGATCTTAGTTTTATGTCACGGTTTTAGTTTGGTCTGTCTTGTCATGGTTTTATTTTGCAATTCTGTTCTCCCGGTGTCTTGTCCTCCTTCCTGTCGTTAGTTTCCCTGGTGTGTCTGATTGTCTGATTGTGTTCACCTGTTGCCCTTATGTTTCTCCTCCCCTGCCTGGCTGTTTCTCGTCTCGTGATTACCCCTCCCTGTATTTAGTCTTGTCTCTTCCTGTGTTCGGTGTTGGTTCATTGTTTGTCTTTACCTTTCCTGTCACCCTCCATGTTTGACTGTCGGTTTTGTTTGGATGCTCATGTTACGGATTTATGGATGATATCTTGTTTGCTTATCGTCTACAACTTTTTGGTAAATAAAGCTCGCCTTTTGTTATTTTACCTTTTTAAAAACTGAATTTGAGTCCTAAAATTCCCAGAGCCTGACACTACAGCTTCCATTTACTGTAACAAGCCTAAACACATCAATAAAAGGCTATCAGCCCTGCACTCAGGGGCACCGTGAGGGGTTGAAAAGTTAGGACGATTCTAAGGGCCCATGACTGACAAAGGCCCAACATTTTTTAGAACATTAAGAAGAAAATGTTTAAGTAACCAATGTGATCTATTTTCATGGGGCCCAAAATCCCTGGCGGCGTCTCTGCGTGCACTGACCAGAGAAAACACGATTGGTCTATTGAGTGACCCAGATCATTTTTCAAAATGACTACAATGTTTTCATGAACTTCATGACCTGCAAGTCATGCAGAGCAGGGGGTTTCACATCCTCAAATCTCAAATCAGAGAATGCCCCAGTTAAAGGGGATGCTTTAGGGTACCAGAACGGGGATGAGTCTTCCAGCTGAGGCACACGATTTGTACTCTCAACAGTTGGTGTAGATTTATTTTTACTTTTGGGTTTTGCTTGTGCAGTGCTCTTTTGATAGCTGTTGGTGCTACAACTTGATTTGCATATTTTCTTAGCAAATACAGCCTCAATGTAGATCTGGTTCTGGTACCTGTGGTGCAAAACAAGCAGGAAACTTGCTGTGCTGTATCTGTATATCGCCTGAGGAACAATGTTTCTTTCCTTTGATGTACCAGGGGGAACAGTTGATGCTTTGGGACTGATTATGCATCATGTAGGTTCAGAGATGAGGGTTCAGTGAGTATTAACCTATTGGAGGTACAGCACAGGAAGTAATGCGGTTGGTGCTCACGCTGTTGACAGACAATCAGGGGCTGCTCGCTGAAATGATTATTTCATCAAATGCCATGCTATGTGATTGGCTGGATGACTGACAGCCGAGAGGACAAAATGGCAATGGGCATGGGCCGAATAGGTACTGTATTATGACTGCTGGATTAAGCAGCTTCCTGACTGGCTGTTGTAGCGGCCATTTGGTTGCCAGATGACCTGCCTAAATGGCTGGTTGTCCATGATTTCACCGACTAGATGGCTTGTTGGAGCACTGATTAGCTTGCGCACTATTTCCCTTGCAAACAGGAAGGAAAGATTTGTAGCTGAAAAGCAACAGTGATTTTGCTCCGTCCAGAACTGATGACACTGATTGCAATCACAAGGCACACAAATAAATGAATACAATCACTCTACAAACACACACTAACACACAGACATATGTGAAGAAATGTACTTATTGACATCATAATAACAAGTAGCCAAGAGCCTACATCCGTACCCTGTGGAGTGCCATAAGGGCTTCATGAGGCATATGTTGTGTTTGTCTCGCTAAGATGGACACACAAGAACTTGAATATGTTGAGAAATAAAGTGCACTTATTTCATTTTCTTTTTACAAACATGCTGTTTTTCTGAGAAACAACAAATGCAAACACAACTTTTGTTTTCTGACAAGAAACCTCAAGAAAGTATTTTTACTTTTTAGGGACAATTGTTTAGGGTTTAAGCATGCTCTGGCTGCTTTTTAACTAATCAAATATTCTCAATCTGCCTCTCTGCACTACTACTCATCTCTCCCTCCCACACATATTCTATCTCCATCTCCTGAGGGACATTTGACCTGAGAGTTGTTCTGTCTTTAAAATATTGGCTTTGCGCTTCGAGCAATGTTAGGGCTGAAATATTTTGTTGAGTGAATCTGGCCGGGTCAGGTTTGTGCCAAATTCGAAGTTCGGTTTCCCTGCTTTCCTTACCACCTCTGCACACTCTTTAAATAATTGTTCATACATTGTCAGTTTCCCCTTTTCTGAATATGTTTTATCTGCCCCAGCCAAACCACTTAGCCTATTACAGCCTGTTCGGCTCTCCCATACACTTTTGATAAACTGACTAGAGCAGGGCCCATGCTGCTGTGTCAACTGTCCTTGCCTTTCGCAAAACTTCATCCTCTGCCACCTCCATGTACAAAGAACCATCACTCCTGCCCTCGCCTGATGATGAACTGAGAGGAACAGGTACCATGCTGGCGTGTTAACCTGCCTTACCCACTCACCCCATTACATCCTTTGCCATCTACGCTGTTCACACTCTCTCGCCCTCAAGCCCAGTCACTAACACCCTTTCATTATGGATAGTCTTCTCCACAGGGGGCTATCACTTCAAGACACCCCTGCTTTCCTGCACTGTGTCTATATTGAGTGGGTGCAGATGACGGTGTGTGATGAGGTGCACACGAGGGAAGAATCGGGGTAGGGAGGGGTATCATAAAAGTGACTGAGCCGGAGCCGCGCGATTTATGTATTTATTCATCACCGAGGAAGCTGCGTATTAAAAGGTCGGGCAATTTTCCAGGTCACTGACCATACCCACACGGTAAGGAAGCAAGGGGATGGAAAGGACAGGAGAGAGACAACCGAGGTAGAGAGAGAGAGAGAGAGGGATGGCAAGCTGGTAAAGGCGATATTGGCAGAACACACACTGCTGCGTTCACACTTCACCTGTGTGTGCGCGTGTGTGTGTGCGTGTGCGTGTGCGTGTGTGCAAATGGTCTGAGTCTGCCTGAGCATCCCTGTATATGTTGTTTGCACCCGGGGGTAAAGTGAGTATGAGTGCGTCTGCGGTTTGTGTATGCGTTCACGTCTGTCTACACACCAGCTGTGGCTAATGAGTTTGAAAGGTCAAACGCCTCTCAGAAAGATTAATGGGGTTTCCTAGGCACGCTGTAATGGTTTACGAGGCCCGGCTGGACACATTTCCAATATGACGGTCATTACCACTACAGAGCGGAGGTGGAAGGAGCATTCAAAGGCAGAGATAAAGGCGACACACGACAAAAAGCTGTGTGGGTCTGTCCACCTGCTGGACATGTGTCATCATTCTTGTGCCCGTTTGATAACAGATTTCATTGGATCTTTTATCTCATCAAATTGCACAAATATTATGGCTTTGAATTGATTTTAGCTTATTATTTGTTTTTGTGCACAAAAACTGCATCATATAACTGAAAAAAAGCATTTCGTAAGAATAATCTCAGGTTAAAGAATCCTTAATTTCCACAAATCCTTAAAATGCATAAACATCCCCTAATGTTTGCCAGTAGTTATTCTGTCTTTCAGGATCAACATCAGTACTATATCATTCAATTTCAAAAGTAATCTAAAGTTGGCTTCCTGTGAAAAGCAGATGTGTGCCGTGGTGTTTTCAAGTACTTGGGGAGTCGTTTAATCATAACACTTGACAACAAGGTGAGGAACCAACAAAATTGTATAAATTGTCTTGCTACTCTCCATTGGTTGCTGCTACTAGCATAAAACATTGCATTGTTGGTAATTTAGGTGGCAGGTATGGGCAGTATATAAAATAGAAAGAGTAATAATATAATTAAAAAGACAATGGCTTCGGATTTTCAATGTTGCCCTACACGAAGCCGTAAATGCTAAATTAGTTGCATTTTATTTTGGTGCCGTTTGTCAGCGAATGGTTGTCTTTCAGACATCCAATATGCAAGCAAGTGCATGAAAGTAACACACATGCATTGAGTTGCATGTGTTCAGTGTTTGTTTTGCTTTAAATGTGTGTGTGTTAACAAGTGCTGCAGCTTGATTCAAAGTGATTACTTTGACAGTCACGCGGCTGCCAGAGAAAGACTATGTCTATGACTGCTTTGTTTCATAATAGAGGTGAGTGTATGCAATTGTGCCTGAGAACGTGCGAAGGCCTGATGTTTGAGTTCTGAAGGAATTGATGTTACATAGCATTGCAGTATTGAATGTATAGAAATAAATTAAACTTTAATCAACACTCTCTATTGTATCTTTCTCATCTTCTCCACACATTAAGTTGTCCTAACATGCGTCATCAGGGCCAACCTGGCAGAGGAGGACCAGCAGACATGAAAAGCACATTAGGAGGCGGTGTTCACAGGTCGGCCAGCTTCAGCCAGAGCCAGCCAGGCGGACACTGACACAGCAGATGAAGAGGGGATGCTAATGGCTGAGCAATGAACTGCATCAGCTGTAAAAGATGTCTGGGTGCCCAAGTATGCCATGCGTGTAAGTAAGTAAAACTTTATTTATATAGCACCCTTCTCAACACGGATGTACAAAGTGCTTTACAGTACAACTATAAAATGTAGAATAAAGGACATAAAACAACAGCAGGTAATACATAGGATAAAACACCAATAAAAGACAGCTACTAACTCACCTCCGACGACGACCCAAAGGTCTGTCGGAAAAGGTGGGTCTTTAACTGCCCCTTAAAAATCTCTATTGAGGCAGAGGTTTTTATTTTCTGGGGGAGTTTGTTCGATAGCCTTGGGACCACCGCCTCAAAGGCACGATCACCCTTAGTCTTTAGCCTGGTTCGGGGCACCCTTAGGAGGCCTTGCTCAGAGGACCTCAGGGCCCGGGTTGTGCTATGAGGGTGGATCAGGTCATTAATGGGCTGGGGTTGGCCATGGACAGCTCTATATGTAAAAACTAGGACCTTAAATTGGGTTCTGAGATGGACAGGGAACATGATGAGGAGAGGGCATGTTTTTTTGGAACCAGTGAGCAATCTGGCTGCAGCGTTTTGGACCTGTTGTAACCGGTTTATTGATGTTTTGTTGAGGCAGGAGAACAGAGTATTACAGTAATCAAGCCGGGATGAAATAAAGGCATGGATGGCCATCTCCATTTCTGCGTTTGATAGAACCCCCCTGAGCTTGGCAATGTTTCTGAGATGGAAAAAACAGGTACGGGTCAGAAATTTGATGTGTTTGTCTAGTAGCATAGACTGATTGAAAGTTACACCAAGGTTCTTTATGTTTGCCCTTATGTTACCACTGAATGAACCCAGGTGGCTTGCGGCTGATGTTATCAGCCGCTAGGATCAAGACTTCCGTTTTCGATGCATTGAGCTGTAGGAAGTTGCTTGACATCCACTCCTTGATTGCAGACAGACATGTGATGAGGGTGTTTGCAATTTCCATTTTGACGGGTTTGAAAGAGAAATATATCTGGATATCATCTGCATAACAGTGGTACGAGACACCCTCAAATTGGCTAATTAAGCGGCCCAAGTGGAGCATGTACAGGGCAAAAAGAAGGGGGGCTAAAACAGAATCCTGGGGCAGGCTGCAGGATAGGGGAGTGCTATGTGATGAGAACGGGCCCACCGCCACAGAGAAACTTCTCCCACCGAGGTACGATGCAAACCACTGGAGGGCAGACCCTGAGATGCCTACCCACTCCCTGAGTCTATTTAGCAGGATGGTGTGGTCCACTGTGTCAAACGCTGCACTGTGGGTTGGACGGTATGAGAAAAAGCATGAATCTGAGAGTATGACAAGATGTGGTTTCTTGTGTGTTTTTAAAACATGTTGGCCAGCTTGGTACATGCACACAAAGACTGCGCCTAAGGTTACAGCAACATGATAGTCTGCTCTGACTGCTTACGTAACTGTTACATAACTGGATGTGAACTATTTGACAACAATGACCCAGCTGCAACCTATCCAAAATGTTCAAAATGGGATGGATGACTTTGTCCCAGAAACAGCATTGCTCCAGACTGAGTAACTTATTGATTTTAGAAATTTGAATACCAGAAATGATACTGTCCTTGCAGGAAAAACTAAAGTGTATATAAGTAAAAGTAATTGACAATAGGGCTGTGGATGTATTATATACTGTCTTAGATATAATACTATTGCAAGAGCCTTTCCCCAGTTTAAAAGGCTACATTGCAGTACAGCTGGTAGCATATTAGTGATTATAATTACATAACTAATGTAAATTCATAAAAAATGTAATTCATAAATATTTTGTGAAAGCACAAATGGTAAACTGATATATTTGCAAAATCAACATCTGGGTATCTAACCCAAACAACAGTAATATTGTCCATATACATAATTGCATGTCAGAAATGTGTTTTAAAACGAATGATTCACATTACGATGCACGCTATTCTTTAAAGAAGCAGGGGTAAATGCATATAAACTGTGTTTGGCTCTTTGTACATTCAAGGACCTCGGTCACCTCCATGATAGCTTGATGGGATGGCCTAAACCAGGCCCAATTGAGGCGGATGGCCTCTAAGCTAACATCTGAAAGAAAGGGCAACACATTTAACCTCTGGAGGGGACTGCGCCCACACACACACACACACACACACACACACACACACACACACACACACACACACACACACACACACACACACACACACACACACACACACACACACACACACACACACACACACACACACACACACACACACACACACACACACACACACACACACACACACACACACACACACACACACACACACACACACACACACACACACACACACACACACACACACACACACACACACACACACACACACACACACACACACACACACACACACACACACACACACACCTTGAAGCCGGTGACTGATCCAAAATAAATTGATACGTTAAAAGCAAGCTTGGTGAAAACACCATCAGTACTATCACATTTGAGTGCACTTTGGAGTCACGTAAAAGATCATTCAGTCCTTGAAATTTGTGAAAACAGATCTTGGGTCAGGTAAAGAAAGAAATAAGAAAAACTGGTCAATCATGGGTTGAGCCATAAAAGTACTTGATATTTCAGGTTTATCAGATTTGTGTTGGATTCAGTTGGATCTAGCCTGTATCTCCTGTTCGCAGTAAGGAACAAAATTACATTTCAAATTGTTAATACCATTAATCTTTTAAACTCAACATGAGTGAAAGTTTTCACTTTCGAAAAAAACAAGGAAATGAATTGCTGGAAGTGTGAGGGTGGTAGACTGACTGAGCTCGGCCAAGTTGTCAATTCCCAACATGCCCACCCACACCGAGCCTCGCATTAATGCAGTAAGTTACTCTCTATGCAAAACACCCTGAGCACAAATCCCTGCTAAAAGCACAACTCCGCATTAATGCACACCAATGACATTTATCAACTTTAGATACCTCAGGACTGAAAGCAAGCTAAAGAGAACTCATCTAATCCATTAGTGTCCCAAGAAAAGCAATAAATAATGTGTTTACGACATTCACATAAGAATCTGGCAAACCAAAACAAAAACAGTATTTACTTCAGGATGCTGGTGGTGGGAGACATTTTTAATATATTTTTCAATTGTATTAATTTGACTTTTTTTGCACACAACCTTTGAAGAACCTTTAGAGAGCAGGCCCTTGAGATATTCACAAAGGACTCTTGCATAAAAGCACATGTTCTTTTGATAAAAGAAGCTCTGGTTCATGCTTTATTACAGGCTTTTTAGACTTCTTTTCACTACCCTTAATCTACCGCGTGCAAACTTACTCTTGTCTACTGTCTTATTTCATATGTAAGGTCTGAATTCCTCAAGACAAATACCTAATAAAAAGGAATATAACTGTAGCTATGTTTTCATGAGTATATAAATCAGCTGAAACAACAATTGTTTTTACATTGGCTTATAATTAGATAGGAAATGTTGGCAATCACATTGTTTGTATATATACGAGGAGTGACACACATTCTTTTCCATTATCATGTGATAAATATTATGTTATTTTTGGCAAAGTTTAAAAAAAAAATAAAAAATCTTCTTATACGAGTTGCTTGACATGTGATTTTATTAATTTGTTTGTATGTGTTTTGTGAGCATTATCTTGCTTTTTAAATGTAATTCTATTTCCTTTCCAACCATTACTAAATTGAAGCTATATTCTGGGCTTCCTCTTCCATTACAAATTAATCTGGCGCTGCAATAATTTTATTATCACCTTCACAAATGAACAACCTTCATTCATTTTAATATAATTCACCATAACAACAAGTTTGTTAAGATTAATAGAGCAAAATACAATTGGTTTTCACTCCCCCAAAGCTGTACATTGTAGGGATGCTTTGCAAAAAGGGGTTAGAGAATGTCTTCCATATACCTAGAAACATGGATGGAAGCATTTCCATGCACACTGACTGCCGCTCAACATTCTTCAGCATAGATGCATCAATTAAACAAATATCTAAATGTGCAGCCTGTCCGCAGTTCCTCCATCTATTACAGGCAGCTGCACGTAGCCCCGTCCTCACTGTCCAATATGGCTGAAACACCTGCTAAACCCCCGTCTTCCCTCCCATATGTACACAAAGACGGCTCTTTCTCCCGCTCTAGAACATCCCTCCCACCCTTTCCATTGGCTCATTCTAGCCGATCCAGCAGAATAGCCCCGATGCTGTACTAATGTCCTGACCCTGAACAAAAGAAAATGAGGTGACCCTATTGAGATCCAATACACACACACAATTCATCCATCATTCTCAGTCAATGTGGAGTGGGAGGTGAATAAGGATGTGGCTGAGCTGCTGCATTGCTTTTTTTTTTAAATAGGAAACCTTGGTCTGTTTGATTACATGTATAACATACAAGTGGCTGCGGAACAAAGCAGTGGTGGCAGCTAACATTTCCCTCATCACCTGCTGCCTCCCACATGCCTTTACTCCCCTCCAAATGTATTTATGTCACTCCGGCATCCACCGTTTCCTGGCTTTCGCTTTAAATCCACCTCACTCTTTCCTCACCCTTCGACCTAACACACCTCCTCTTCCATTTTCCGCGTGTAATGCATCATCTTTTGGATGGGACTCCTCCTGTCTCCCACCCTTCACACATTTCACCGAACCTGTGCCTCTGCCCTTCCTCCCTCTCCTCTTGAAATGATTCCCAGAGGGCTCAAGGAGAGAATGCCGCGGCGCTATGCCTGCCATCTTCGGAAATCACTCTGACCTTTCATACTTGCTGAGGTCACAGTCATCTGATCCAACACGCACGCAAGTCCAAGGCTGTCTACGCCGGCCAAAGATGGACCGATGCAGCGGCAACAGAGCAGCAATAAGCCGGCATCAATCACACACAATTAGTCCCAATTGATGCCTGGGAGGGTGGAGCTACACTGCTCTGCCAGGCTGGCAATGGCTGGTAAACCCAATATTAGTCATTCAGATGACTGCCGAGTGCTACTTTTCAGTATTACTGATTCAGTAATCATATGATATATGAGGGCTTTAATAATGAATAGTGACTTAATTAGGTTGCGCTCAATTTAACAGTAAACAGAGATATAAAGACCTAGATGTAGCTAAAATAGAGGGCTTATCAATGGAAGTAGAGGAATAGTGAATATTTGTCATTTTTCAATCCACAGATTGCCCTTGCCTCACGTTAAAAGAAAGAAAGGAATTGTTGACATTGCAGCGACTCAAATTCCGGACAGATACTTGATCGTGCCTCAAATTCCTAAAATCCTAAATGGTTTTGGAAAGTCTCAGAGGGGTTCAGATAGATAGAGGTTAGACTACTAAAACGCCAGGTAATTATCAAGCGAACATTGAGGTTTTAGAGGTGGACGCCTCCATAGAAACGCACCTCTTACAGGACATAGTAGCAGAATCTTCCACATGAAAGATTATTGTGAGGCATGCCACTAGTAGAAAGGCTTTGCTACTTGCAAACTTTGCGTAGCATACTCATGTGCTCACTCTAAGCTAATCCAGAAGCCTCCTCTCGCCCCAAGCTGCATTTGAGGGATTGGAAAAAACTCCATCATGGCGGAGAGGGAAGATTTTAGGGTCATGGGAGGAGAGAGGACGCGGGGAAGCATAAGCTTGCGTGATGAAAAACCCTCAATGAGAGACTCAAGTGGAAGCAAAATCCTCTTGGTCAGAGCAAATTGAGGTGGAGAGACAGTTTGAACCCAAAAGATGTAGCTCATTTCAATATCTTATGACTCCATATCACAAACACGCAGAGACAAGAGGACTACAAAGAGTTACTGGAGAGAAGTTCAAAGAATCAGAGCTCCTTGTTAGCTCATGCTAAGCCACCACAAACACACACGGGGGTCAATGAGGACGTTGGAATTAAGGCTGCAGTCGGTCGTCAAAGTAAAAAACGTTGCCTAAACCTTCCACCAACCTCAAACTTTATCACTTTTACTTTGTGCTTCGCTGCATTAAAGCCTTCTTCTACTCCTAAAATGTGTGCTACAGAATCAGATATGCTGGATTCAGATCAGAAGGGAACCTCTACAAAAAAAAAAAAAAAAACCTTTCACAAAGGTTTTCACAGTTCTTCACAGCACTTATAACCTTTAAGATAAAGATAGAGAATAACGTAATGGTACATTTATTTTAGAGTGGAACTATATTAGGTTTTTGGCTTTCAGCAACAGTTCACTGCTGTGAGAGGACCGGCTTTTAGTCACATTGTCAGCGCCAGAAAAACTGCATTTTAGCTTAAATACTCAAGACTTTATCCCGAACTAACCCCGCTTCAAGCATCATGGTGGAAAAGGTCAGCAGTACATTTGATATTACACATGACATTAGAGGTTTTTCGGGGCAGAGAGGCATAATAATGCTGCAGGTAAACAATGGGCTGAATGTCTGCCAAGAAAAGAGTCGCCCTGGCAATTCTGACACGGTGAGGCATCAAACTAAACTACAGCCGCACAAACAGCACGAACCCACAGGTTACGCCGAGACTCTCTCAATCACTCAGCCACTCTCCATCACTCTGCTGCTCTCCATCACTCTGCCTCTATTGTTCTGTACCTAGCCGTGCCCTCTCTCGGCTTGCTGCAGAATGGATGGAGGGAGAGGGAGGAGTGGGGAAGTAAATGAGATCCCGATGAGATGCCAAGGTGTGTTAGCGTTGAGGCGTGGGGAATGAGAAAAAGCAGCCTGGAGGGAGGGGGAGTGGTTAGATTGAGAGTGTGTGAGGTGCCGGTGCGGGATAGTGGACACACCATTTCTGCCTGCACGGAGCCCCCCGGCCGTATTAGTGTTTGCTAACTCAGCTCAGGATTCGAGAGGCGTGTACAGGAGAGGAGGAGAAGAGGGAAAAGAGGGAAGGATGACATATGAGAAGATAGTGGAAGAACAAAGGAAAACAGGAAGGCAGAAAGAAGAGTAAAGCACGAGGGATAAATAACCATATAGCTGCAACCCACTAAAATACTGATAAGAAGGAGCACAGATGAACAAGAAGGGACATTTAAGCTATAAGAATACAATAAAAACACTAAAGAACCACATAAAGGCTGTAATGGGGTTTGAACAGATACCACAATCCAAAAAAAATAAGCTAACACTTTTGCAGACACTTTTTAAATGACAGCTAACATGGCTACAACAGAACATGGGTACACAGGAACATAAATTGCCTAATTTAAAATATACAACGCAAGAGAATTTGGAAAGAAGAGGCAAACTTCTCTCCAGTGTTTGGTCAATCTTCAAACTCCGTACCAACATAAAGAGAAATTGCTGCCAATACCAGCCTTCAGGAGCACATTGCTTTCACAGCAATTAATTGCTGTCACAACAGCAATTAAACAAAAGCTAGCATCCAAATCCAACTACCCAGCATTCCAGGGAAGCAAATCAATCTGGCAATGAGTCCACGTGTGTTGCATCTAATGCTCGAGAGGACGTGCATGTACGCTTAAATGAAGAAATGTGTGTGTCGGTCAATTAAAGAATATAAATGTGTACATTTAAATTAAAGAGTATATGTATGTGTGCGTGAGGGCTTATTCGTGCAACGAGTATCTGCACACACAGAAGGGCCTTAAGTGCCAGAAAATGTTACGCTATGTGCAAAAGTGTGTATCTTTTATGAGAAAGCTCGCATGCAAGCGCAACATATACGTGTCAAGCGAGTATGTGTGCATTTGATCCTGAGTTGTGTGTGCATTGATGTGCGTCAATGATGCGTGGCTGTGAAGTGGGCCACATGTACACAAGAGTGCTTATAGGTTACTGTGTACAAGTGTGTGTTTGGCTTATGAGGAGTGTGTTTGCATGCACCTGCCTGTGTGTGTGTGTATCTAAAATCCACTCGGCTCAACAGCACCTTGCCAATAAAAGTCCCTCTTTATAAAGAGCCTAGGGGTCTGAAGCCATTATGTTCTTTTTCCACTTCACAATTTCAGAAAAGATTAGGCATACTTTCCTGACTTCACCTGAGCCAGCCGGTCAGAGGCACACAAATTCAATCAACGCTGTGGCTTAGTTTCAAGCGATACAAGTTATAGATTTGCGATATTTTGGGGACTTTAGTGCAGAAAGTACTTATCTGTGGCAATCGGCCAGGCTGGCGGCAGATTGCTGGACCACAGCAGCTCCCTCTCTCTGACACACTTCAGTGAAGATGCACAGGGGCAATTAAACAAGCCAGCAATTCAAATCCCACATCAGCATTTAATCTTGATAAAACCCCCTCAGTGAATCGTTCCCCTGCATTACTGTTGTGATAATGATTCTTAGTTTAATGCTGATGGAAAGACAAAGAGAGTACGTGAGACCAATAAAACTGTGCTGAGAGATGGAGGAGAGTTGCATGCAGTGGGATAAGCATCAGCCTCTAATGCATGCTGTTGTCCTTGCCACAGCATCAGTGGCTGTCACAAGATGAAAAGACAAAGAAAATAGTTGCACAAAGAAGCCGTGACAAAAGCCCACCACACAATTTTAAATCTTGTGACAACAGACTTAGGATTTATTTCTGAGAAGGACGGTTGCCTGAAGGGAACTGACTTTTCCTTTCTGAATAAATCAGAAACTGCAGATTGAAGCAGACAGGGGCTCTACTATTTGGCCAAATAGATAAAACAACAGTTATTGTCTTAAAAAAAATACAATTTAATAAAATGCTTATTCTAAATCACTCTTAGTTTACAACGTACAGTGGAGTACATTTATAAATAATCAATTGTACGTCTTTTTGATAAGTTATTGTAATGAAGTATTTCTATAGTTTGTTATACAGGGACAAAACAATCTAAATATACCATATTTGTTTACAACATTGTGTTATTCGGGGCTTAACGCGTTGAGTTCGCTGAACACAAATGCGTAAATCTGTCAGCTTTTTGAGACGCGTCTCTCCACAATCAGGCGCAATATCTCCTTCAAGTGATCGGTGTTTTTGAAAGCAAATGAAAGACTGTTCACATAACTATTCACGTCCTCTCATCAGCAGGCAGAATTCGCCTGCTTCTCATCACAGGACAAACACCAAACTATCTCCTCCGCGGACATCTGTCCGTCGATAAGCACTGCCTGCTGCAACGAGCGGTTAGGGTAAAAAAAAACGAAACGAGGATGTTTTCACATACCTTCCTCGGCGTGACAGTGTTCATCTATGTTCAGCAATAATATCCAAAGCACCGAAATCAGCGTTTTACAGAGATCCATGTTTATGTGGCCAGTTCTGCGGGGCTCTTGTCATCTCTCTCCAGTCTGCGCGCAACGCACCGCAGCAGAGACGCACTCGGTGTTTGAATGGAGCGGATGCCGTCTGGGCAAATAGTGCAGGATCTGGAGAGCCACGCGGCTTATTTTATATCTCGGGGGAAGGTTTTACAGGCGAGATTGACAACTGGCGAGCTCAATGAAGTGGGATGTGCCGTTCAGGGTACCGGAGGAACGACCTATCCTGGAGCTGCAACCTGAAATCTCCGCGCCAGGTGTTTCCACTATCATCAACAGAGTGAAGCCGTTTCTACTGAATGTCCTTTTATAGGAACCGAAGGGGGCGTTGGAAAATCAGGCCCTGGAACTCCGTTAAGGAGTTTATTGACGATTATACTCCTCAGTTCATAAAGGGGGCAGCAAGTAGCCCCAAATTGAGTGCAATCATATCAATACATAGTTTGCACTGAGGTATAATTTGCGATATGAATGTAACAAAAAGGGGACATCACCACCACGAAAATCCCAAACAAATATACGGGAAAATAACAAACTGGTTTAATTCAGTAAAATGCAGATTTTTTAATCATAATTAGTTGACAACAAATATAAATTAAATATGTTAATGTGTTAGTAATTATGGTTTATATGAATACGAAATGAAAATAATCAGACATTAAAGCAGGTATATAGAAATGTTAAATATAATATGATTGTATCGTAAACACAGATATATGGTCATACCTCCTTGTGAAAAACAATAAAGCACTAGAGCGCTACCCTAACAGATAACCTAGGAACTTTATTAGGTCATTTTTCAAAAGGGACACAACATGGAGCAATGCCAGATACTACAGCAGGTGGTTTGCCCATCTTTGACAACTCACAGCAACTCAAATAAAAGAGAATATCAAATGCAATAACACAAGTTGAATACCAGAAACCACTTAATTTAAAGCACTTGGTCATTTTGGACTACATTTGTGATTTGTCTTTAAAAATTGAAACAAATGTGCTGCAGAAGGCACAAATTGTCCCCCGGACTTACTCTACAAACAAAATTGCCAAAATAACTTAATTCAACATTAACAAAGATGACATAGTGAAAAAGCAATATGACAATAGTTTCTTTAAGATGATCCTATGTCGTTATGCAGTACATCAAATAAATAAAACTCTAAACCGAAAAAAAAAAAATATCAATGGGGTTCCATGGAGGAAAACCCTATTATGGTTCCTAATATCCTTTGACATGGATACATAGGAAATTATACAAGCCAACATGGCCAAACATTCCCGCCTTAATCAGCATAATTGATATAGTTTAACATGGCACACTCTATTCTTTTCACACCTACTCCACAGATTGACTCAAGACAATTTCTAGAATGGAAATCACTTCCCCTCTCTGGAGACTATTGATTTGATGCGACTGAAGTGATGAGACGTTCATAGCATTCTGCACCAAGCAAATATTATGTACCGTGTTTGTTTGTGCTTGCTCAGATGGCAGTAGAGCAGAATGAATTGAAACAAGGAGGTGATGTTTTAAAGGTTGGAGTCATTGTAAAACACATACTACACTTAAAGCTGCCTTCTCTTTATCTCTCAATGCCACACACACACACACTCTGAGATCATTGCCCGGAATTGATCATTCTCACAGTTTAGCTTGGAAAGCAATACAGTTTATTGCTGATTGACAAGCAAGATACCGTTTTTTTGCAGAGGGAATCACTGATGTAAATACAGGTTGAATCTCCGATCAATTCTGTCTTTTCTGAGAGCTGAAAGGACAAGGCTGCAGGAGATTCAGATACAGATTGAGGGTCTTTTCGACAAAGCTCATCAAGAACCTTAAAACACTGTGATCACGACCAGTATATTTAATTAAATTCAGTTGTATTCAGAAATGTGTTCTCATTCTCTCGTTTTAAAGAACAATTCAGGCTCAAGTGGCTGTACAAATTACATTTACCTAATATCCTGTAATTATGTCCTCCAAAAAGTTCATTCATCAGTCTATTTATGTAGGAAATCAGCCTTCCTCTTTTAACTCAGATCTCTAAGTGAACCCTGAATGAAGAGTTCAAGTTTCATTCAGATTCCAGCTTTTGATGAAAGAGTTGAGTTGAAAGCTTAAGGCTGAGACTTCCTCAAAAAACACAAACTGACCATAGAAATTGCTTTAATGATATTGAGCCTGCACTTAGCAGCTCTTCAATATGTACCGCCAGCCTCGGCTATTTAGCTACTTTTCAAACTTTAATGATGTGCTAATGAAAAGGCTAGTCAGCACACCCAATTTTCTCCTTAAGCAACCCCTGAAAATGCCGGACATAAAATAGCTTTGTAATAAATGTGGTTAGTGCTTTTAATAGGGCACATACTCCTCCTCCTCTGCATGCAATGGTATGCGCACACACCAACACACACACACACACACACACACACACACACACACACACACACACACACACACACACACACACACACACACACACACACACACACACACACACACACACACACACACACACACACACACACACACACACACACACACACACACACACACACACACACACACACACACACACACGCACACACACACACACACACTACGCACTGTCATTATCACTGTCGTCACCCAGCCTCCTCTTCATCCCCCTGCTCAACCACAGGCTCACACACACTCTCACACACACACATAACCCGCCCGCTCACACACAGATTATGGGCCATCAGCCTGACTGATCCTCCCCAGCGGGGGGGGGCTGGTAGCCTGGGTTCTGGGAGCTGATGAACATGATCATCTGTCCTCCTCTGTGGTCATTACTCACTGAGGATAGAGGCCAGCGGCCCCACTCCCTCACTCTGCTCCCCCCCCCCCTCCTCCCGGCCCATTATGTATCCTGCAACAGTCTCTTTTTGGGCTCTTTGGCTCACATCACATATCCACCGCCATATTAACCATATGTGGTTAATTTAAAAAATATATATTTGGCCCTGACTGTGGCGAATATCCATAAGCCTATCCATTGCTTCTGATTTATCAATCATTAACAAAAGGTATGAGATACAGAGTTGGGGAATAGTTTTTAAAAACCATCACGTCTTTAGGACTAAATAGTGCATTTGCCTGGGGGTGTTTTTAACTATGCATTAAATAGTGATAATTTCTCCCTGTAGGACAGTAATAATGAAACTATTTAAAAAACTGCAGCCTGGTGGGGGGGCTATAAAGGAATATGTTAGCAGGTGCAACAGTTCGAGTCACTGATGTGTTTTTAATTGTTTTTGAACAGTTGAGTTTTATGGCCCATAAGTTGTCTGAACTTCAGACTCAACTTGTTAGTTGTTCATTTCTCTGGAATTGTTAAAAATAAGTAATAAAATAATATTGTCATTTCTAAGTGATTAAGCAAAGCTCCTGCTCCATTTGACTTAATTGCTTTCCCGTTGCACACATACAACCTTTTTTCATACCGCCTTTTTTTCCATGTGCCCACGCACAATGTCTAAATCTGCTGCAACGCCCCCCAGCCATGTGTTGTTTGCATCATTGATCAGGAACACAATGACCAGGAAAAACAGAAGATGTGAATCAAAGCCTGATAGTGTTTAGAGGGGGCGGGGGGGTTCAAGCAGTAGTTAGATCTCAATTCCTACACACGTCTCACACACATACTTGTTCATGCAGCTCAGTTTTGTGGGTCCATTACTATGTGACAATTTCATGCTGATGCTCTCCGCTGGCCCCAACTTCTCCTCCTCACTTACACATTAGAGAATGGAGGCGAGGAGAGGAGGAGAAGAGGGAGCAGAGTCACTTGACCTTTTCTCTTGCTCGGCCATTTCCGAGTCAACAGGAGAATGAGCAATAATGGGAGAGAAAGTGTGTGAAAGTGTGTGCATGAATAGACTTGTTCACAACTGTGACTGTTACATTCACAGTTTGAAAGTGCTGTTTACAAAAACTACATCAAACTGTGATCACTTTTGTCAGAAAATACACTGCCCCGCTTTATTTCTCTTTAAGTCAGCTGATAACAATACTGTATACCACAGCTTGTGTTTGGCAACTAGTGGGAACTAGTGGAAAGTCACAGTGTCAGAGAGGCCTATTAGACACTAATTAAGCTGGCTTTTTTACTTTCATGCCACATATACACTCTTTGAACAGGCTCACATATTGTTTTCAATAAGCTACGGTTTTTACCATCCATATTTAATCTGATCTATAGAGTTCTCAAAAGCTCACATCAATGAGAACACAGTGTGTCGATAGATTAAGCTTATTTAAACCCAGGCCTACATATTGAGTTGAACGCACAGCATCTAAATATGTCACGCTAGACAAATAAAATGAATATCTGAATTGTATCTTTAGTGGGAAAGGTTACAATCAGCATTCATCCTGTAACAAATGACTCAGCAGTGTTCACAGTGTCAATTGTCTTTAGTCTTTAGTTTAAACTAACTCTCTGAGGAGAAGTAACAGATCAAGAAAATGATGGAGGAGAAAGAAAGAAATAGAAAGTGGTTTAGAAACTGATTGAAAAAAGTGATTATTTCCTGTAATTTAATGTGTAATACTCTGCTTTATCTGGCAACTGGAACTAATGCTGACAGGAGTATATTGCATGTTGAGAAGCCCTCTACTGTATTTGTCCTCTATGAAAAGCGTATTATTGCGGACATGGTGTGAGTAAAAAAATGAGGGTGAGCAGTTTAAGGTTTGCCCTCTGCTGCCCCTCTATTGTATCCTCCTCGTGCATAATGTCACCGGATTTGTTTTAACACCAATTGGGATTCAACAGAAGTGTATGAGAAGAGAAAAAGGGATTTTGGTAGGAGGTGAGAAAAGGAGGGAAGAAGGAGGAGAGAAGAGGAAATGGATGTTTAATAACAGTAGCCTGTTAGTCCCTGATGTATTGTACCATAGCTGCGTTATTCCCAAGAAAAGATACTGCAAACGCTGCCAAGTGAAAAGGTGTTAATGTGTCTTTGAAAGAGATATACGCATACACACATATACAGTATACTCACACACACGTACAGAAAGCTGTGGGGACCATAATAGATACGGAGTGTTTTAAATGGGCACAGGGGAGCGGGTGTCCCTCTTTTGCATTATTTAGATGGGTGTGCGAGTATCGTCATTCCCTTTATGGGATGATTAGCTGCTAGGCGTTAATCACCCTAACATCTCCCAATGAAAATAGATTGCAGATACATCCTAACAATATCTCCGGACAGATTGTTTTATATTGCCTTCGTTAGTATTTCTTTAATAGCCTGTTTGTGATTTGTTAGTGGATTTATTACAATCATACTTTGTCTTTTATTCATGCAAATGAGATAATAACCTTTACGCACGGTTGGACCATAAATCAGAGTTGAAATAATTGCGGCACGTCACAAGTGAGAACAGAGGGAGATAAGGTCATAGTTCTGAAACTGGAATGAAATTAGTGACATTAAGACTTTAACGGGATGTCACTTGCTGCAGGTCACTTTGGTGCCTGGGCGGCGTGTCCAGGGGAAATGGGTAAAGCAGGCCATGGGAGGAAGACCGTGATTGGTCAATGAGTCCTTGTGTTGCAATTCGTTCAAAAGTTGGTGGCGTCGTCAAGGTCATCTTTAAAGTTTTAGAATTGAATCAGCTCATTGGTGGCAAAAGTCTTTACCAAAAAAGTACCAACATAAGAGTATTATCAGCAAAATGTATCTCAAGGAGATATGCTTGATCTGGAGGACTTCCAACAAATCGTTCTAATCATCACATAAATGCACACAGCACCTCATACATGATGTTAAGTCTCCACATTTAACCCATCCCATAAGTTACAGTGGGTAGCAACATGGTAACTACTAAACAGCCCCCAGAGGACAGTGTAAGGGTCAAGTGCCCCTCTAAAGTGCCCTGGTAAACTGGAACCTCTTAAAGTGCAAGTCCACTCTTTCTACATGATCTATTTTGGGCACTTGAACCAACAACCGTCCGATTATCAAGCTAAATCTCTACAGATTGAGATACTGCCACCCAAATATTCAGTTAAAGTGAAGGCGATACTTGAATATTCAATTTCTTTAAAAATCCCTGTGACCGATATTTGGTTATGCTTGACATTATGCGATTGTTTAAATTGATGCAACAATGTGTAAGTATAAATTAATTGTTGTAGATCGGGATGTAACACATATATTTACTTTAGCTGCAGTTAGAGTTTTTCTACCTGGGGGTTTGGCTTCCTCTTCAAGGTCACAATATATTTATGGGATTGGGATTATCAGCATTTTCTTTTCCAAATATGGTGGCTGGATTCAATGAATGAGAGTAGGTGGCTCATATCTCACCTTCATTAGCTCAATCCCTCACTGATGCTGTGGCCAAAAATACACTGAATGGTGTTGCTTTTGAAGTGGAAGTGTTTTCCAGATGAGTTTATTTCATGTTTTGCTTCCAACCTGACATATGCGGTTGAGCACTTTGACAATAAGGATAACAAAGAAGTACAGATAGGCACTAACAACACTGTTGACTAATTGGAAAATCACTCGATTATATGACCATGACCTTTTCCTTAAAGGCATTAGAGCAATTTCGGCAGTAAACATACAGTAAAGATGAGAAACCAAATTGGCTTTGTTGTCGCTAACCAACTTTTTATCTTTCCACTTTGAAACTCATCTTCGAATTTAGTTACCAGAGGGTGAAAATAGAGAGAAGTAGTGAAGAATGAAAAGGTGTGGAGTAAAATGTAAATGTTTAGTGGGATGTTGAGGTAGAAAGGAGGACACAGTGGCATCAAGGACAAGTCAGCTGTCAAGTAGCCATGTGGCAGTTTGCAGATAAGGCCCATGACTAAGCAATCAGAAATATACAGTGTGATCTACTGCTCGCCGACAAACTCCCCGATACGACGTCTGCCCGGCAAACTCATTTCTGTCCCGCAGCAGGCCGGTGCCCAGACGACTCACTCGGCAGGTACTGAATCCGATATCGCTTTTCCAAAGGATTGTTATTCCATCCACCACAGCAACTGCGCCAGTATTTTAAAATATCAACACAGATAGTGCAAACCTATCGTGACTTCTGATAAAGTTAAATTACACAGTTTACACAAACGGCTATGGTTGGTATGTGACGGTTCCTCCGTAGCAGGCTGATCCTTTTATATTTATATTTAAAGTGAGTGTGTGTTTGGTAGTTCAGGGTTGTAGGGCGGTTTATCAGGCAGTGAATACACTCTGCGCAGCTGATGGGAGATTAAGGAACGCCACTGTTTCCAATTTTTAGAGCAGACTTCAGACAGCCAGGAAAATGAAACAACTGTGTCTTCTTTTGCTTTTGCTTCACCTCTATCTTTCTTTCTAACTGTATATATCTTGCCCTCACTAGTCTACGGCAGTGACATTGAATACAAAATGATGATTTATTTCTGCTTTCTAAAGTTCCAGTATTCTGGAAGATTGGAAAGTAAAGTCTTGTCAATAGAAATATAATGCAACAAAATATTTTAAAGGCTAACCTTTAGAGTACAACACAAATCCAGCATGTTTCATATTTGCAAAACAGCAGTGGGCCAGGCTGGCAAATGTAGCCAACCTGTGAACTTTCAATAGCTAAATATACAAAAAAACTAACACTGCTGGCTTCAGCTGAGAAAATAAATCACAGTATATGCAGCAGTCAGATGCTTCAAATGTAGTTACTAATAATCAGATTGATCCCAGCGGTCATTTTTTTAGGGTTATAGTATGTGCATGTATGTTCTCCTTAGGGAGGAAAGGTGAGAGAAAGAAGGGCATGAAAAATCAATTGAGTCAAGTATGAGGAGAATAGAGAGGGAGAGGAAGTGGTGGACTGAGAGTGAAAAATGTGTTGGTTTGTCAGCATGGACTGGATGTCTCAGGAGACACTGGTGGGAATTCATCACGAGACACAAATTATATTGCAGTGGTATCCCTCTTGCCTTAGTGTGTGTGAGTGTGTTTGTGTGTGTGTGTGTGTGTGGGTGTGTGTGTGTGTGTGTATAATGTGTTATTTTATGATTTTATGTTAGAAAACTCATAAAGCATATGGTCCATGTCAGGCATGGCTACTGTACCTCCGAGCCTGCGCTGCAATGAGAGTAATTACATTATTTACTGTTTAACCTTTTATATGATACAATAAAATGCATCATTGACGGATGTGAGCAGTGTGTGATGAAACTTTTCTTTCACATTTGTTTGGTTTCGTACACTGAGGATGGAATTTATATTACAAGTCGTTCAGTGATGAACAAGATCCAATCCAATGTCTCCCATTAACACACGCAAATATTATCTATTGTAAACTGCATTATCGATATCTTTATATTATTTAATATATCATACACAGCACATAATACACACCAGTTTCAGCTGTGTTGTTTTCTGCTGGAGTAGCCCACGAGCATATTTTGACATGGCATGTAAAGTGGCTTCAAGTGACAGCTCATCATAGTGTAAGGTTCAGTCACACAACAACAATACAACATGTGCAGTGGCATGCAAGGCACACTGTGTCACCACCACACCAGCTTACCTAATAAAGGGCACAGGGTGTCATAGATTACAGTGATGCAAATCAAAGGTAGTTTAATAATATCCTCACTGCAGCAATTAGGAAATACAACTTTGTGCTCGCTGTAGTCATAGAGACACAACGTAGAAAGAAACGGCTCTTAAGCCTCCTACTGCTCTTCATAATGAGCATCAGTGGAAAATAACACACCCTCAGACACAGCACATACAAATATCATGTCTTAATGCCAGCCCCATTATATCTGCATACTGTCCTACGGTTTCAGAAACACTGTATTGACAGTAATATTCAATATAGGAATATTTGTGTCTCCCTCCATTAAAATGTGTGAGATGGACCCTGAAACACATTCTCAAAGAGAAGATTCTTCGCTTTCCGATCATATCCTTTGATTTCGTATTAAAACAATGAGCCAAATGTGTCACATCATAAATATGAGAGCCACGAATATGAGAGATAGGCCTCCAAGTTTGTCTTTTTTTTGCTTAAGATTATGGGGCACACAAAATCTACAAAAAAGCAAAAAAAGACCAAAACACCATTTTTGTTGACCCCACTGGCCCGTGACATGACAAGAAAATCTTAACTACAAGAAAGAAAATGTGTATGTAGAGTTCATACATCAAATCCTTAAAAGAAAGATACAGTATATGGAAAGAAATTTGACTAGCTTTCATCATTTTTTTTAGCTGGATTGTTGGCAGTCATTAGGTTTAGTAGGGGGCCATTTAAAGGACAATAACGAAAGACATATTCATGGCCGAGGGACGGAGGAGACAGCTTCGCAGCCAGACTCCTGCATGGCTGTGGGACTTTATAGAGGTCTGACTGTGACCAGGGTCAAACTGTTTTTATTACCCTTGTTTACTCCTTGGTGCCGGATGATGAAGACTTTAAATTGCACTAAGATTGGATCTTACAAAAATGAATATGAATATAATGGTCGGAGGCTGGCAATAACACCATTCCACTTACAGTACAAACCAATCTCATATCAATACTCTGCCATAGATTGGGTTGCAGCGGGAACTGAGGCCTTCATGGTTGTTATCTTGAGGCTTAACAGACGGCAGGGCCTTCTATTTCTCTGGCCACTCTCTAAGAAACATTCAGCAGAGGTAGATTACAGTTGATAGCTGTATATGATTACAGCAGAAAGAGTTTGGATAGTCTCTTTCAAAATAATGCCCCAGTATATGTGCAGGGAAATGATAAGGGAATATGGACTTTTTTTGTTGAAAATTAAAAGCCTAAAGCCAAGGTTATCAAAACACATAGGAAAATGTGGAGTTGGCTGAGCACTCCAATTATTAAGGTGTAATTATGTTTTGATCATGATTAATTATGTTTCGGCGCTACCCAGTCCTACATATGCATAGTCTAACCCAAAATGACTCATGTAAGAAATACCAAGTTAGCTTTCACTAGGTCATTTCAGGTTTGTCCTATCCGTCTACTTATCTTATTATTAAAGGTAGAAGAAGGACAGTTATTAACCACATATCCTAGGGATGGCCCTCCCAAGGTGACGTTTGTTGGAGCTTTAAAATGACCATTAGCAAAAAAAAAAAGGTTTCTGTGACTCACAATTACCAGTTAGGGGTCAAGTCCTTTTTGCTTGGCGCTGGTCAATCTGGTTGGTCATGGTGTCTGCAGAGTTGGGTAGGATTTGGTAATATTGTTATCTCCCATAACACTTTTAACTCGAACAAAAAAAGGTTTTCAAAATACCCTTCAAAAAGCATAATCCCTAGCATTTAAAGATAATGTCCAAAGCATGCCCAATGTGTTGCATCTTTATGCTTGATTTTAAAAATCCAAAAGGATAAGACTTAAAGAATTTCAACATTCCATTGTGACTTTGCTAACTGACTTCTTTAAAAAAAAAACTTTGAATACTGCTTGTAAAGGAAAGCTGACAGAGGACTTCTTCAAAGCCACTCCAGCAAACCGCTGTTGTACATTATGTTTGGGCTGTCTGTCAATCCTTAAAAAGGAAGTTGTTGAGTCATAATGAATCACTGTATTGACATTAACAGACAACTTCCAAACATGCATGGGTGCTTGAAGCTTTGTTATATTTACTAGCGCAGGATAAGATGGTGTGTCAACACCCTACAGCTCCTCTCCACGACATCTGCAATGTGCGCTGACAGTGTTCAATTTTGCTAGGACAATATCGCTATTTGCATAATTGATTACACCTACAGCCTATGGAACAAGTTACAAACAGGCTAAAGGATGAGGAGCTAAGCATATGCAAATATAAAGCAGAATATTCATGCATTCCGATTGCGGTCCCTCTCCCGGATTTCTCGAGGCGTGTGAATGAAAAATTGTTCCTCTAACTTTGGTTGAACTTTCTTTACCCTCCATTGGCATTAAATATGTATACTTTGTTGCATAAAGAAAACTTTTTGGGATGTGTAGACATAGAAATATTAAAAGTGTATCTTTCTGAAGCTATTATAAGCTTTATTTGGCATAATGCTTTATATTTATATTTGCTTGTGTGGCTTTTGCTTTTACCTGCCAATGTTTCTTTTAAAGAGGTTCCAAGATCCACGATGTGTGTGTTATGTGAGTGCATGATTGTGTGTATACTGTATATGCATTCCAGAGCGTGCTTTGAGATTATATCTGTTTTTTTAAATTGCTTTGTGCATTTCAACAGTTTCTTTAGAAGCTGAGTAAAAGTCACCTCTAAAAGTATAAATTGAAAAAAAGTGAGCGAACTAGGGATTTATTGTGCAGATCAGGTAAATCATTCTCTCCTTCTCGGACCTAAATGATGAGATGAGTCCAAATATGGCCACTAAAGGCCTTGGGGAATTATTCTGCAATCTCAAGATAGTTGATGACAAATTAATTGGACCAAGAAACGGGATGTCCTTGTTGTAAAACCAGGGAATGTTGTGCTAGAAAGCTGCCGTATTCACAGCTCTGGAGTACTGCCATGCTGCTAGATGAGATGCTTTATAAATCACACACAGACTGCAAGGCTATTGAGGCATTTTGTTCTCCTGGTTTTCCTTGACAGTACTGACATCAGACAACTCGAACTACACTGAAAGTGAAGCTCCTTATTTAAACAATGAGATAACAGAGAAAGTGCTTATGGAAATACCGGCTGACACGCTGCTGACATTTCACTTACATCAGTCTCTCTAATTGTGCCTTCGAGTAGAACTAAATCAAATGTATTATTCACATACACACACAAAAACAAATATAGACAAACACATAAACATGCACCTACACAATAAATGAGCACACAAGCATGCATAAATATTTTTGAATACACACATTTTGCATTAAGTTATAACAACATTTCTGACTCGTTGGACGTTTTTGGTATAAGTAAGATTGAATTATTCCTTGCAGGTGAAAACTGAGGCTCAGTTGCAAAAAAAACCATTAAGGAACACATAAACCTTAAATTAAAGGGGCCCTGCTAACTTTCCAGTTCCATATAGTAGGGAGACCGGGGACAGTTGTAACACGAGACGGTTGTAACACCTTCAATATCTCCAATCACAAACAAGCTAGAGTATGAAACTCACTCTGCACATGCTCAGTTAGATGGAAAGATTGCTGTGAGAAAAAGGAGCCATGTTTAAATCTTTCGCGAAAGATATCAGCAAAAGTGTATTTCTGAGTTAAAATATTAACACAAATTATATGATGTATTTTTTGGATACTGTCTTGAGGTCAAATGTCTAGGAATCCAAACTAGTATTATTAGAATCACTATTTTGTAAGCTACAAATATAACTAGCTAAATATGGGTCAAGCTAGCAATCCGGCAGGTTTCACAGGGGGTGAAAAATGACTGGTGGTCCTGGGACGGTTGTAACACGGACCACCAGGGACGGTTGTAACATGGCACATTTACAATGATGGCTCATTTGCTCGAATGTTTCAATAATGTTGATTGGTGTGCATTGTCCCTGTGTGAGGTGGGTCTGGGTGGATGCTTGAGGAAGACTGTTTGGTCTTCCTCAAGCACTTCCAGACCCATACCAAGAGCTCACAGGAGTCAAAAGTGCTGGTGGTTCTGGACAATCATTTCTCAACTCAACTGTACAGGGACGGTTGTAACAGTTGAGTTTTAAAAAATATATACATTTTCCAACCTGTACTTATTTCATAAAAACATCTTAAATACATTGTTTCAGTAGTTGACACATTGGAAATGTATAATATAGCAAAATGGCTATCCTAGTGTAAATGGTGTTTTACTTATTGGGGAAACCCCAAAAAGTGTGACAACTGTCCCTGGTCTCCCCTATTTGGTGCTTCTACAGTGACATGTTTACATGCTTTAATGCACCTCTTTTCACCCTCTATCTCAACCCAGTCTCATGGCATTTCGTGTTCACCAACACGATTTTTAATCTATTGATTCGTGTTCACCAACACGATTTCCCCCTTTTTTTCGTGTTGCACAGCACGATTTTAAAAGCAATGTATTTCTATTGGTAGTCTCACGACATTACGTGTTATAGGAAGACCGGAAGCTGTGTGGTTCATAAAAACATGTTCTTACTCAATATCAAGCCACAATTGTTGCTTTTATTTTAAATCGTATAATGTCTGACTTTTGTTGCCGTCTGTGAGGAAAATAAATGGGGCTGAGAGCCTCAGGATACTGAAATCTGTATTTTTGTAAATATTTTGTTCCTTCTAATTTGTTATTCTTTTCAAAATAACACACTGTTATTTACTCAACAATAACACACAACTATCCTTGTTTTTATTTATTGGTTTATTTCCATAATCTCGTGATTGTTTTACGTCCGTCAGGAACTGAATTTCAAAATAAAAATAACAGGAAACAGACGTAGACCTCTAGGAGTTTAAGATGGCCGAAGACACTACACTACCCATAATCCCCAGCTATCGTTTAGGACTACAGTCCCCGTGATTAATCTTCAAGCTCTGGGATTGGATGTTGGAGTGGCAGTGCGCCAAGGTTAGCCTAGCGTCAAACAGCTGTTTGAAATGGAACGAAACCACGCCAGACTATCCAAAACTGGAATCGAACGCCCCCCCAGAACTACACATGCTGGCTATTGTGTTTCGCAAAATGTTCTATGGGACGTCTCGACTGAACGTTTTCGTTTTTCCCACAATTAGAAGTTGCCATGACATTGGTGTTATCAAATGTAAAACATATAATTAATAAATGGGTGAAAATCGCTTGTGTCCATAATGCGCAGCATTAATATATACCCACATGACAGCTCATTGTTACTTTGTAATTCTACTCCACTACAATACAGAGGTCAACCTGGTATTTTTACTCCACTACACTTATTTGAGTTACTTTGCAGATTCTGATTAATGATGTGAAATATAAACAACCCTTAAAGCAGACTTTAGTTAACTTACACCTGAGTAAAATTCAGGGAAGGTGATTGTCAAGTGCCAACAATCAGGAGAGATATTTGATAGTTGGTGCTTGAGAAGACTAAACATTAATCTGCAATTGACATGACTGGAAACGAGAAATAAAGTATATTCATTACTCGTTATTCTCTACTAATAGTTAATTAAAGACTGTATAATGGCTATTTTGCACATCCCTTTCAAGATTTTCAAAGGTTATTGACATATCATATACACAACTACGGTGTATGCAATGAATGAAAATCTTGGGTCACAGGTTCCTCAACAGCGCATTACAAGACATCTATCAATATGTGTGTATACCTCCACTATTAAACTGTCATATTCTGCACATTTCTTATTCTATCTACATACATAAGAGTATAATTAATGTGTATAATATCAGTTAAAATAAGTGCTTCAACATAGTTAACATTGCAGGAAAGCAATATATTAGACGTTAAGTACTTTGTCAGGCTTAATATTTATCTGTAGATACCCCCAACGTTTTTTTCCTATTTAAAAGAGGACCTTAATCTAAAGTATTATTTAATGTTTAAATAAAGGTTCATTCGTTTTTCTGTTTTGCACATCCTCATATTAATATCTTTGTACATCCTGCACTAAACTGTTTTATTGTAGAGATCGCTTACAGTATCTTCTTGATTTTTTATATTCTATATTTCTATCACAGACCTTCTACTTTCCCCCTATGAAAGTATGTACTCTTAATATTTTTTTAATCCAATATAACACATAAAAACAATAATTCAATAACATGCTTTGACCACTAGGCGGTGCACACAAGGTACACACAGCCATAATAACTTTGTATTATTAGTGTAGGACACTTATGTATGTACAACATCTGAAGATGTGTAGTTTTATTGATGTTTTCACATAGTTTTACAGCATATTGCTATACTATTTCAGACTCAGTATTTACATTCTTATATTCAAAGAAAATCAGTAATATCTTTAAAAACTACAAGTCCTTTTATATCAGCTGTGCACCGTTATGGTGTAAATATAACCTATCTATAAATTAGATCAAATGTAAAAGTCACCCGAATTAGTTTTGATACTGCAAGGAGACGAATTGTGTGAAGAGAAATTGAAGATGTTGTTTAATTGTTGATATATTTATGATTCACGTCAAGTATTCAGTTTTGGCGGCATTTCTTCCAGTTTTTCCAAAGGTCTTCTCATCAGGGCTCTATAAATAGAGAACTACGGCAGATCTGTAATATGTAATGCATCCGAACCGTGTATTAAAATGCCGTTATGTGATGACTTTCAAAGAGAAAAGCAAGAACATTCGGAATTAAGTATTATTTTATTATTTTAAAATGTTTTTCCGATTTCATATCATATAAACACAAAATCCCAACATGCATTACGGCTAAAACATCCAATCAGCGAGCTTAAACCATAGCTGAGGATCTTGGGTAATTGCTCGAAATGCCTACGTCTGTTTCCGGTTATTTTTATTTTGAAATTCCCAAAAAAGCCGGAGATTATGGAACCAAACAAATAAATAAAAACAAGGATAATTGTGTGTTATTGGTGATTAAATAACAGTGTGTTATTTTGAAAAGAATAACAAATTGGAAGGAAAAAAAGATTTAAAAAATACAGATTTCAGTATTCTGAGGCTCTGAGCCCCATTTATTTTCCTCACAGACGTTAGCAAAAGTCAGAAATTATACGATTTAAAATAAAAGCAATAATTGTGGCTTGCTATTGAGTAAGAACATGTTTTTATGAACCACACAGCTTCCGTTCTTCCTATAACACGTAATGCCGTGAGACTACCAATAGAAATACATTGCTTTTAAAATCGTGTTGTGCAACACGAAAAAAAGGGGAAAATCGTGTTGGTGAACACGAATCAATAGATTAAAAATTGTGTTGGTGAACACGAAATGCCATGAGACTGGGTTGTCTATCTTAAACCAAAGCCCAGTTTGCTCTGATTGGTTAGCTGGCCCGCTCTGTTGTGGTTGGTCAACCGATAGAGATGTCCAACGCCTTAGGTATACCATGACATTTCTTGCAGCAATTTAATTGACACTATTACCGTTTGAATGTCCGTATACTATAACACAATAAAAGTCATTGATAAACTTTTGTGACAGATTTCATAATCATAATACCCTCAAGTGATGCTGTTAAGGCACTCAGCCTATATCCCCATAAGACTCCTTTAAGCGCATTCCTTATGCAGCCTCTGGTCGGTCTGATGTTGGTGTGGATGTTGGTGTGTATATTGTGTGTGTATGTGTGTGTGTGTGTGTGTGTGTGTGTGTGTGTGCGTGCGTGCGTGCGTGCGTGCGTGCGTGTGTGCGTGCGTGTGTGCGTGTGTGTTTGTGTGTGTACCTGGTCATCATCGATTTAACGAGGTGCCATTGTGTTGTGCTTTTGTATTACAGCACCGCAGTGAAGCTTCTGTGTTCTGGTATTGGATTCCCAGGCAGGAGGCTGGTAAGGATGCATGTGTGTCCCAATGCACCACTGGTAACAGATCAATATGCTGAGGAGAGGAGAGGAGAGATAAGGAGAGAAGAGGATCTTACAACCATCACATGTTATACCATAAAGAAAATCCTGCTGCAGCTTGGAATTTACGCCCTCTTTAGGATCGGCCAAAACATATGACACCAGCAGTGTCTCTGATCAATGTTAAGAACCTAGCCTCCCCTGCAAGGATGGATACAGAGATGTTCTAAATGTCACTTTCATAAAGTACCACACTGGTCCACACACCTACCTCACCATATCTGGTCTACATCATAATTATGTAAATTAGAGAGAAAAAGCTATTTTTCCGAGCTGCTTGATCGTTCCATGAAGGGTGCTATCCTTCACTTTGGGGCCTCATGAGCATAGAAATCTCTGTAATCAAGCTCTAAGGACACTTAACTACTGGGGTTATCTATAAACACAGTTATTTGTACTTGATTAGCTTCATTGATGGTGTTTCCACTGCCACTCAAATGAATGCTGCATTATATTGTTAAGAAGTAATACCCTCACTTTTTTAAACCGACTGTGAAAAACAAACTAGAAAAAAGGATAATTACTCAATAAAAAGCCTGCCTTATTAGTATTATTAATGCAATATCATGCATTAAAAGTAATGTATTTGAATAGTTCAACATTTTGATTAACCATTTACCTTTCACAGAGAGACCAAATAAGCATATTCCACAAATATATTACCTCTTTATATATTAAAGGTGATCTAAATATTAACAGTAATTTATTTGTTATAGCATATTATCAATAGAGTTTGATTTGTTGACCCATACATCAGGTGGAAGTAAAGATGCACATGTAATTATAGATGCACACACGCACGCACGCACGCACGCACGCACGCACGCACGCACGCACGCACACACACACACACACACACACACACACACACACACACACACACACACACACACACACACACACACACACACACACACACACACACACACACACACACACACACACACACACACACACACACACACACACACCAGCACAACTGAACTAGCAGCCCACCAAACATCCCACCTGCCTGTGGATGTGAGTGTGTGGGGGGGGGGCTTCATAGATGTTGTACACCTGCAAACACACCAACACACTCAGGCTGCTCTTTTATCACATTACTCTTCCCCCCACAGGCCAGACCATGAATCTTCATCGGGGGTCCGGACAGAGACGGAGCGAGGCTACACGGCCACTGCAGTGAGTCAGGGCTTGTAATGTGATTTGTCACTCCCTCTGCTCTCTCTCTGATATAATTACGGTACGCGCTCTCGGCCGGCCGTGTCAGATGAGATGGTGGCCTCTGATAGGACGAAAAGAGCAGAAACCAGGAAGTGCTCAGCTCCATTGCTATCTGTCACTCTGGACCTGGGAATACCATATCTGAAACATGAGGACTGCGAGATGTCAGGGGATTGTGGGGGAGTGTTTGCCTCTGTGTTGTGTGTGTGTCTGAATGAAGTAAATGGACTTGACAGCTTTTGCTGGAATACTCTCTTTTCTCTCTGTTACACACAAAGGCACAGATACATATGTTTGTTTCAGATACTCTATGCATTATTGAAGTGTCCACCCCCATCCCGTTGTGTGTTTGTCCATGTGGTCGCTCGAGGGAAAACAAGCATCTTTCTACAGTTTTGTTGATACGTTTTTTTGTTTTGCTTCCTACTTTTACAACATCATCTTCCCACACTTTAAGTTGGAGTTTTGGTTCTGTTGAATAAAGTGAGCTGACATTCTCCATCACAGTTTGGTGTAGTAGCCTTACTCCTGCTGTAAAACAAACATTAAAGAAAAAAGTTAGAAAACAGTCGCCACTACATTTTCTCTTTGATTAATAAAGAATGGCTCTACCATTGTAATAGATGATCACAACACAATACCCGGCATTTTTCATTGAATTCCCTATGGCATATGCCTACAGTACCTACGCTAACACATTGTGTGGGATAGGCTAGAGGCGAGACATATTAATGCAACATCACAGCCTGACCAATCACAACAGAGCCGGCCAGCTAACCAATCAGAGCAGACTGGGCTCTGGTTTCAGACAGAGGGTGACAAGAGGCTGGTATGAGAACAATACATCACTTTGTGAACATTAAAGCATGTAAAAGATGTCACAGTAGAATACAAATATGAACCTTAAAAAGGGCCCCTTTAAGGTTTGGAGCTTATCTTTAATATCTATGGTATTTTATGTACTTTATATGATGATTTCCTGTCTGGGTTCACCTAAGTAGGTGCATATTATTTGTGTTGCAATGGCAATATAATTGACTAAATCCAATATAAACAGAAAGATTATAGCAACTCCACAGCACAAATGATTTAAAACTAAGACAATATTAATATTAAGTGTTGCATTTACTCAACAACATCATGAGGCCACATGACATCCTTTTGCAAAGCAGTCCAATAGAGGTTGGATAAACATGACTTGTACATGACTATTAAAATGTGTATTTGACATGTAGTGGGAAACACACATCCAATTATAGCTGATGTAGTTCAATTGATTGACTGGCTTTGAGAGCTGAACTGTTTTCTGTTTTCTATGGAAAATGGGATCAATCTTTTAAACAAATGAAGTTCCTTCATTGTTTTGCATGCCACAAACTAATAATAAGTAGTCATTTTTACATTCTAACAACAAAATAACATGCTCAGAGGAAATAATTTCAGTTTTCTCCATTATACAGTCTTCTCATCATACAGTCATTGCCCTGCGGCAAACTTGGCATTTGGCTTCATTGTCTTTTCCTTCTGTTTTCTGCCTGCAGCAGATCGTGACCAGTGTAATATTTGAGACAATCTATTGTTTGCATTTTTCCAGCTGCCAATTAGCACACGTGAAGAAATCAAGCAATGGCTGCCAATGAGATACAACAATGAGAAGGCCCTAGATGCATGCTTACCAGGATTACACTAGGGCTGAAGCTCTCCCTCTCCCTCCCCTCTGGCCACTCTCACTAAAACAGATCCTCCCTGATTTAACCTATTTTCACAGTCAATCCTCTATTTTTGTCTCAATCTCCCCCTCTTCCATTTCCAGCGTGCCATTTCGCATCTCTCCTCTCATTTAGCCTGTAAATTCTCATCATTGCCAATCTCTCTTTTTGTTGCCTCTCTCACACGCTCAACACTACCTCCCCCACTTCATCTCCCTCTATCTTTCTGACTTTTATGTTGGCAGCTGTTGACACGGTATATTGTGTAAGGGAGGGGGGGGTTAGGGGGCTGGTTAAGGCTGGCATGGCTCTACCACTTGGCATGGGGAGCCATGGGTAAATTGGAAAGGTAACCCGCACCCAATGCCAATGTTCAAGGTTAGGCTGGCTCTACATGGGTGCATCCAATTGACCCCCATCTGTCAAGCAGGGGTAAACTGACCCAATCTCAAGTGCTAGCACCTGACCAGGGGGTATAGAGGCGGTCACACACCACCACTGCACGCAATAATGCACACATGCCCTCATTTTCTGCGGCCTACAGTCCACTCGCACATGAAATCACCAACTGACACAAATCCACATCAAACCATGCAATCTCTGCCCCCCTTCACTCTGTTTTACATGTCTTAAATGCCACCGCATCACACACACTCCCTCTTTAAGTTAATCCTACACTGCTTAATTTATTTCACTTCGTTTGCATTGTCACGCCACTAGAAACATGGTTCACCACTGTCAGACATATGAGGCTAATAAACTCCTTAGTTACCCATTGTGGCCATATTTCAGCCTGACATGCAGGCCTTCTACAGTTCGCTTCGAGATAAGTTACATCTTCATTTGTAGAGATCTAATTGCATTGCACTCACCCACAGGGGGATGTAAGTGGTGTGGTGGAGTTAGGTGGAAGTGGATGAATAAATAATGAATCTACTTGAACGCTATCTTTAATCCCTGCAACCCCCCTGTGAGCTGACTTCAGGAGGCGAAGGCACGCATAGCGGTCCGAGCTATATATATACATCGTATCCACCTCTCACTCCAGCTGTAGGTTTCTCACCCTTTAGAATAAGCGTCATACCTGCAACACTGGGTGTGTTTGCCCACCAGCGTGCTTGGAAACACACACTCCCATGGAGAACAAAGCTTTAGCATCCCAGTGTCTTTGCCCGGCTAACACAAGGCTAATATTCCAGACAGTATCTCCTGCTCTCTGCTGTGGGGAGATAACGCCGTGGCCAAACATTACCATCCACAAGCCAGAGAGGTCATAGCCTCACCTAGAATAACAACTGCAGAAAAATGTTTATCTTTCACAATCAGCATGTCAGCCACCCTCACCTCCGCCCCCTCCTCCTCTCCCACCTCGCCCTCCACCACCTTCATCCCAGTTTTTTGAAACCTCCATGAATGCGCTCAGGAAAATTATTCTCGATCCGTCCAAGAAAAGAATAGAGGTGGGGGGGGAATCCCATTTTCCACCTGCCATTCCCTATGTTGGCAGGATAATAGCAGGCATCCCGGTGTTGGGATAAGCTGTGATAACAAATAGCTCAATCTGCTCCGTGTCTTCATCTGCTGTTCTATCTATCTCACACACACGAAGCCACAGAATTATGATTAATGGACGGAGCAGAGACCTGCATCTGTGCAGGTATTTGAAACATGCTCCTTTTTAGATCCTTGTTCAAAGTATCACACTGAGGTCATGTGCTCTTTTGATTTCTAAGAAATTGCAGCAAAAGATGAGAGAGTATATTTTGTGGATGTCAGCATGGGGGGAATTCACTGCTGTTGGTTTTTAGAGTAAGTGAAATGGTCTTCTTAAATTGTCTGCATTAAACATGAGAAAATTAAAAAAGCAAAGGTCTTTTTTAAGCCCCATTATGACGGATATAGATCCAGCGCCTGGTGTGACACAGGCTGTTCTCCAGACTATGAGCGGAGAAAACGGTAATAAAATTCCTCTAACAAGGCTTTTTTATTGCCTTCCCACTGTTTTCATCTCATTTCAGTCTCGCGCGTCACGCTCCTTAACGGCCTCAGAGTGAAACTCACTGTAATGAGGCGAGGATGGAGGAGAGAAAGAGAAGGGGGGGGGGGGGGGGGGGGAGAGGCTGAGAGGAGGTACCAGTTTGGATTAAAAGGTCAAGGCTTTCTTAAACGTGAGTCATGTCACGAAGGACACATCAGGTCATTGAGACACTTAAGGACTCATCATAAAGAAAAAAAAATCATGGTCCGTTTGATGAAGTTTTGGAACATAAGTAACATTTCATAATAAAAATGCAAATATTTACAAATTCAAAGCATCTTGTGATGGGTCTCCAAGCCCCCAGGAAAAGCAGTAGACATATTTGTTATGTAATGGCCAAAAGGTGGTAGTACACTAACGTTCTATTCCGTTGTGTCATTTGGGCGCAAACATACAACATGTTCCCCATTGACTAACAATGGGAAGGACGTCTGTAATTTCAGCGGTTTATTGTGTTGCTAAATAAACTACCCAGTACTGTTGGGGAATAATTTGCTTAGGTATTCAACCTTTGACACAGTTCATTGTTTTCTCTTTTCACTGTCTCTTTTCCCATGGCATAGGTCTATGGCCTTGGGTATTGCTGCTATCTCTCTTAAGGAGGGGCAGCTTGGGCGCATTTTTGTGGCCAGCTTATGACCGAGCACAAGCTGACATGAGATAGTTTATTGTTCAGGGACATCTAGAAGCCCTTCATTTTAGGAAGGTTCCCTGGCGCACATTCTTTTCTATGGACGACAGCTCAGAATTCAGGCGACCTTTCACCTCCACTTAATTAAATGCATGGTTGCAAGATAAAAATGTGAGTTAATTGATTTAGATAAACATTTTAAGTTGCAAACATTAATTTATAAGTTGTGTTGACGTAATAATTTTGGTAATTACATCAACTTAATATTGTGTGTAATTTGAACTCTGATTTCTGCGTTAATTGACTTAAAACAAAATTCAAGTTGTAGTAAGTAATGCAATTGGCTTGATAACTTAATTGTTCTACACCTTGAGTTAAGGATTTCAAGTCCACTCCCACTTAACATGCCTGGACAAGTTCCGACAGTTAAGACAAATAGAAATATACAAAGGACATTTTAAGGTGAGTGTCATCTGTTGTCATTCAAATACAGTAGATAGCCTTGTAGTTGCACTGTATAGGCAAATTGCTGTTTGACCAAAATTAGCAGCCTTTGAACTGTGAATAGTTCTGTGAGAGGATACAAAGTAGTAGAGGCTACTGTCAGAGTAAAAATACTTTGGTTACTATTGTGATATCGTTTTTTATTCAAAATGAATCTCGGTGAAGCAGATCAAGGACATGCTTCTTGAGGTAGGATCGTTATTTAGAGTTGTCATTGAAATGCAAATTGTTGGCATGTCACCCATTCAGAATATATTAATTTAGGTAATTTCTATTTTTTTCCTTTTTCAAAAATAGCACAATACAATTGAAGTACGCAGAGAACTATAGCCATGCGCTGCCTTGTCGTGTACCTTGGAGAAAAGGAACAGGACCTTTTCAAGGAGTTTAGCGGCGTAATTAAAAATCTTGAAATAAAATAAAATCCATGGGCACAGTATAAAAACACAGGACAAAAGCACTGCTTTCTGTCAGTTACATTTTGAAGCATATTGCACTTTCGGTAACACCCCAATCAATAATATCTTAGCAATATTCAGCATGGATAGGTGTTGGCAGCAATGGCATGGGAAAAGGATTGTGTAAAATTTGAAAAGTGGCTTCTGCTCTTCACTTAACCAGTTCAAATATTGTATGGAACCTTCAAAAAAGATGAGAAGATACAGTAAAACTTGCACGGTTGTGATTGACAAAATCTATCCACATGCATTTAAACACTAGGCAAAGTACTCAAAAGCACCTCTGTGTGTCTTCAGGACCACATTGCCATGATGACACACACATGCAGACTCAATAGGTGAAAACAATACCAGCTTTGCTTTAGCAGCTGGTAATAATGGCTCTGAATTAGCTAAGAGTGACAGTTTAAAAAGTATGCAATTACCTAATTCATTATCTCTTATTCGCTAACCTATTATTCAATGTGCTTCAAAAGGACATGAATATCGCGTTCATCAGTGACCGGTCCACCTGAGGATCTGACCATACGATGACAACCATCGTGGTCGAGGGAAACAAATGAATGAGCAAGCATTCTGCGTTAAATGTGTTCATACTGTTTGAAATAATGACTGTTGGCAGTGTAGACATATTTGTTACATCTTTTGAAAAATAGATGTGTGTCATCTGCAGATTGGTGGCCATTGAAAGTTTGTTACTGTAGCTTTACATAAACTTTACAGATTTTACATATTTGGCACTGGTTTTAAATATGCAAAGTTCTCTACTGTAACTTCGTTGTGATGGCAGCATTTATTTGCGGTGTCCCCATTTCCCATGGTATTATGGCTAATGTGTTTATTTATTACTTGTGGAGCAATTTAAATTTGTGTTATTTATCTTTTTTGTCAAGATTTAAATGAAGCTCAGCGCAAGTTCTTTCAGGAAGACTGGGTGTATATACATTCACTCTAATAGATCTAATATCTATATATATATATAAATAGTAGTATTATAGAGTATTATATATAGTATATAGTATTATATTAGATTATAGATTATAGACATATATAGATAATAGTTCAATTAGTTCTTTTTACTGTATATCACCAGATGTGACATTTTACCATTGAATTACATGCTTGTCATTTCTTGTTTTCTTTGCCTGTTGTATAATGGGGCCCTGCCAGCCATTGGAATACATGTATGCAACTAATATGATGTAGGTGTGTTGGTATGGATGTGGAAGAGTGGTATCAGCTGAGAAATGTGTGTGTGTGTGTGTGTGTTTGTATGTATGTATGTATGTATGTATGTATGTATGTATGTATGTATGTATGTATGTATGTATGTATGTATGTATGTATGTGTGTGTGTGTGTGTGTGTGTGTGTGTGTGTGTGTGTGTGTGTGTGTGTGTGTGTGTGTGTCTGGATGTACAGTGTGTGTGTACAGAGACAACAATATACAGTAGATTTGGTTTACAGCAAGTCGCAGTTTTCGCCTCAAATCTTTCTTTCTTTCTCTCTCTCTTTTTCTCTCACTCCCTCATTCCCAAACTCATACACACTCTTACATATTAAACCTCCTTATACCTTGTGTGTGTGTGAGTGATTGTGTGTGAGAATGAGACAGGATTAAGTATGCTCTCATGGCGTTTTGTTTTTCATTTGTGCTGTTTCATGTGTCTTAGAGGTAAACAGATGTATGATCTTGACCCAGCTTGACCTCGATGTTTTGAATTATTTGGAACTTCAAAGTCCTTTGATAATGTCTCTTTAGCAAACAGACATACACAGCGCGATACATACACTCCTTGAAGTAAATAAAAACACCTGGCTGCAAAGCCAAAGCTTCAAATATGTGTAGTTTGGCTGGCTGGTCATTTCATTCCTGTGATACGCAACAAGCAGTAAGATGAAGAGGAGCTTCTCTGTGGGACAAGAGTTCTCATGCAGCCCGTAACTTCAGCTGCAGGACTCATCCTCTGAAAAAGAAACACCCTGAGAAGGAGAATCTGGTGTGGATCTGCCTGTGCTTGAAAGGAGTCAGCACAAGGATAAAACACTTTTTTGCCAAACATGAGAAGGAGAATCTGATGTGGAGTTTGTGGTGGAGTCTGATCCTTCTTCGTCAGACCCTTCCCCTGAAAGTGGAGAGGACACAGAGGATCCCATCCCGTAGCTGCTCTACATGCCTCTGCACTATCCTATCCGGAGGATTGTGTCCATCATGGCAGTGGGTGGACATCAAAACATTTTCAAATCTGGTTTCCCTCTCACGAGGAAACGCTGCGCTACATTCCTGCTGCCAGAGGTTTGGTTTCAGGGCCCACGCGTTATGCCATTACGAGTGGCATGAATAAGAATTCATGACGTGGAATCCTTCTTTGATTTATTCTTTACCCCTGCGATCATCAGCAGTATTGTCGACATGACACACCTGCATGGGGGACGTTCGGTGGCAAACTGGAGGGATGTTGATGCCACAGATGTTTGAGCAAACATTGGATAGGATAGTACAGAGGAATGTAGCGCAGCTACGGGATGGGATCCTCTGTGTCCTCTCCACTTTCAGTGGAAGGGTCAGACGAAGAACGATCAGACTCCACCACAAACATCTGATTATTTCTCTAAGCATGGCTTCACGTGGCGGCGCAACGAATATTCTTGTTACTCCTGGGGCAATCTCTGGTGCTATCATCCCCTTTGTGGTGTGATTGAGGAGGAGATCACTAAGCACTTAAGTGACCATCAGGCTTTTTCCATCTAAAAGGTTTTGTAGTCCTTCATACATCTCAACCTCATCACCATCGTGCTGTTCCTCAGCAGCTCCTCTGCAGCTCCTCAACCTCCTCAGCAAAGGACCTCATCGATTCCTCTGTATCAAAGTGGGATTCGGGGCAGAATTGTTCCTTCTTCTCTGCCCCCATCCGATAAATGAACTGTTTGGCAAACTGTTTGGCAAAAAAGTGTTTTATCCTTGTGCTGACTCCTTTCAAGCACAGTTCAGGCAGATCCAGACCAGATTCTCCTTCTCAGGGTGTTTCTGTTTCAGAGGATGAGTCCTGCAGCTGAAGTTACGGGCTGCATGAGACCTCTTGTCCCACAGAGAAGCTCCTCTTCATCTTACTGCTTGTTGCGTATCACAGGAATGAAATGACCATCCAGCCAAACTACACATATTTGAAGCTTTGGCATTGCAGCCAGGTGTTTTTATTTACTTCAAGGAGTGTATGTATCGCTGTGTATGTCTGTTTGCTAAAGAGACATTATCAAAGGACTTTGAAGTTCCAAACAATTCAAAACATCGAGGTCAAACTGGGTCAAGATCATACATCTGTTTACCTCTAAGACACATGAAACAGCACAAATGAAAAACAAAACGCCATGAGAGCACACTTACTCCTGTCTCATTCTCACACACAATCACTCACACACACACAAGGTATAAGGAGGTTCAATATGTACGAGTGTGTATGAGTTTGGGAATGAGGGAGTGAGAGAAAAAGAGAGAGAGAAAGAAAGAAAGATTTGAGGCGAAAACTGCGACTTGCTGTAAACCAAATCTACTGTATATTGTTGTCTCTGTACACACACACTGTACATCCAGACACACAAACACACACATTTCTCAGCTGATACCACTCTTCCACATCCATACTAACACACCTACATCATATTAGTTGCATACATGTATTCCAATGGCTGTCAGGGCCCCGTTATACAACAAGCAAAGAAACCAAGAAATGACAAGCATGTAATTCAATGGTACAATGTCACATCTGATGATATACAGTAAAAAGAACAAATTGAACTATTTTCCTCCAATATAAAACCCTGACATTACAAAATGCATGATTTTATACCGGTATGGCGGAGAGATCAAAATATGTGGTTATAATGGGAGTGGATGGGACACGAGTGGCTAATGTGTGAGTTTTTTGTTTAATCTGATTCTGTGCAAAAACTAATAATCAACCAAAATCAATGTAGTTGCTAATCTTTGATATATCCAAGACTGTTATAAAAAAAAAAAAAAAGCCGACCACCCCAACATTTATTATATGGAAAATAACTGCCTTTTTGTGCATGTTTTTCATAGAAAACGCAAATTCATGTTTTCAAACTGGCAGTCCAAGGGTTAAAATCCTGAACATAATTTAACATTTGGTATTTTCGATCAGGACTGAAGTTGATTGAAAGATTTAACCCCAAAAATTAAAAAAATATAGGAATCTGTTGTCATTTTAGAGCAGTTTTTGGAAGTGGACATTTTTGTCCCGAATGACTAATATGTAACTTTTTTGTGCAATCTGATTTTTTGCAAAAACTAATAATGTAAAAAAATCAATTTTGCTGCTAATCTGACATGTCCAAGACTGTTATAAAAAAAAAAAGAGCCAGTCACCAGATATGTATTTTTGGGAAAATAACTAATTTTCTCTGTTTTCATCATGAAAAAAACAGCGGTTTCATGTTTTCAAAATCGCATTTAAAGGGTTAAAATCCTGAAAATGATTCAATTTTTGGCATTTTCTATTACGGCGGAAGTTGCTTTAAAGATTGAACCCAAAAAAGTTGTGAAAAAAAACTTTTAATATAATGTTTTTATCAAAGTATTTTGCAGTGGACATTTTTGTCTCGAATTACTAATTTGCGTAGTCCAATCGAATGATACCGGAGGGTTAATCCAGTCTATGATTTGAGCTTTGTCAAAAAACTTAAAGGTGACACATTGGCTTAGATAATGATCGTCTGCTTCACAGTAAGGACAGTAGGCTTTTGGTGGGCCTGTCTTCTTGCTCTGTGCAGGGGATCTACCGGTAGATGACTCCACCGATGGTGGTGACACGTCCTCTGTGCCAAGGAGCATGGTAGCTGCACAAGGGATGAACTTTGACTGTGGCCGATGTTCTTGCTTCTGGATGGGTTTCTCTTTGTGACCTTGGTTACAGCTATAACTGTCACTATCTTGGCACCAGGTTTCCAGCTGCAGCCCACTAGAGAGCTCTATTAGGTTGTAAACCGTACCTGGGTGACGACACATATACAGTGGGGCAAAAAAGTATTTAGTCAGCCACCAATTGTGCAAGTTCTCCCACTTAAAAAGATGAGAGAGGCCTGTAATTTTCATCCTAGGTATACCTCAACTATGAGAGACAAATTGAAAAAAAAAGAAATCAAGAAAATCACATTGTCTGATTTTTAAAGAATTTATTTGCAAATGATGGTGGAAAATAAGTATTTGGTCAATAACAAAAGTTCACCTCAATACTTTGTTATATACCCTTTGTTGGCAATGACAGAGGTCAAACGTTTCCTGTAAGTCTTCACAAGGTTTTCACACACTGTTGCTGGTATTTTGGCCCATTCCTCCATGCAGATCTCCTCTAGAGCAGTGATGTTTTGGGGCTGTCGCTGGGCAACACGGACTTTCAACTCCCTCCAAAGATTTTCTATGGGGTTGAGATCTGGAGACTGGCCACTCCTTCGTTGCCCGGGCGGTGTGTTTGGGATCATTGTCATGCTGAAAGACCCAGCCAAGTTTCATCTTCAATGCCCTTGCTGATGGAAGGAGGTTGTCACTCAAAATCTCACGATACATGGCCCCATTCATTCTTTCCTTTACACGGATCAGTCGTCCTGGTCCCTTTGCAGAAAAACAGCCCCAAAGCATGATGTTTCCACCCCCATGTTTCACAGTAGGTATGGTGTTCTTTGGATGCAACTCAGCATTCTTTCTCCTCCAAACACGTCGAGTTGAGCTTTTACCAAAAAGTTATATTTTGGTTTCATCTGACCATATGACATTCTCCCAATCCTCTTCTGGATCATCTAAATGCTCTCTAGCAAACTTCAGACGGGCCTGAACATGTACTGGCTTAAGCAGGGGCAAAGCATGACATTAAGGATTTTGGGAGATGGCTCTGTGGGCCATCTAAGCTAATTTACAGATGGCCCTGAGCCCAATAGAAAAATGCATACGGACGAAATGGCACGAAGGGTTTGGGGGGCCTCCCCCTAGAAAATGTAGATTTTTGCAGGTCTTAGATGCTGTCTGGTGCATTCTCTAGACTGAATTATAAGATGAACCACCACAATATTATATTGTACAATTTGAATTTTATTCTTCATTTCACTTGTTTGTTCTTGTTTTTGTTTGCTCGCTTGCATGCCCTGCATGGCTATAAGAAATACTTAAGTTGTTGGTAAAGACACTTTCCATCTGATGAAGGCAAATGCCTTCCCAGATGTAAAAAAGTAGAAAACATTACATTTAGTTACACTATTATGGCCCCTGTTAAAAATGTTTGTGATGTTATCTACTGTAAGTTGGTCGAACGAATGCCTCCTCATCCGGAAGCTGACCGAGCAGACCCGAGCAGCAGTCGAGAGGAGCCGAGCGCGTCCGCGAAGCACACAAAATGGCGACGTCAGAGTTCCAGTTAGCCGGCTAATCTAAATCTCTTCGGTCAAAATAATTTCCCTTTAGCGCAATACCGCTTCAGTTGCGCCACTTATGTGACAGAGAAGAAGAGTATGTGAGAGGCAAGAATAGTCCATTCTAATGTCTAACACTTAATGTGGAGAAAGAGATGTCCTGTATGGGTTGATTGTGCGTTGATCTGTTGGTAATGCCTCTGGGTTCCGGTGGGCATGTAAACAAATGCATAATGCTGCGCTATACTTTGCGGCCTCACCCGTTTGCATAACGACACTTATTGTTTAGGTGTCTTTTAATAAGCAGGTAGTCATATTAGCTAAAACTAGCTGGATCTGATTGATATGGACATAAACGCGAGTGAAGTCTAATCTGACGGGAGAGAGAGATCAGCTGCTGCTGACGAGTCGACACGCAGCTCTGCATGATCACATGCAGCGGTGAGCGGACAAAACACACACTTCAGGTTAGAATATCACACGTAGCTATTTTAATTACCTCTCAAACTACCTAAACTAGTTATAGATATGTTTAGTTTTACTGTCGGGTCACTCATTACTGGATCCGTGAGCTGCATGATACTGGCATAATAGATTGATCCGGCAACCAGCAGGTGAGGCTTCATTGCCCGAGCTAAATACTAGATGGCCCCGGGCCATCGGGCAGTCCTTAATGTCGAGCCCTGAGCAGGGGGACACGTCTGGCACTGCAGGATTTGAGTCCCTGGCGGCCAGGGCCGCCTTAATGCACGGGCTGACCTGGGCTGAAGCCCAGGGGCCTACGGAGATCGGGGGCCTATCATGAGCCAATTAAAAAATTAAAAAATTAAAAAAAAAATTCTTTTTTTTTTATTTCGGGTGTTTTTTTTATTTTTTAAATAAACAAATTCTTGGCTTTCAGAATAGGAAACTTTCATTTCCAAAATCACACGATAAATACATTTTTGAATCTTGTAAAGGGAAGACGACAGCTCTCCCTCGCCACTCTGCTGTTCCACAGCGCCGCCCCCCTCCCTCCACTGAAATTATTATTGTAAGACGTAGAGTAATGATAGATAACACAGCAAGGTCCGTTACAGTTTGTTTTCATCTGATTTTAAAAAAACAAAGTCTTGGCTTTCAGAATAATTAAACTTGTTTCGGCAAATTCAGATGATAAATACAACTTTGAAGCTTGTAACGGCATAATTACAAGCGGAGAACGGAGTAACTTGACGTCACAGCAGGCATAACAACAGCCGATGTTTCTCGTGAGGGTTTTCCCCGGGAAACAAACACAATACACACAAACGCAAATATACACAAACACCCACACGTCAGAATGAGAATATGTTTCACATGTGACTTCTTCAAATTGCGAGTGATTGAGTGAAGAAAAAGTTTGAGTGGCGCTCGGAAAAGGAAATTGTTGAATTGTTTCGAGACAAGCAGCTATTACAAAAAATGCCGACGCTTACAGGTTATTTTAAACCTGTAGGCCAGGATGAGGAGGAAGGACAGATGAGTTCTGTACCGAGCGGTAGCGGTGCCGGCCGCGGGGCCTTGGAGACAAGTAGGCCGTCTGGTTCTGATAGCGATGGAGTAGCGGGAGAGGAAAAACAGACAGGAGGGACATTATCTGTTGGAGGAGATGGAGAGGACGACGAGGACTTGCTACGTGGAGGGGAGCCAACGGCAACCGGACAAATACATGAGGGAGGCCCGATACGTCACTCATATGGAGGAGAGGACCAGGCGCGTGTAGAGCAGAGTGGAGAAGTGCGATCACAGAGCCTGCCGAGGCTATAAATGACTTTGATTTGTTGTTTAAATAGGGGGCCTACAAAAACTATCAGCCCCAGGGCCTGATGGCAGGTTAAGGCGGGCTTGCTGGCGGCGTAGTGTGTTACTGATGGTAGCCTTTGTTACTTTGGTCCTAGCTCTCTGCAGGTCATTGACTAGGTCCCCCCGTGTGGTTCTGGGATTTTTGCTCAACGTTCTTGTGATCATTTTGACCCCACGGGGTGAGATCTTGCGTGGAGCCCCAGATTGAGGGAGATTATCAGTGGTCTTGTATGTCTTCCATTTTCTAATAATTGCTCCCACAGTTGATTTCTTCACACCAAGCTGCTTACCAATTGCAGATTCAGTCTTCCCAGCCTGGTGCAGGTCTACAATTTTGTTTCTGGTTTCCTTTGACAGCTCTTTGGGCCATAGTGGAGTTTGGAGTGTGACTGTTTGAGTTTGTGGACAGGTGTCTTTTATACTGATAACGAGTTCAAACAGGTGCCATTAATACAGTTAACAAGTGGAGGACAGAGGAGGCTCTTAAAAAAGAAGTTACAAGTCTGTGAGAGCCAGAAATCTTGTTTGTTTGTAGGTGACCAAATACTTATTTTCCACCATAATTTGCAAATAAATTCTTTAAAAATCAGACAATGTGATTTTCTGGATTTTTTTTCTTCTAATTTTGTCTCTCATAGTTGAGGTATACCTCGGATGACATTTACAGGCCTCTCTCATCTTTTTAAGTGGGAGAACTTGCACAATTGGTGGCTGACTAAATACTTTTTTGCCCCACTGTATCTCCGAAACTCGGACCTCATCTCAGCAGGTAATTTACTAAGGAGACGTGACACATGAGAACCACATCGCAGCTCCATCTCTCCTTCCTGGGCGAGGGTCTTCAGCATACCGACGAGAGCACGAATCTGCAATGCAAATCTCTCAAAGGCCTCTGTGTCTCCACGTCTGATGTCAGGTGCATCCATCACACTGGCGATCTTCTTGATAGCTAATTGATGGGGCTGACCGAATTTCTCTGACAGGGCTGCCATTGTGTCAGAGTAGGGGGTAGGAGAATTAAGATATGCATCGGCTAATAGGCGGGCTTCGTATAGTTTTAGATGATGAATTTACACACGGCATCAATTGCACGTCTGTCCGTCCTGGGAGAGGGATCCCTCCTCTGTTGCTCTCCCTGAGGTTTCTCCCATTTTTCCCTTTAAACTGTGGGTTTTCTCCAGAAGTTTTTCCTTGTACGATGTGAGGGTCTAAGGACAGAGGGTGTCGTATTGTCATACTGATATTCTGTACAAACTGTGAAGTCCACTGAGACAAATGTAACATTTGTAATATTGGGCTATATAAATAAACATTGATTGATTGATTGATGATCCATCAGGATCTGGTACTTGAATAGCTCTGTTCCGTCCCGTGGAAGTAGATTATCAAGAGCAATCTTCAGCCGTGCAAACTCACCAGGGTCCTTCTTAGTGAGATCAGGTATGGTAGGTCTAGGACCCCTGTAGGTTCATTCTTGTGCTGCAACATATGGTTGGTGGTCATAGTATACTCCCTGGTTGTGGGGCTGGAGTGAATGAGTTGGATACCTGGGGTAGGTATAGGTGGATGGCTGACTCTGCTGGAGAGGCTTTTGATCATAGTGACCCATGGTTAGGGGACTAGAATGAGTATAAGGCACATGGTTAGCTGTAGGTTGACTTACTGAAGCTGCTAGTGTTTGCTCCTTTGCAAGCCGTAATTCACCCATCATCTTATCCAGTGTGTCAAGCATCACAGTATCCTTTGAGTAGACACTATGGGCTTGAGGGGTCAAGGTGTATGACCTCTGATGACCTTGGGGTAGATCTCTGTACTGGGTTTGGTCGTGCTGCAGAGACTGGCTCCTTCCTGTCTCTGGCCTGACTGCATAGGGAGTAACAGTAGGGACACTGCCTCACTGCACATAATGTCTTGACATTGACATAACATTGACATAACTCACATCGTAGTCACTGAAGTAAGGAGGAGGATGAACTAGCCGCTTAGGAAGTGTAGACTCTGATGAGGCTTCACCGTATGTAAAACTAGGCTGCATCATGGAATCCAAGGAAAACGTCTCTTCCGGCTCGAAGAACCAATGAAAAGCAGGGAATTAGGGAAGGACTGTATAATGAAAGTTCCACTCGGAATGACAAACGCCTTGGGGTGTCGGTAAGAACACAGGAGTCTTGGTAGCGGTTGATTCCTTTTACTGAATATATCAACACAACAGTCACAGTAGTAAAGCCTTGGAGCAGGTGTAGTGTATGTATATGTGTGTGGTCTGTAAGAGAGAAATACAAAGGTACAAGTATAATTAGAATCTATTATTCCAATACAGTGAAAATATGCATAACCTTCGCATTATAGTACTAAATAACATATTCTAGCAGGCTAATTGACTGCTCAACAGGCAGGTTGTAATATAACCCTTCCACATACAAAGGAAATATACTGCACAGATAATTCCTTTAACTTACAGTAAAAAAGTTGAATATGCCGTCTAAACATTAGACATTGCCAACAGGGTCAAACATAACATTTCAGATGGAGAGAAGTACAGCTACGTAGTGCTAACATTAGCGTTGTTAGCTTAGCTCAACTTGTCGATAATAACCGGAGTTAGCAAACTCCAAAACAACTAATATGCCGTGAAAGGCTTAATACTGTCCAGTCCCATGCGAGTAACATTAACTTACTGTTGGTCAGAGACGCACAAAGCTCACACACACTAAGTTGCCACTGAAGGTCCAGGCTGCGCTCGTCGACATGACGTGCTTCTCTCCCTTTCTCTTAACAGCTGCGCTCCATGTGCTTAATAGTTACAATTGCGTGTGCTGCCAACAGAGGGCGCTGGAGTAACAGTCAGCAGGCTTTCCAACACACTTATTAAGTAAGTGGTAATTAAAAACACCTGATTGTAGAGGAAAAGCCTTCTCCCCTAACTCAAATAACTGTGTTGCTTTAAGACAATTTAAATAGAAGTTGTCTTAACTCAATAAACATCGATGCAAACTGTTGCGTTGATTTTCTTTGTTGAGCCAAGGCATTTGTTTTTAGAGTGTACAAACACTTGTATAGTCCTTCTCCATTCATTTGAAGAGCCGAGAGTGGGAGATTGGAGGCGGGGCTTAAGGACAACTCAAGTGCGCATTCTCGGAATGGGCCAAGAAGATACAGGTACTTTTTGAATCTACAGTCGCTATATTTTGGGCTTCATATGCCCCTGGGCAACTCTGGAATGAACCGTGCCCCGCTTCCAACGATGTATCCAGTTATCCATGGTTTATCCCTGCCAGGTGAAAGAAATTATGCAGCCAAGCTGTGTAAAAAAACGTATGTCCAAAAAACTTCTACTACCAAAGATGACTTCATCACTGATCCACATGTCACAAAAACATTATCTGTGGAAGAGATTGTCAGTGACAAAGTTAATTAAAGCCAAATCAGCAGATTTCCTGTTTAACTTGCCGTATTGACAGAGATGTGCAGGAACTCTGATAGACACGGACACAGAGCATTTGTCATCCATCAACGAGTGTGGACAGCCTGCTGTCATCACCTCATGAGACCCGTCAATTTCATTATTTCTCTCTCTGTCCGTCTCTCACTCCGCCTGTCTTTCATCTCATCTTGTGTGTGGCGTCCCACACTGACCTAAATATCCTCTGCAGCGGCGCGATGACTTTACATTAAGGGGAGAAAGAGAGGGTTCACATAGGGGTGTAGACAAGCACGGAAACTCACAGAAAACAACATACACACACATGAGTGTCTCTGACAGCATTCACACTCACTCTTATCACTTGTACACGTAGACACAACACACACACACACACACACACACACACACACACACACACACACACACACACACACACACACACACACACACACACACACACACACACACACACACACACACACACACACACACACACACACACACACACACACACACACACACACACACACACACACACACACACACACACACACACACACACACACACACACACACACACCTCGGAGAAGTGCAGGGATGTTTGAGGGTGGAAGTAATCTCCCAAGAATATTCCATCCCAGCAGCAGCAAGCCATTTTAATTATCAGCCCCTCCCAGGCCCTCTGTGAGGTCTGGCCCAGGTAAATTAGGCTCAGCAAACACCGTCTTCAACCCCACCAAATTCAATATGATGTCAAATAGAGCACAGCGGTCTCCGAGCGCACACAAAGCTCGCTCCCTGCTGTGCACGCGTAAAGCTGCTATGCCACATATTTTCCATACAAATTAAGGTGACAGATAGTGTTGCCACGGCAGCACAACTAATCTCATCACACATTCTCCAGCTCAGATCTAATCGTTGCTCTAAACAGTTTGAACCGCATGTAATCTGTTCATCATTCCTATAATGTGCCACAGATCAATAGCTATTTTGTGATGTTATTCGTAACAATGCAAATTTGTTTTCCAGGTTTGCATCTCATTGTGACTTCTGCTTAGCTACATTTTCCTTAAAGAGCAACTTCCAGGTTAAATACACCTGTGAATACATGTGTAGGAAAATGATGAATACACTAGATTTTCAAAAAGATATACAGAAATATACACTACAGTGACATATGGCGTCGTTTTTGTAAGAAATGTTCACTTCCGCATAAAAAAGCCTCGGCACGTGACCTCCCGCGTGTGACGTAACACGGGGGAAACAAAAGGGGGAGAGCGGCCGGTGTAACGTATTAATAAACATGGATCCCAATGCTAGTTTCGACACAGAAGACACAGAAGAAGTTGAACATGAATATTTGAATGCATATGATGGACCACAACCTTATAATTATGAGCCTGCTAGGCGTCCAAGAGACCAGGAGCAGCCAAGGATTTGAAGAAATAACGGCCATCGGAGAGAAATTGAGCTGTGGTGTGAGGAGAACAAGTGGAGAACTGGGCAGCTATCTTGGTGAGTGACCGGCGTTAGCTACAGAATGTTAGCTAACGTCACATCACAACATTGTAAAGTTAGCTATCATATATCAGGCTATAACTAAAGTAGCATTGATGATATAGTAACGTTACTGGCAGGACTGTTGATACTGATCCATAACAGAAACTAATGTGCAAGTATCAGCCGTATCTCGCGTTACCTAATGCAACTCCACACTACGGTGCTGTGTACCGGAGGAGAGAAGCGAGATACGGCTGATACTTGACGATCTGGCGGAGAAAGGTTGTGGAGCCTCCGTTGATATGTCGTTGTAAATGGCTTGATGGAAAGCAGGTGTGTAGTCGGGGAGGGTGCACAGCTGATTGCAGCAGGTGAGTGGAGGTTGAGCCGGGAGCCAGGAGTGACAGCCACCACGCACACACAAACAACAAAGTACCGGAGGGGAGAGAGAGAGAGTAGCGAAGGGGGGGGGGGGAGAGCGAAGTAATACGGTTTCCTGATAAAGCTGTGGAGAGTATGTGCTGAAGGGAGGTGGATGCACAACGCACCCAGGAACGAACGCTAGCTCCGGTCCTTTTTACTGTGGACTCGATGTCCTGACAGGCTGGTATTTGTACAACCTGCACAAACACAATACTGCACCATGATTACAAATGCTGAAATACAATGTAAAACTACCGAAAAATACCAGCTCCTTAAAACACAACCGCTCTACTCAACGCAACTCTACTATACCCGCGGTCAGAGAGCGGAGATGTGTCCCCTGCGTGATGTAATATGACGCGTTTGACGTATGACCATAAAAAAAAGCCGTTTTTAAGAGCAGAGCTCAAAATTGCTCCTTTCCCTCTGAATTCCTGCCCTTATGTCTCGTAAAACATATCAAATCCTGCATTCACTTTTTCAAATGTAATTTTCAAGCAAGTTTTTAAGCATAAATGTAGAAAAAATAAAAACCTGCACGATGCTCTTTAAGCCCCGCCTCCGATCTCCCGCTCTCTGAATGGAGAGGGAAAATAACAGTGGATCTGGCTTTAGGCGGATATTTCCACTTTTAGACCATAATGATTCAAATAAGGGTATTAACATGCATGTTCGTACTTCAGTGTTTTTAACAAGACCTGTACTTTAAAACGGTCCATTCACCAAATGCAGGTCCACACATTTGAAAAGTACCTTTTAATAAAATGTACACATGCCAGGGTTACCATGAATTATCTTATTGCAGGTTTTTAGAAGTTATTGTATTTGGTCCTAGGTGAAACTATAATTTAGTAGTTGTATGTCTTTCCATATATCATTTCCCAAAAACAGCGGCATCTTCTCTCATTTGAGAGACACCCAAAGAAGCTAGCGGAATGATTGTGTTTGAAAAATATATAATACAGGAAACATCAATAGAAGGAAGGTGTCATATAATACATCAAAAGATCAGAACATCTATTTCAAAAGACAATAGTATAACATAAATCCTCAGAAATGTGATTATTAGACCCTAAGCCTGTTTTTCAGGTCTCAGGCTCGAAAATGACATTTCCAGAACAAATTACCATAAGGGGAAAATTAATAATCTTTTTTCTCAAAGTAATGATAAACCTGTGAGTTGGATGTAGAAAAGTCAGAATCAATATAGATGTTTTTTTATTTTAAAGGAAATTCAGATTGAACATAGTAAAAAACTGTAAATTATAGTGTCCGTCCAAAAATAATTTTTTACTTATAGTGAAAACTACCCTTGGATGATGGTATGGTAGACTAAAAGCTTTAGGAATCCAAAGTACAACATATAATAACCCTGTATCAAGATTGATGCAAAACAAGTGACATTTGACCTTTTTCAGAGAGGTTTAGCAAAAAGAACTCCACTTCTGGGGTGATTTGGGTGGAAATGTTTTTTTTTACCGTTTCTATGGAATACATTGGTTGATTTTGGTGATTGACATCTCTTTTTAACCATTAGAGCCGATAGAATCGAAGGGGAATTTCCACATACACGCCAACGTTAACAAAAAAAAGTGGGGGCTTCACGCATGCAGTTTTGGCCAGAGCGAACCTGTCTCACGCTCTGACATCTGAAAACGGTAAACTAGGTTTATTGCTTATGGATGATCAGAAATCATTTCAAAGGGACACAGACACATTGGATTAACCTATGGATTAACCTTCACCAGCGTTTTTATCGTTTTAATGCCATTGAAGACCACTTTTGACCAGACAACGACAAAGGTAAGCCATTTTGCCGTTTTAGCTACCTAGCGCCATGTGTTTTGATGTCCGTTTTTGTTTATAAAGTTGTGAGTCCTTATCGTAGAGTGATGATGTATGTACGTACCTATCGATTCTGTGTCTTCTCACGATGCTAATCGATGGGTTGGGTGTGCAGCTACGATAAGTAATACGGGTGTTATGAGCAGTGTTGTGCTAGTTACTGAAAACCAGTAACTAGTTACCATTACTAGTTACTTCATTTCAAAAGTAACTCAGTTACTTTACCGATTACTTACACCCAAAAGTAACGCGTTACTGTGAACACTAACGCATTAGTTACTTAAAAAAAGGGCTCCCATTAATGCCCTTATAGCCTTCATTTCAGTACTGTTATTGCATTGGAGAATAATACAATCTGTTGATCAAGAAATAGCAATAGAAATAGTAGAAATATCCTGCATGTGTTCTACAACATACCGTGCAATGGCTTTATCAACTTTTCCCTGGCTAGCAGTCCCTCGGTTAAAATCCAGCCGCTGTTGCTTAGTAGAGTCAATCTTGCTGGAGTGGCGTCGGATGAGTCTGGGTCTGTGGTTTTAGCTAGGCTACTAGCTTAGTCCCAGCCAGTGGTGGCGCCAGATTATTTTTGTTGGGTAATCTATGGTAGGGCTAACCCATACAGTGGTGGGGCTCAAGTCAGTATTTGTAATGTAATGACATACACACTATATCACAATTAATCCTAGAAGTTCTGCTGTCTGTCTGCAATTTACTTGGCGCGACTTTGGGGACTTTTCACTGTGAACGTGACGTATCAGTAATGCATGACGCAGCAGACCTAGATCCCTAGAGAGAAATCTTACATCTCTATGACTCTGAGCAAACCCAACGTTTTGTTGCTCTGATTGGCTGTAGGTCTATTCAAATTGCATTCGGAGGCATTTTGATCTGACCGCGGCTGCTCTGATATTATAACGCGAAAGAATTTCCACACCTGGTGTATAAAACTCCCCCACTACTTAGACTATTCCTTGCACCCCTCTAGCATAAGCCTGAATGGTATCAAACATATTGCGTCAGTAACGTGCACTTGTTGTTACAGCAGGATCAGTTTGTATGTTGTGGACACGACCGGTAGATTTTCGCAATCCGTGTTAACAACATGCTTACTTTAACATACTTTTTCATGGTCGGGCTAAGGTAGGGCTAAGCCATTTCTTGGTATGGCTGTAGCCTACCCCAGCCATACCCTGGTGCCACCACTGACTGTACTTAAGTACAGTACTCATCTCTGTTCGCCTCGCTGTTGGCGCCGCTCACCAACGTCTGGGAGCCGAGACTATATAAAAAAAAAGACGGAGTAACGCACCATGTAGTAACAGTAACTGAGTTACTGAATTAAAAAAATAACGCGTTAGAGTACTAGTTACTGACAAAAATAACGGCGTTACAGTAATGCGTAACGCGTTAGTCCCAACACTGGTTATGAGTGAGTTTCTGTGCAAAACGCTGTTAGCAATTTTTCGCTCGTGGCTAATTCAGAGGCTGAGCGTTAGCTTTGAGGGTTTTTTTTGCAAAAAAAAAAAAAGATCTGTTAGCTGAGTTTCTTCCCGTTACATGGATATAAAACATTCATAGTTTATTAAATATTAAGATGCCCTCAGACGCTGTTTCCTGCAGATGATGCGTTTTTCCCCCCGGGGGCGGGGGGATGGGGTTCAACAGGTTAACTGCATATTATGAGTTCTAAAATGCAATATCAACAAAGCATTATAACATTAGTTATAGTTGTCTGCTTTTGTACAAGTTCCATATGTCAAAATAAAGTTGTAACACCATTATTATTTTGGGTAATTGTATAATGAATTTCTAATGTAAGGTATGTATTGTTATTCCTGCATATGTGTGATGCTTGATGCCTGGAAGTCCTAACAAAGCTGGTGTAATGAACACTTTTCTGTGTGAACCTAATGAAAAACATGGAGGAGACACGGTACTGTACGCACTGATAAGCAAAATGTTGCCCCGGGATACACAATGAAGAAATGTTCTGTATTTTGGTTCATTGCTTAGCAGTGATCTAATTAAAGTAGTGACATTTAAAGCAGCCTGTTCGTGGCGTGTACTCTGAGCTCTCAGCTTCATCAAAGCATCTCAGTTGGGCATTGGATCAGGTGAGACTCAGGTAAAAACATCCATCATCTCCTATCTTCTTGATATTTAATCTACCCTAAACCATTCCTCACGCTGGCCGATGGAACAGAATTGAGTGGAACGCAATCTTCAATCTCCCTTCTATCTCTCTGTGCCCCCCTCTCAGGAGTGATCAGGGCCCCCTGAGTGGAGCTTCCACATTTAGACCTATTAATGATCTGCTCCCTGGTCCTCTCCAGCGCTGCTACACTTCTAATCACAAGGACATCCAGCGACTGATCTACAGAGACCTGCCTGCCTGGCAGTCGATTACCATAATCAAGACTCATAAGACAGGTATTTAATTAGCCACTCTGAAAAACACATCAGTACACACAGGGGCCTGGCAAGGGTCTACGGTTGGAGAAAGATTTACCACTGCGTTTAATCTGCCTGCTTTTAAAAGTGGGAAGCCATTTTTGCACATGATGTCGAATAATTCCAGGAAGTACATCTTTGACAAGCTTTGAAACTTTGAGGGTCTAATGAATTAAAAAGTTGTCTAATAAAAGAGAGTGACGATCCAGATGTCCTTTAGGAATAAATGTCTGTTTTATTCCTATTGACAGGTTTGCAAGAAAAGTGGTAAAGTGTTGAGTGGAGAAAGGAAGGTTTCAGAGGCATTTTACAATCGCCTTTCATCATAACCAAGTCAATCTTTTGAAGCAGTCAGGAAGGGGATTATTGTTTACTTCCTTCGGTTCTATGGTGGGAGTTCATTTCCTGAAAAATTGGCATACTGTACGTTTATTTCTGCGCACTTTTGAAGCTTACTTCATGCAGTAGTTTTATTATGATATAAAATAATGTTATATTGTAATATTTAGTTATAGCACCCCAGAAGAACCTGAACTTGGTAAAGCATGCGCCCCCATAGACAAAGGCTTTCACATCATTTTACAGCATATAATATGCTGTAAAATGATGCTGTAATATGTAATATGCTGTAATATGTAATATGCTGCATATTGCTATACTATTTCAGACTCAGTATTTACATTCTTATATATCAACTGTGCACCGTTATGGTGTAAATATAACCAATCAATGAATTAGATCAAATGTAAAAGTCAGCCGAATTAGTGTTGATACTGCAAGGAGACGTATTGTGTGAAAAGAAATGTAAGATGTTGTTTAATTGTTGATATATTTATGATCCACGTCAAGTATTCAGTTTCGGCGGCATTTCTTCCAGTTTTTCCAAAGGTCTTCTCATTAGGGCTCTATAAATAAAGAACTACGGCAGATCTGTAATATGTAATGCAGCCGAACCGTGTATTACAATGCCGTTATGTGATGACTTTCAAAGAGAAAAGCAAGAACACTCGGAATTAAGTATTATTTTATTCTTTTAAAATGTTTTTCCGATTTCATATCATATAAACACCAAATCCCAGCATGCATTGCGGCTAAAACATCCAATAAGCGAGCTTAAACCATAGCTGAGGATCTTGGGTAATCGCTCAAAATGCCTACGTCTGTTTCCGGTTATTTTTATTTTGAAATTCAGTTCCTGACGGAGGCCAAAAAAGCCAGAGATTATGGAATCAAACCAATAAATAAAAACAAGGATAATTGTGTGTTATTGGTGAGTAAATAACAGTGTGTTATTTTAAAAAGAATAACAAATTAGAAGGAAAAAAATATTTAAAAAATACAGATTTCAGTATTCTGAGGCTCTGAGCCCCGTTTATTTTCCTCACAGACGGCAACAAAAGTCTGAAATTATACGATTTAAAATAAAAGCAATAATTGTGGCTTGATATTGAGTAAGAACATGTTTTTATGAACCACACAGCTTCCGGTCCTCCACGACCCGACCGGAGAAAAAGACGTGCTGCAGGCACGAAACACATTACCAGTAGAAATACATTGCTTTTAAAATCAAGCTGTGCAACACGAAGAAAAGGGGGAAATCGTGTTGGTGAACACGAATCAATAGATTAAAAATCGTGTTGGTGAACACGAAATGCAATGAGACTGGGTTGGAATACACTAGATATACACAGCAGCCTGTGAGCATTATGAACAGTTTGTTATGCTAAGATATATAAAGTATACAAACGGTAAGTAGTGCAAGTATAGTATAAAATATATAGATATTAATTTCATTATGATAAACATTGTGGAATAATGATGAAAAATGTGAATGGAAGTGGCGACGTAAAAAACAAAACAACAACAAACTTTTGCCGAGCCAATTGGAGAGTTTCATCACCAGCATGGGGTAAAAACCACCAATGAGCGCTCAGCTCGAGATACCAGCGAGTCGTTTCCCATCAAGCATTTCGCTTCCGCAGCCCATGGAGAGGAACTGCGCCGCCTCGCCTCGCTCTCAAGGCTGCGGGCGTCTTTGTCCCGCGAGATTTCAACGTCTCATGTAGGCGAGCCTCCAGAGCAAGTCGGACAAAATGACTAACCATCATGCAACGCACTAGCAAGACGTTGATCGCAATTGCGCAGGTCTGCGCAGGTCTCGCTTGTCTCAAACCGTCTCAAACAAGCCTATTTTGTCATCATGCATGCGCCAGCATGACGAGTAATTAGTACCACAGTAAAGAACGAGACCCCGCCTCCGACGCTGTATCCAGTCCTTATTATACATCCATGGTTCGAATCCCTATCAACCCGTCTTTCTTTTACCCTTCCCTGTCTATCGTCAGCTGTACTTATAAAGCCGGAATAGCCCAAAGGATAATCTTAGAACAAAATAATATTAATATTTAGATTACAATGATCCGGGACGGAAACATTTCACAATGGAGATTATGAAACAACATAATTTTTGATCCTGAAAATATTGTATCACTATTAAAATCTTTTTTTATTGTTTCAGCCCTAGAACTGAAGTGCATTTATATATATATATAAATGCACTTCAGTTCTAGGGCTGAAACAATAAAAAAAGATATACCGCTACACCGAAGATATAAAGATATATATATATATATATATATATATATATAAAGATATATATATATATATATATATATATATACTGTATATATATATCCATCCATCCATCCATCTTCTCCCGCTTATCCGTGGTCGGGTCGCAGAGGTAGCAGTTCCAGCAGAGAGGCCCAAACTTTCTTTTCCCTGGCCACATCAACCAGCTCTGACTGGGGGATCCCAAGGCGCTCCCAGGCCAGCGAAGAGATATAATCCCTCCACCTGGTCCTAGGTCTACCCCTTGGTCTCTTCCCAGCTGGACGTGCCTGGAACACCTCCCTAGGGAGGTGCCCAGGTGGCATCCTAACTAGGTGCCCGAACCGCCTCAACTGGCTCCTTTCGACGCGAAGGAGGAACGGTTAAACTCCGAGTCCCTCCCGGATGACCGAACTTCTCACCTTATCCCTAAGGGAGACACCAGCCACCCTGCGGAGAAAACCCATCCCGGCCGCTTGTACCCGCGATCTCGTTCTTTCGGTCATGACCCATCCTTCATGACCATAGGTGAGGGTAGGAACGAAAATGGCCCGGTAGACAGAGAGCTTTGCCTTCTGGCTCAGCTCCCTTTTCGTCACAACGGTGCGGTAAAGCGACTGCAGTACCGCTCCCGCTGCTCTGATTCTCCGACCCATCTCACGCTCCATTGTTCCCTCCCTCGAGAACAAGACCCTGAGATACTTGAACTCCTTCACTTGGGGTAAGGACTCATTCCCTACTTGGAGTGGACAGTCCATCGGTTTCCTGCTGAGAACCATGGCCTCAGATTTGGAGGTGCTGATCCTCATCCCAGCCGCTTCACACTCGGTTGCGAACCGATCCAGTGAGTGCTGAAGGTCGCAGACCGATGAAGCCATCAGAACCACATCATCTGCAAAAAGCAGTGGTGCAATCCTTAGTCCACCGAACTGCAGACCCCCTCCCCCACGACTACGCCTCGAAATCCGATCCATGTATATTACAAACAGGATTGGTGACAAAACGCAGCCCTGGGGGAGGCCAACCCTCACCGGAAATGGGTCCGACTTACTGCCGAGGACCCGGACACAGCTCTCGCTTTGGGAGTACAGAGATTGGATGGCCCTGAGTAGAGACCCCCTCACCCCATACTCCCGCAACAGTAACTCCCTGGGAACCCGGTCATACTCCTTCTCCAAGTCTACAAAACACATGTAGACTGGATAAGCGTACTCACAGGATCCTTGCGAGAGGAAAAAGCTGATCCATAGTTCCATGACCAGGACGGAATCCGCATTGTTCCTCCTCAATCTGAGGTTCGACAATCGGCCTGACCCTCCTTTCGAGTAAACTTTCCCGGGGAGGCTGAGTAGGCTGATGCCTCTGTAATTGGCACACACCCTCTGATCCCCCTTTTTAAAAAGGGGAACCACCACCCCGGCCTGCCACTCCTTCGGTACTTTTTCCGACTTCCACGCAACGTTGATGAGACGTGTCAACCATGACAGTCCCTCAACACCCAGAGCCTTCAGCATTTCTCGGCGGATCTCCTCCACCCCCGGGGCTTTGCCACTGTGAAGTTGTTTGACGAACTCAGTGACCTCCCCCCGGGAGATTGGTGTCGATCCCCCGTCATACTCCAGCTCTGCCTCTGACATAGAGGGCGGAGTTGTTGGGTTCAGGAGTTGCTCAAAGTGTTCCTTTCAAGGCCCTAACACTCCATCAGTTGAGGTCAACAACGTCCCATCCTTAATGTACACAGCTTGGATGGTTCCCTGCTTCCCCCTCCTGAGGTGTCGGACAGTTTTCCAGAACAACTTTGGTGCCGCCCGAAAGTCCTTTTCCATGTCTTCTCCGAACTCCTCCCACACACGCTGCTTTGCCTCGGCTACGGCTGAGGCTGCTGCCCTTCGGGCCTGTCGGTACCTTGCCACTTATCCCCCGGGATAATAAATCCCTGAAGGCCTCCTTCTTCAGTCGGACGGCTTCCCTGACCACCGGTGTCCACCAGGAGGTTCGAGGGTTACCGCCCCTTGAGGCACCTAGGACCTTGAGACCACAGCTCCCCGCTCCCCCGTAAAGGTGATCCCAACCAGATCCAACTGGTAACGCTCCACCTCCCGCACAAGCTCCGACTCCTTCCCCCCAGAGAGGTGACGTTCCACGTCCCCAAAGCCAGCTTCTGTCGCCCGGGTCTGGTCCATCGAGACCCTCTGCCTTCACTGCCACCCTTCTGGCAGCGCACCCGACCCCATCGCTGTTTCCCGTAGGTGGTGGGCCCACGGGACGGAGAAGCGGAGGTGTTGCCCACGTTGCCTTTTCAGGCTGTGCCCGGCCGGGCTCCGTGGCAAGCCCGGCCACCAGACGCTAACCGACGATTCCTCCTTCTGTTTCTGGCTCCAGAAGGTGACCCCGGGCTTCCTCCGGGCCGGGTATCCTCACTTCGTGTGTCGTCTTTCATGAGGTCTTGTGAACCAATCTTGGTCTGGCCCCTTGCCTGAGACCAATTTGCCATGGGAGACCCTACCAGGAACACAAGGTTCCAGACAACAGAGCCCCCAGGTTCATCAAGGCACACAAACGTCTCTACCACGGTAAGGTGCTGGTTCTTCAGAGAGGATATATATATATATTATATATAAAAATGACTATATGTAAATACGACCAGTGTATAGTGTATACTGTATACTGTCCACATACAGAACATCTATCTTCAGTGTTTGGGTTCTTGGCCCATGTAAATTATTCATGACAGTGCACTGACTGTCCCATCAGATTAGCATGGTTTGCTACATGTATGTGTTATACATATGCCTGACTATATTTTTCTTCACGTATCAACATCTGTTTATAGATTTACATTGAACACATTTTAATCAGCACTTAAAATCAAATCATATATCCCACATGGATTGTAAAGTAAGTGACCTTTAGCTTCAGCTGTCATAAACAACATAACTGCTTTGGATACAGATGGTGATTGTCGCACCTCAGCCTGCACGTGGGAGATAAAGTGTGTAATGAGTTGCTGAATATTATTAGATATGCTGGATTTATACTCTATGTTTCGGCCAAGTTTGTGTTTGTGTGTGTATTTCTTGTTCAGTGCATTCCACAGATTCACAAACTGCCTGCTGGGAGTTTGTCAAACAGCGAGTATTCTTTTTTTCTGAATTAATTATGCTCAAAATGCCAATTACTCAATGGCTAAAAGAAGATTTACTCATTTGTAACACACACAGCATTGTTAAAGACAGGCTCATTTCATATTTTGGTTCCCACAATGTCATTTATGAAGAGTGAAACTTGGTTTGTATTTTAACTGAGATTGTCCCATGCCTAGGTTTGATTCAATCATTTTAACCATTTGATCAATCTGCATTTATCAGTAGTAAAAACTCTACCTAAATGATAAAAAATATAAAATACATACATTTGGACACAACCTAACTCATTACTGTGCAGGTAAGCTGCTATGAATAAGAGTGAATGGCATGTGTGTGTGTGTGTATACATATGTATAACAACACATTACCGTGTGCATCAGAGTGGAACCAATCTTCTTATGGTTGCATATTTTGCTATGCATTAGTGTATTAGGTTACCGTGTCTGCTTATAGCTGACATCTTCTGTAGCAGGGGGGAATGAGGAAATGGCTAACATGCAGCAGGTGCATGTGTCAGTCAGGTTAAAGGAAGAAAATCAGAAAGCCTAGAAATGTTGTTGTTTCTTGGCCTTAAGGGATGATAAAACAGAGACAAAGTAGGGAAAGATAAAAGAGGAAGGTAGAGGAAATATTAGTCCACTTTATATTAATTTTAGTCTGGTTCTGTTCATTTAAATTCAGTTTAGTTTATGCTTGGTTTGGTTTATTTGCGCAGGGATACACAGAGGTGAAAAATGAAACAATGGTACGTAATAACAGGCTTGGGAAATAGATGTATCACTTCAACAGGACAGAGGAGGAAAAAAAAGAAAGAGGATGTGTTGGTGGAAGTGCATTGTGTCATGTTGTCATAATTATTCAGTTTTCAAGTGGGGCAGCATCCCTGCACTCTCTCTTAGGTTGCTTTTTTGCACATTTGCTGCATAAATCACTACAGTGGATTCAAGTTCACTGAATTCCAGTATATTACAGTTGGCATGCAAACAGGAGCTGCCTCCGGTTGCCTTCCTTATCTGCACAGCTTGTTTGTGTGTGTGTAACGAACGCATCTGTGCATAACGTACATACACCTGTTTAGACACAGTGCATTTCGCATCTAACGGCAGCTTGCATGCATGCACCAACCTTACAACCCATGTGTGGCGTGTGTGTGCTAAATATTACAGAAGCAAATCCTTAAGAAGAGATCACTTCACTGACACGTGGCGTGATGTGGCATGAGACTCAGTTCTGTTAGCAAAGAGACAGATTGCTCCCATAATCCCACGATCAATTACACTGAACAAGAGCAACATGTTAACATTCATCTGCACACGCTCTCTGCTACACTTTATGCATAAGATAAATATGACCAAAAGGTTTATATTGACATGTGTTAGCTTCACATACAGTAGAGTTGGGAAATTAAAGGTAAAGGGTGAACATCATTGCATAACTCTCTCACATGCTTTTGTTCTAGCAGTGAAGCCTCAATAACCGATAATGCTATGACCTGTGGTAATGTGCACATAACTGAAGAGCTTTTACTTTGGATGGAAAGGAGATTTATGGAATATAGAGTCAATAACACTTATAATGTTTTTTTTTTCTTCTAATGTGCTACTTTTAACTGTGATGTTGGCCTTATTAGTAAGAGGTTCAATGTGGACTGACCCTATTCATGGATAAATATTGTTAGAGAAACTGAAATTAGTTTGAACAATAATCAAATTCACAAATTTAAGAGATTTGTATGACGCTAGCTTTTTTTCTTTTACATGTCAAACAGAAAGTCCAGCTAGTTATCTTTTTTTTTTTAAAAAGACCAGAGACCATATGTGAAATTAAACAGGGCTCCCCAATGATATCAAAACTGAAAAACCTGGTGAAAAACAAGAAGGCCGAAGTTCAATACTTTGATTCAACTGCGGAACCACAGCATTGTCCATTTAATAGCAATAGAGTAAATGGAAATTTCAGGTTTCAGATAATCCTGAGAATCCATTATTTTGTATTTTATTACGGTAAAACCATTTTAGACAATTCTCCATGCATCTTCTCGAAGAAAGTTCCTCTTTGCAGAAGGAAATCAGAAGTCGTAGAAAGAAGCGACAAGTGGGATAAGACCTCAAGGGCAAGACTTTTGAATAATCCAAGATAATCCCTTGGGGGGCAATCCCGGTCCAAAAAGCAACATAAGAGTATAAAGATCATCAGGGGGGGACATAGTTCAGACTGGGACAGATTAAATCAAAAGTGCTCAAATCCCCTGAGTCATAGCATAACCAGCAGTGACAATAAAAAAAAAAAGGGAATTCACTGATACTGGGTTTTTCTTCCAAGATAAACCAAATCTTTGGCAAACCTTTTGAGTGAATAAAACTATCTGTGATGAGGGGAAATGAGGAGGCTTCAGGGGTAATTGACTTGATTGATTAGCGGGATCCCACCGGTGAACGACAGAACATCTGCAGCCGCACCTCGAGATTTGTCATCAAGAGAAATAAAAGACGTTCCTTCATCTTTCAGAACAAAGAGGAAGAGACAGCCACAGGACAGCTGGACTGCACCTGGGAGAAAAGATGGAAGGAGCTTTAAAGATAGAAAAAGAGCCTTTATGACGGATGAATATTCTCTGTTTTTATTTTTTGTTAAACAGGTGTGGGTGTTGCACAACAATGCCTCAATATATGTTTCCAATCGGGGTCTGAATTACAGATACTGACTCCTTCCACCCACTCATTTGCTTCAGTCTACATCTTAAGTAAACCACATGCATGTATACAGCTCTGCTTTTCACCTTTGTCCCTCGTATACACACTCTTTATCTTCCCTCCGCTAATCCCACAGACTACTTGAAGCCGTCTGGCGCTGCGATTCTCCGCCTGAGATTATGACAGACCTTGTCTCATTAGTACCTGATTAACAGATAGTGGGTTTAACAGAGCGTCAGAGAGGAGGGATGGGGATGGGGAGGAGGAGAGTGTTCAAAAGCAGGGAGTGAAAACGAGCAAAAGAGCTTATGAGGAGATGCATCTGTTGCTAAATAAATAAAAAATATGCTTAAAGTGCCGAGCGCTTCTCAGCTGCGTCCTTCATTGGGAGTCTGTAGCAGTGGAGAGTGGAACGCTCGGTTTCAAAAACATCTTTGTGGAACACTGCTGGGAAAACATGAATATGAGTAGCGACTTTAAGCCACCAGGGAGAGGATGTTTGTGAATAGCGTGTAATATTTATTGTTGGTACTATTCTCAGCTATGAGAGAAGCATACCGATGATGCAAACATAAGATCAGCCACTCGAGAGACATTAGTCTGGACCCTTCCTTCAGACAATCAATAAGGACTCAGTATCATGTGGGATCCTGCAGGAATCAGTGGCTGGGTTTACAGGAAATGAACACTGACATTACTGAATAGTATTAACAAGACTGATGTTTTAAGATTAAGCAAGAGATTACTTCGATTACCTAATATGGTTTTGGAAGAAAAACAGAACAGAAAAGGCAAAACTTAAAGATATTGCTTTAATGTTTAATATTTTGTTTTCTTGTGCCTCTAAATGGATGATTTTTTAATAAATACAATATACGACCAAAACTAATTTGCCATGGCCAATATGTTTTGAGCTGAATAACTTTACAAGCAAGACTTTGAGCAAAATTGACTGTGGCATAATACCCTATAAAAACTAAGAACACAAACACAGCAGAGGTTTGGGCAGAACTTGAAAAACTAATGAAAATTTAGCGAGAGCAGTTTTACAAAGACATGAAAAGTCTGCTTGTTGCTTGTTCCCTGAGGCTGACCACAAACAGAAATATTATGAAATCTGAAAAACATATGCAGAAAACCGAAACGAGACTGATGTATCCTAAACTAAAAATATATGTTTTGATTACAACGTTTGGATGAAGGCTTTTGCTAGTGAGTAAATTATTAAGTTATTTTTAACAGTCTGCAACTAAAAATAGGATATTAACTAAACGTACTGTGCCTAGCCTGAACTCAAAGAAAAACAAATATCAGAGCTACAGCAGAACAATGTGTGATCATAAATTAAACAAATTATGGGATTTCCATGAAGTGAGCAGCAATCCCTTTTTCAATGGAGCTCCACAGAGGCAGCACTACTTCTTTGCTACCCCCCACTGTAGCACTGCAGGCGGATTCCCTCCCAATTTAAACAAGTCTTTCCCTTGTGCAATAAGTAGCGGAGGTCTAATTCCTGTGTCCTCAGCTCCCACTGCCAACCCATTAATCCGTGTAGGCCATTGCTGTGTCCGGCTCCAATATAAGTCAGCAGGCCGCAGCCCGCAGGCTTAGCACACTGTAGAGTGAATCTCCCACGTATCAATGCGCTATAAACTGAGCAGTCTGATTTACACTATATCTGCTGCAGCTGCGGGGGGGCAGGCTGGCCTGGCCGGATGCCAGCTGGAGCAGTCAAAACTACTTATGTCGAGGTCATGATACACGCTATACATTCTCAGGCAATACAAGTGTATGCTTTCAAATCAACAGTGATCGCTGTAGTATTGAGACTATTAGTTAATTGAGGGTTGGCTAAACATCTCCTATAGAGACCAATTGTCCAACCATATCACAGCAACTGTAGCTGGGCACGAAAGGTCCGTCCAGCTGTGTCTCTAAAGCAGAAACACAACAGCACAAAGGAAATAATCAAACAGAGTGTTTATCTGCTCTAACGTGAGATACAATCATGGGCATGCTATGGAGGTCAATTTGTCTCAATATTATTTGTGTGAAAAGACACACGCGTGCGCACACACAAAACGAGGCCACGCTTTATTAACTGGTGCGCACGCTTTAGTAACTGGTGCGCACGAGTTACTAAAGCGTGCGCACGAGAAGGTATCTCGTGCGAACGAGAAAGTAAAACGTGGCGACGTTTTATTTATTTTTCTCTCTATGAACCCTCCAGGGCTCCGTAGTAATCTGTAAATAAACACCTTCCAAAAATGCAAGAAAATATTTTGCAAATATGAAAAAACGGATCTGCAAATATGCATACAAATTCCATATAAAAAAACAAAATATGTGATTATTATAAGTAATTTATAAATAAATGAAAAGCATTTGTAAATATAAAAAAAAAAAAAGTTTGATCTCAATTCTTTTTTTGTGCATCGGCTTGTTACACACATGGAATTCTGAGACAATTTTCCGCCGGTCCGAACGGAAATCTAGCAGGTCACTCCACTACTGATGAGGTGGAGCTACTTCCAAAGCCGAGGATCACAGGATTACTTGTTAAGTTCTTAAAAACCCATTAAGGACAAGCCCTGACAGTGTTGTTCTGCTTCAGGGTTATTTTAGCATCTCTGTCCTGCTCTCTATTGGATCTAGGGGAAGATTACACTTGAGCAACAATATAATGATACATGTGTTGTTAGAAGTAAAACCATACAGTTTGATAAATATATATACTATACTATACTAATACTATCAAGTATAAGCCAAGCAGACAAATACTGTCAGCCAAACTGTGCTGTTTTTTTATCAACATCAACTGGTGGGCATGATGAGCTTTAGCCTCGATTTATTTTATTTAGCAAAATATAATAATTGGCCATTAAATATACTGTATGACGGACATACAGTAAGTAGTAACATTAAAAAGGCAGGAAGAGGTCATGTTTTAACCATCCGATAGAGCTGATAAAAATGCCCATCGACATTGTCATCGTTGGCAGAAAAGAAGCATGCTTTTTCTACATATGTCTGAAATCGAATAGGCATTGCTTTGAATATGTGGTTGCAACACTCTCCTGTTGATCCAGGTGGGAATGGAAAGCTTGACACGCATGAAAAACAGTCAATTTATCGACATGCTAATTATTTTTGCAGTTTTTTTACGTTATATATCCCTGTATGACATCAGCTTGGGAAAAAATGTGACAGGCATTTCATGTCAGAAGATGTCTTAATAAAATAACTATATATCTGTTTACTGTAGTATATGTGTATCCACATTCCATTGAAGCCGTTCTTTATTCCATATCTCAAGTACACTTTGTGCAGCTTCCTTGTTGTGTCGGCACAAGCTGCCAAAGATAAATGCCTCGCACCACTTCCCCGATAAAGCGCTGCCAACTTTCTCATTATCTACGACCGTGGAACACTTTGTTTCTTATCGAACCGAAGTAGTTAATCAAACTGGTAGACACCCACAGTTCCTTTTTTGCTCCCAGTTAGACAAACAACTCAAGTTAACGTCGCTTCTATAGGACAGGGCAGTAAAGTAAATGATGGCGAATAATCACATGGCGCCGGCAGCAGTACAATATCTGCCAGGCTGCCTTGATTTCTGCGGCACCTGTTATTGAATAATGACAGAACTAAACGCAGGTTCTACACCGGGCCGCAATTCATCACCGGTCATCGACAGCTGGCTCGCAGATGAGAGAGGGAGGGTGGAGGGCGAGACGGAGAATAAAAGGAGAGGAAGGTGAGGAGAGAAACGCAGGGGCATGAATAATGGAGGGAGTGTGGTGTGTGTATTCCCAGTGCTCGCAGAATTACTCTCACTTTGCAGCATTTAATCAATGACTCTCCCTCTATATTTTAAATCCCTCCCTCCTTTCCCACCTCCCTTGCTCCCTCTATGGCAATTTTCAATTCACAGCGGGGACATTTGTGTAGCGATATGCTGTAATATATCCTACACACACACAGATGCACACACACTCACACAGAGAGAAAGGGAGGGGGTAATAACGTCTCAACTTTTTAAATCTGATGTATGAGCTACTGTTCCATTAAAATCATCAAAAACAAATCTCTTAGTTAATTCTTCCCCAATTGAGGGATTGGTAAACCCCCTCGAGACAGGAGTATGATTTAATGATCTATTTGCAAAGTTGCAAAAACAGTGCGCGAGAATTAGTCTCCAATAACAATCACTCAACAGCAGACACTTGCCTTTGTAAAAGTAAAATGAAAGACTATTGTGCTGTAAAAGGGAGTTTTCATTAAAGAAGCAGCATGACAATCAATAAGAAAAGTAAGGATTTATACCTTTGTTGTTAATGTTTCACTTGTATCAACAAAGTTATTTTAATGAAAAAGATGTTGCAAGCTCCTAGTCTGCCAACTGATGTGGTAAACAAGAAGCATTCATATAAAAAAGGAATATAGAAAAACTTACAAAACTTTGAGATGATGGAAGAACACGAGACATTTTTTACCGCTTCAAAAGTTTGGATGTCACACTTATATTTGATGGAGAACTTTGAATATGCTGCTTGGAGTCAAATTCAATCAGAACAGCCAGAATAGTTTCCGAACACACACACAACTTTCCGACTCAACTGAGGGCTGTGTCCGACAATTTCTTTAACTTTCCACAACAATTAATCCCAGCGCCACGCCGTGATTGGCAAGCTGCAGGAAGGTCGAAAAGGTGACACGGTTTGAACTCTTTCTCTATGTCTATTTTTTCATTCTTGACAAAACTACTTCTCTTACTTTGTGAAAAACAAGTTGACACTATAAATGTTTTTCAGGAGTTCTTGTTACGATTACCATGTCTTGTGCTTTTCCGTACACTTTGTGAAAAGATAGACACTCAGAGCATAATATGTTGCTAAATATTACACCAAAGCACGATGCTTATAAAACTCTCCCTGCTCACGCTGTGCAGAATGGGTCGAGGCCATGTAGAGTTCAGGGAAGAGTCAGCTGCTGCAGCTGTGTTTCCTTGGCAAGACGAAGACCTTCTGCATTGCCAGAGACTAAATTAACAAGGCCTCCCGTAATTAAGCAAGTTTATTGGCCCCCGGGGTGTCCCTTCTCCTCATGCAATTCCCATCTAGCCTTGTTTATATCCCTTTCTTCTTCCTCTATTTCCATCAACCAGGGACCGTGCAGAGTTTCTTTTCATGATTACACATAAATAAGTGCTGTTTTGTGCACACTGCTATCCAACTACAAAGACACACATACATACACACACACAAACGCTGCTGATGGGAAACGGTACTTAATCGCCCAAGACGGTTGGAATCACTACTGATAAACAAATGTACACAAATCTGTTTGCTCAAAAATCCAAGACAAACATGCAGAGATGATGAAAAACACACACGCGTGCGGCAGTCGTCAAATACCCTGTCCACACAGTCCTTTGTACACACACTGATTACACATTACACACATATATGCAGGTTGGTGAGAAGAGAACATTGGCTAATGATGTGCATCGGATCGCCTCAAAGGTTTGGACTGGAGTCTGAATCACACATCTGTCATTCCACACGTCTCTGTTTCTCCTCCACTTTCAATTATATATTTATCTAGCTGAGTGATGCGTTGAGCCCCGATATGCTACTGATCCCGGCCCAGATCCGACAGAAATAGCACATCCTCCTTATCCCACTATCAACCCCCCCACCCACTTTTCCCTTTTTCCTCCCCCCTCCTTGAAGCTTATGTAAATGCTTTTTTTCCTGTGATTTTATGTCCCTTTGATGGTCAGGTAGTGCTTTTCTTTCAAAGTTGGTGGTGACAAGATGACAGGCTGAAAATGGGTAAATAACTGGAGAGAAAAAAAATCTAAACAAACACATGCGTTTGAAGGGAAATAAAGATAGAAATATATATGTTTTTATAGGGGTGAGGAGGAGAGCTAACAGAGGAGGGAGCACATCAAGGGAGATGTCGTGCTTTAATCAAATCTTAGCTGGAGGTTGATTTGATGTTGGCAATATCACTTTTACTGATTTTCTCTATGTAAGTGGATCCTCTTTGGGTGGGCAGACTATTTGCATGGATCCATATATAAAACAATATACAAAATCAAAGTTGGTGTTTGCCATGGCGGTTTGAGAGGATAAGAAAACAGCACTGTAAAAAGTCTCAAATTATGCTAATTCATCTATCAGACTCCATCTTGACCTCATTATTTTTGCAGGGATTGTCAATAATTAAGAGGATCGACACTGGTGGTGTTGGTGGGAGAGGGAAGGCCATGGCTGAACATATTCACAGATGTCATTTGAAGACAGATGTCTAATGAGTTCGCCAGAGACTCATTGGACAAATAATTCTGGAGTTGAATGAGGGGGAAGTAGGTCACATCAATTGGAAACAAAAATTACAGCAGACAGCAGTGGAGAAAATACCACATTTCAAAGTTGGACAGCAGTGAGATGATTGGCTTATGAAGGAACTGGCTGAATCTGATTGGTTGGAGGAAAAAGTCTGAATGCATTCAGACAGAAGGAGATGGAAAATATATGAATACATACGTTAAAGATATGATCCTTAAGAATTTCATCAAACCAAGCCATATTTAGATACAATTTATGGTCTGCATTTCCCCATAATAACCATTGAATGTATTCACATATATCTCTCTATATAGTAGTCTTTATTAGAAGTGGAGCATTTACCTAACCGGATTCAGATTGCTGTTCCTAGCCCTAGAGATTAACAGAATAGCAATACATGCGTAATATCCAGTGCAATTATATCTAATTGTTAAAATTTCCCTTCTGCTGCTGCTTCCCATACAAAAAAGCAAAAACTCAGAGGGCTTTGCTCTTGCAGCACTCACAGGAAACAAAAAGCATCTACAAAATAGGACAAAGGTCATTTCCTGTGGATTTTTGTCAGTGGATTAGTTTTAAATACTGCTGTAGGTAATGGAAAAGGAGTGTCTAGAGATTACAGCGTGGACACCATTTCCCAACAAGGTAACCAAGTTCATTTTGCATTGTTGCTGTGTGGAAAACTATGCTCTCTGCATCACATACAACCAGATCACAGTTTCAATTATTTGTGTCCCTTTTTTTAATTTGCATACAATTACAGCTTTAAAAATGAAATTGTCTTCCTGACTGAACTTCCACTAAGCTTCCTAACCCCCACAGTGTATTTGTTGTTACATGTATCACTCTGTGCAGGTATTTCTAATTCTGGAAAAAACAATCCTCTGACAAAAGTGATGTAGCAACACTGACAGTGAACTTGTTAATGATTCAACTGTGAGGAGAAACACTATACAGGGGAAGTGTTAATTGGCTCTGAACCGGAAGGCATATTTAAGCAGGTGGCAGGACCCACACACACACACTAAGACGCTCAAGCACATATTAGTGCTTTGAAAATTTCCTAAGATGTCACTTAGGTTGGAAACGGAAACTTGGTTACAAATTGGGACCAAACCGAAAAATGATTGAATGAATGGTGGGGGTCTCGGGCGGACGGCCCGGGGGCAAGGCAGAGTCCATGGAAGGGGTCTCTGGCTCATAAAGGGGCGAAGGCCACAGCGGGAGAACTCAGGGGGCCGAGCACGAGGGCGAAGGCAGCGGCTGGAAGAGTCAGGGAACCGGGCCCGAGGGCGAGGGCCGCGGCCGCGGCCGGGAAAGTCAGGGGGCCGGGCTCGAGGGCGAAGACCGCGGCACTCAGGGGGCCAGGCTCGAGGGCAAAGAAGGCAGCGACGGGACAACTCCGGAGGACGGGCAGGTAGGCGGTGACGGGACAGCTCCGGAGACCGGGCAGGACCCGGTGTCGGCCGGACAGGAACTGGAGCCGGTGGGACAGGCGTAGACGAGATCCTGGATATGACATGGGCTGGAGTCAATGGGACCCCGGATGGATCAAGGGCTGGTGTCGATTGGACCACCAACGCAACAGGGCAAAGAGTAGGCAGGACCCCCGGCGGGTCAGGTGTCGACAGGATCCCCCACGGAAGAGGACAAGGAGTTGGCAGAACACCCGGCGAGACAGGTGACGGCGGAAACCCCAATGACACAGGACATGGAGTTGGCAGGACCCCCGGCGAAACAGGTGTCGGATGGACCTCCAACGGCACCGGACATAGGGCCGGCAGGACCACCGGCGGAAGAGCAGTCGGCGGAGCACCCAACGGCACAGGACACAGGGTTGGCAGGACCCCCGGCAGAAGAGCAGTCGGCGGGGCCTCCAACGGCACAGTACACAGGGCTGGAAGGACCCCCAGCAGAAGAGTAGTCGGCGGGACCTCCAACGGCACAGGACATAGGGTTGGCAGGACCCCCGGCAGAAGAGCAGTCGGCGGAACCCCCAACGGGACAGGACATGGAGTTGGCAGGACCTCCAGCGGAACCTCCAACGGCACAGAACATAGGGTTGGCAGGACCCCCGTCAGAAGAGCAGTCGGCGGGACCTCCAACGGCACAGGACATAGGGTTGGCAGGACCCCCAACGGAACCTCCAACGGTATAGGACATAGGGTTGTCAGGACCCCCAGCAGAAGAGTAGGCGGCGGGACCCCCAACGGGACAGGACATGGAGTTGGCAGAACCCCCAGCGGAACCTCCAACGGACCAGGACATTGGGTAGGGACTTGAGAGGGGACTCGAGAGGTGACTTGAGAGGGAACTCGAGAGATGACTTGAAAGGGGACTTGAGAAGGAACTTGAGAGGAGACTCGAGAGGAAACCAGAGAGGGGACTCGAGAGGAGACCCGAGAGGGGACCAGAGTAGGGACTCTGGGAAGGGACTAGAGGAGGGACTTGGGAAGGGACTAGAGGAGGGACTTGGGAAGGGACTAGTGGAGGGACTTGAGATTGGACTAGAGAGGGGACTTTTGAAGGGACTAGAGAAGGGACTAGAGTAGGGACTGGAGATGGGACTAGAGGAGGGACTAGAGGAGGGACTAGAAGAGGGACTAGAGGAGGGACTATGGCTGCTGGGGCCAGAACCAGGGCCTGAACCATGTCCTCTGGGACTGGGACCATGGCTGCTGGGGCCGGTACCGGAGCCGGAACCATGGCTGCTGGGGCTGGGACCGGAGCCGGAACCATGGCTGCCGGGGCTGGGACCGTAGCCAGAACCATGGCTGCCGGGGCTGGAATCCTGGCCTTGCGTTCCCTTCCATGCTGCCTTGAAGCCTTGTGGAGGCTCAGAGGTCCTCCAAAGGCCAGACGAGACCCAGCGAAAGGTTCCTTGAAAGGAGCCTTTTTGGGAACTGTGGCCGGCAGGGGGCTAGCATGCCAGGAAACAGGTTTGATCTCAAAGCTGCCAAAAAAGTCCTCCACCCACTCGGGTAGTAACTCCCTTAACCAGGGCCTTGAGGTTACTTCCTGGCGTGCCGTTGAGATAATAGACTGCCTCTCTTCACTACTGGAGGCATATCGACAGTCGTTTTTAAAGCATATCAAATTGTACGTCACCTCTCACAGGCTGCCTGCTGGGTCCATCTTTTAGTGGGATTATTCTATCACGGCTGGAGGGCAAGGTACACAGGACCCAAAAGCAGAATATCCAAATTCAAAAATACTTTTATTGCAAAAACTAGCAACAAAGTAAAAATAAGGCAAGGCAAACAACACAAAAATCCCTCTGAACAAAGAACCTTCCAACAACATCAAATAATCCCACAAAGACCACCAGAAAAGCCAGAACCTAAATACACACAAACTAATCAACTGAACAAGACACAGGTGAGAGGGGAGGAGACAACACCGGGCACCAGGTGCAAACAATCATCAGAAACAGACACGATGGGAGGGGAAACACAGAGACAGGAAACCAAAGACAGAACCAGACATGACAAAAACACAACACAGACAGATCGTAACAATTTCCATGTTAAAAGGTATAGTAGGTTAGACTGAACGCAATAATATTACTTAATATTAATTCCACCATCAGAACTAAAGTTTGAATTTAGAAAAAAAAGGGATTTTATTGAATGATTTTATCCAATTCAAATGACAATATGAAATTGTTAACCAGGCTCTTTAAAAAAGTATGAAGACAAATGTAACATCATTTTTTCTTGGTTGTCATAAACAAGTTATTTCCTTCTGTGAAATGATCATGTGACCTTTTTTGGCTCTCAAATTATGCACATAGAGAACCAAAATCAATTAGCAGAATCTATCATAAATGATAAATCCAAATAATACCATACCTTCACTGTCACACAGTCGTTTCATCGAACCACAGCAGCAGTTGCTCACATCTTTTCAACACGCATTGGGCACAAACACAGAATCACACCCTGCTAGCACTCACTCATATCCCAGCCGAATACAGCTCCGAAACGTCTGAAAAATACGATTTCAGAGACAGAGGTCAGACTTACAGAGAAGTACAGACAAAGTTAAGAAGAAAAAGAGGAATACAGAGACAGAGGGGTGAAAATAAAGTGCAGAGGAGACGCAAAAAGAAAGAGAGCGCCACAGGCTACATGGCTCCTCATCCTGAGGATTAGTGCGAGTCTGACAGGTCGCCATGAAAACAGAGCCGGGGCTGCAGCAGGCGACAGAATGAAACACAGTGGAACAGTGCAATGTACACACATCTACACACACATGCCAGCGAAAGAGATGTCAATGTACCTGTAGCACAGCCCAAAATCACCAAAAGACATGTCACAGAGCAGAGAAGATAGACACAGTAAAAGAGCAGAAGAGTGTGTGTGTGTGTGTGTGTGTGTGTGTGTGTGTGTGTGTGTGTGTGTGTGTGTGTGTGTGTGTGTGTGTGTGTGTGTGTGTGTGTGTGTTTCTGTGTTTCTGTGTGTGTGTGTTTGGGAGGGGGCTGCTGAGGCCAGGACTAGATGATGGGGACAGCGGAAGGACATCACACGCATGAACTTATCGCTGTGTGTTTGCATCATGTTGTCATGATGGCAGAACTTCAGTGTGACAGATGAGGCCCAGTGTATTCCTAACTAAAGTCCCTACGAAACATCAAACATTTCTGGATTATTTTGGGAAATGTTCATAGTGGGAGTGGTGATGCCATTTGGCCCAAAATGACTTACATGGGGAAAGAGCTTCTGTAAGTCAGCAGATTTGTCTTAATGGAAAATCAACTTCTTTTAAAAAGTCCTTAAAACCTGTAAAATGTGCTTATGTCAGAATCCAGAGTTACTTTACCTCTCTATTAATGTGACTGTGCTGTGACTTGATGTAGCGGCTAGGAGGCGGGTTTTAAGAAAAATGCAAATGTGCATACTTTAATTGACAATATTTTAAAGTTGTTTGTATTCTCAGTCATTGGCCACTGATCAACTTTTCCCGCTCCTAATGCGGTATCCAGTTCTCTTTACCGAACACTTGTGCCATTAAAGAAAGTCCTCCATCCTATATATCTCCATGATCATTGTTTTATTTTTCATTTCGCTCCATTCACGCTATTTGTTGTGCTTGAGTACCCTCCTGCACCCACGTTGTTTACGCTGCACCTCTCTGCTCCTGCAAACCATTTTTGCAAAACCCACCACAGCAGTTTATGTTTGCTGTATTCTCATTTCCTTAAAATATATGTAAGTTCTGATTCACATACATGCTGTATGACATAGATGGACGGTCTTCTTGTATCTGCGGGGAGCGGAGGAGCTACGAGGATTAGTTAAGCATAAAGACAACAACTCGCTCATTAATGTGTCTTTTAAAAAAGTCAAGTTAAAACAGCAATCTGTAATCTTGGGGAGTTGACTACTTATTATTGAAAACAGTTTTTCACACATCACCAGCAATAGTTGCCTGGTGACCTTTAAATCATGACAAAACTTTGGAAAATTAGAACCAGCTCTTTCGAGCAGAATATGAATAATTCTTGTTATAATTGTCTTTTAAACCATTCCAAAAGTATTTTCTGATAAGTTGATATCAGAGGGAAAAGAACAAAGCAGCAAAATAAAAAGTCTCCAAGAAAAATGAATGAAAAAGTCATATTGGAACTAATTTTGAACGACAACAGTAATAATTCCAGTTGGTATGAATCCAAAACAAAACCATGGAAATTAGATTCTGAGTTGCTTGAGGCTAAAAAAGAAGGAAGAGGTAAAGTGGAGGTTATGGAACAAGTTTTGGCGGGTGAAATTGAGATAAATGCGTTTTGCTGAGGGAGGGATGAGTTTAGAGAGCATACATGTAGATAAAGGTTTTCTCTCATCTCTCTTGGCAGTTTCTCCCACTACTTCTTTATTTTCTTCTCCTGACTTTTTGGTGAACTCTCTCCGCTCCCTCCCATCTCGTGAGAGCAGAGGAAGACTCCGTATTTTGGAGAAAAGAGAAGAAAGTAAGGTTTTTTCAGACTCACTCGTCTATGTTCTCATTCCTCATCCTCAGAGTCTCCCAGGAAAGCTCACTTTCTCTCACTGCTGGAGGAGTCATGTCTCTTCTCTTCTACTATGATGCTCTCATCTTTCGTTCTTTCCTCTTTACTCATGTCCACCCCTTATCTTCCTTTCCTTCCTTCCTTCTTCTCAATGTGCTTATTTCCTCTCATTTTCACTCACTTCCTCCTCTCATTGCTCACTTTCTCACTCAGAAAATATGCCTGAAATTGAGATGATGTAAGAAAACCCTCTGTTGTTGCAATAGGAGACTTAAAGCCACCATTTCTATTTGTGCATGCTTACATCCCTGCATTGCTCAAAGGATTGGGATGGGTAAAGAAAGAATGCCTCGTGAAGAAAAATGGCAGTGTTTCAACTTTCACATACTTACCTCAAATACTCCTGACATGGATTCAAAGAGCTTTTTTCATCAAATCGGATGTGTGGGAAAAGACATTTCTAAGTTGAAACAAATGTGGAGGAAAAAGGAATTCTATAAATCCACCTTAATGTAAATACGTCAAGATTTCAATTGACATGTGCAGTCAGACCGGCTCCATTGATTCTCGGGAGTTATCCCTCTGATGCTTTAATGTTTTATTTCCCTGACAGAATTGCAGCTTATTAGCAGCGTTATATCCTTTTGCTACTTTTTTTGTTGGATGATCTGAATATCTGTATTTTTTATCCCTGTATTCCCTTAGAGACTTGAGTAATGACAATGGCAGGGATTAATAAATAAATATATAAGTGTCAGAGGAGTGAGAAACAAATGATGTAATAGTACTTTATTGTTATCTGGGCGTAAGGCTCTCTCCTCCTGTCGCTGTACAGCTAAGGCTGAGATGGTTTCACAGGAAAATTAGGCGTCTCTATTGCCCGCTAAGCCTATAAGCTGCTCATTTCTGACTCTTTGGTTACCTTGGTATCCCCTTTCCATTTTGTAGTTCTCTTTGTCTTAAACTTCCTTACTTTTTGCTCATTTATTTTGACTGTATCTTCCTCACTTGTTCTACCTCTCTTCACACTTCCCTTCCACTGCCTTTCTATCCCTCTTGACTTTCCTGTCCTTCCAGCTTGCTATCTCTATCTCCGCTGCCCGCTGAGAGCTGCATTGTGTCGGTCTCTGGCTGTGAGTTCGAGGAGAGGACCACGGTCAGGCCGAATAAAGCTGCTTTCACAAAAGTCCCAAGACCTCGGCTTTCAGAGGCTTCACATCTTTGTGAGCATCTTCATAGACTTATTTTATTCCCAACAAACAATGTCTGACTTAACTAGGTCATGTTTTGGTACAGCTGAATAACGTCCTCATGAGATTGTGTTTGTCAAAGAGGAAACGGCGGCTCTAGAGCCACTTGAACACTCAATGGGGAGAACGTTTCCACCAATCTCATCCTCGCCGCTTTAAAAAAACAGCTCTGCAACACTTCTGTGACAATAATATCCATAAACACTCTGACAGGAGTGGTACAAAGAACCTATGGTGGCTATCTGCCAAACCAACAGTAAGGATAAAAAGCAGGACACTTCATTATGTTCGTTGGAAACTAACATTTTCCTGTTTTTAGTGCACACCACATTGCACAGCACTGGTGCTTCAGGTGCTCAAAAACAACCCCATTTGTGCACAACAGCTACATGGTTTGACTTTTAACCTTTATTTTCTGCTGAGCTTTAAAAGTTTCAGCGATTTTTTTGGGCAGCGATTATCAAATAAGATCAGCATTTATGAACATCTTCAAGTGATATGTTTCAATTGTTTTTCTGTTTTGAACGACTGAATGGAAAAGAGACAATATCGCTTTTCTTTTTGAAACTGCAAGGCTTTTTCATTTTTGCATTGGATTATCATTGGAGCGAGGGGCAGGGCGAAACTTCTTTGCTAAAATACACTTGCATTGAAGCACTACAGTATCCGATTGAAGGAACAATGTTAACTTTTATAATCAAGGAGAAACTAAGTGAATTTATGCTAGTTGATTGCGATCACAAACGAAAATGGCCCTACATTGAGACCATAAACAAAGTTATTGGAGGCTGTAAATCTGAAAAGCCACTAAGTACAATGTGCCTATTTCTGAAAATGGAAAACATTTAGTAGAAGTTTTTTTTCAATTAAGTTTTGTATTCAGTAGATGGATGGATGGATGGATGGATGGATGGATGGATGGATGGATGGATGGATGGATAGATAGATGGATAGATGGATAGATAGATAGATGGATAGATGGATAGATGGATAGATAGATGAATATATGGATAGATGGATAGATAGATAATTTAGCTGATGTAATAAGCGAGGTAATGTGCATCAAAAATGTTCATGCCGATGTTTGTTTTTATTACTGACGGCCTATATGCACATTATCCCTTGCATATGTAAAAAAAATTTTTTTTTAAATATATATATATATATTAAAGGTGGGGTAGGTAAGTTTGAGAAACCGGCTCAAGAGAAACTTTTTGTTATATTCCATGGAATGTTCTTAACATCCCGATAGCAATGAATATCTTAAGTGCTTTGACAAAAAATCCATTAAAAAATGTAATCTGTGGAAGCCGTAGTACTGTAAAAAGCACGACCAATCATTTTAGCCGGCCCGGCTAAAATAACTGGATGGCCTACCTGCCTGTCAGCCTTCCATCTGTGCACAAACTTATCTCGTGCCCTCATTGGTCATGTGGGCGTTTGTGTGTGTTGGAGGAGGGGCTCTGTAAGGAAGTGGCAGATTTTTTCCGGCTGTGTATTTTCAAATTCTAGCGCACTCGAGCTGGTTTCTCCAAAATTACCTACTCCACCTTTAAGGCAAGGTTTAAATAAAACGAATGAAAAGACCCTCCCGTGCTTATGCTAAATGAACCCTCTAAATAATCTGCCTTTTTCTTTACCCCCCACCACCTTTTTTGTATACAGTCATAATAAGAAAGGGAGGTGCAGAACGTCAAAGTGTGTGTTTCCAAGTTTAATGTTTGAAGGAGACATGGAGAATAGGATAGAACGAGAGAAAAGATAAACGCACCAGCAACAGACTTGAGTTAAAAGCGATAGAATGAAACTTCAGGATGAAAAACTCCTTTTCATGTTACAGTGTTTCATTTCCTTTCAGAAGTAGGGGGAGGTGAGGAGGGAGAGGGGGAAGATTTTGAATAAAAAGGAGTCGACATGTTAAATAGAGGAAGGTGTTTTATCACAAGTTCTCCCAACGGTCCCTGTCGCTCGTCACTGTGGCGAGCAGGTACCTTGTTGAGGAATTTTAGTGAGCTCCATTGGGAATGCATTGCTTTGTCTCACACACACACAAACACACACGCACACGCACACGCACACGCACACACACACACACACACACACACACACACACACACACACACACACACACACACACAGGGAAAATAAAACATATAGCACCCAGAGCAGCCCAGTATCCCTTTGAAAGGCTCCATATGATTCTCCTTCACAGGATCGGTGTTGGAAAAGGAGAGCAGACGGAGAGCCCCCAGAGAGGAGCTGAATATAGATGGACGTATGGAAGGACAGAGAGGGAGATGAAGGTGGGATAAAGACGAACAGAGGGAGGACAGGAGCATCAAACTGTGGCGGCCAATGATGCGAGGTGCATAGGAATTTAGGAGCTAAAAGCGAGGGAGAAGGAGAGGTCAAGAAGACGGGTTGGAACGGGCACTATGGAAATGTTGAAAAAGAGGGAAAGAGATGAGCTACAGTATTTATCTCATCTAGCTGTCAAGGGATTTACATAACAACCGTTGAAATTTGCCAAAAATTTGAGTGAGAAAAAATGGCAAAAAAAAATCTTATTTTTAAGAGTAGATTACTGCTTGTCTAACTGTCAAACTGTGCTTTTGAGTCCTGTAATTTAAAAAAAGAAAACTATTTTGGCTGTCAAAAATACTGCGACAAAGAACTGCGATGGATTCATTAAATGCAAAAACTTCAGCAGACAAACCAGATTTAGTTTAAAAAGTAGCGACAGTGTGGGAGACACTTCTTTGAGGCTCTGGTGGACAGGCGTTCAAAAAGATATTAAGGAAATCTGACCACTTTTGAGCTGTTTAATAATCCCAAATAACAATGTGTCACCCCCTTCCTACAGTTGCATAAGAATTTACCACACAAATGCGGTTATTCGTCCATGTTTATAATAATTTCTTGATCATTTTTAGAGAAGAAATTCCTTCAATAGAGTGTGAAAAATTAATTTGCCATCTCCTTTCAGCTTCTCTATATATACTGGGTAATTTCACAAAAATAATTGGATGGAACCACAGAGATAACGCTAAAAAAAGAGCTTCGGGGTGGAAGACGAACCAGAGATGAGTTGAAATCAACAAGAATATAGCTGAACTCTGAGTGAACCCCCGAAAATGTTGAAGCTGCACCAGTGCTTTTCAAACATCCACTCTAGGGACCCGATTTAAAAGAGTTGCTCTCACGCCTCAAACTATTTTGCATCTTTTTTTGATTTTGTTCCATCTTATCTTATCCAAACACCTGTAACATAGACGCACTGGAGCGTGAGCGGGCGAAGACACATCCGGAGACAGACAGGACGCGACTACATGACCTCTGTGTGAACCTTACAGACAGGAAGAGAAATGAGTCAGACAGGCAGCTTGACACAGCCAAGCTCTATTTTGACGTTCACTGGGGGGTTCAAAAATAATTATTTACATTTTGTTTCCTTCACTCAAAACAATTGTATTGTCTTTCTTCTTCTCCCACCTGTCAAAACATCTGCAACAAAGTCTCAAGTGGGGAGGAGCAAACACATCAAACGGACACTTTACTCCCTCCGTACAAGCACAACACACAAACACACAAACACTCTGACCTCTAACGATTTTGGACAAGCAACAGCTGTTTTTTAGAGAAACAGTTTTCCTGCTCTGACATACGCACTGTGGCGGCAGGGGAGCGGAGGCTAACTGGGCTGAAGCAGGAGGATGAATTATAGCTGTTTGTCAGCCCAGCTACAATTAAAGATGTCAATAGCCATTATTGAAAGAGCTTCTACTGGAACTAAACACCCAAACATTTACATGATCCAGCATGGGCACCACAGTCAGTAACACACACACACACGCAAACACACACACACACACACACACACACACACACACACACACACACACACACACACACACACACACACACACACACACACACACACACACACACACACACACACACACACACACACACACACACACACACACACACACACACACACACACACACACACACACACACACACACACACACACACACACTACAGACCTGGGAAGTATTGGTTTCATCAGTCAGCATGGTGATCTAGGTCATTCGATCGCGACAGATAGCATCTTAATTAGGGCTCACAATACAATTGTGCATGCATGTTAATGCGTCAAGTTCATGCCCTGGTGATTTGATTTACATTATTTTACTGTAGTTTATGCATTTTAGTTGTCATAGTATTTTATACTCCCAATTAAAAACCGGCTTTACTTATTGTTTCTTCACTGTGATGTTGGAGCTTCATTGTGCAGAAGGAAGCGTGTTTACAGTTTGACACTATGAAGCTTGTACCATGCTCATCTTCATTTGTGCATGCTAACCTTAATCTGAGTTTAAGACCTGAAGCCATGAGCATCATGCGAATACACTTGAAACATGAATGGTCTTTACAACGTTTGAAATTAGTGTTATTTCTATATTAATCGATTACAAACTATTTTAGGGGGTGTTGTGGATAATGAAACAGGAAGTAGGAAAGTGGGTATGACATGCAACAAGATGAAATCTAACGGCTCAATCAAAACAAGCTCAGATCATTAACTGAGTTAAAAGCATAATGAGCCGGTCTCCATGCATTTTTCCAGCTTTAGTGGTTGACTTAACTGTTGTTAAAATATTTTACGGTTTAACAGCTAAATGTGTTTTATATATTTTGATTAGACATGTTCTGTTTTTTTATATATTTATATATAAATTGCTCATTGTACATGTGGGGTATGAAGAAATTAAACAAAGGTCCTTCTAGCTTCTGAAAAAATGAAATAAAATGGAATAAAGTAAAATAATTGGATGATGACACCATACACACACACACACACACACACCACATGCTGGGCTGTGATAACACTCTGCTGCTGATTTCCAATTTGGCAAAGCATGGCAGCGGTTCGGAAAAATCAAATTTTCCAAATATTATTCACCAAAACCAGTGTGTGAATTATTTCAGGTAAGAATAATTGCCAGAGCAGTTTTCAATCCATGATTTTTTATTAATTACATTTAGTTTTCATATTTTACGAATAAAGTCTGGGTTTGGCATCCGACTGTATTATCATAAAATAACCAAATTTAGTTTTCAGAATTAAATCTGGTAATTAACAACTGAGCTCACAAGTTGTACGTTGGCTGTTTGAGGCAAACAGCGTATACCATTATAAAAACACATGCAAACACACATGCTCAAATGCACACGGATACGAACAAATTAGAAGACAACACACTTCCAATATAAGCATACACTCCCCAGGCTGTACAGTTATTGGGCGTCCTCAGTCTCCTCTACAGCTGTCTTTCTCTCGCTACCATGGGACTTGATTAGCACGCACATATGCCTTCACACACGCACACACAAACACACACACACGCACACGCACACGCACACACACACACACACACACACACACGCACACGCACACGCACACACACACACACACACACACACACACACACACACACACAAAAACACACACACACACACACACAAAAACACACACACACACACACACACACACACACACACACACACACACACACACACACACACACACACACACACACACACACACACACACACACACACACACACGCTGCTTACCGCAGGGTGCTGCTATCAGCACAAGCCTAAATGCCAAGTCAACTAGCTAACCATGCAGAACTAACACTCCACACTGACACACAGCTACTCACAATAAAAGGGCATCCAAGTACTTACAGTGTGTGTGTGCAGGTATTAAGATTTAATGTAATGTCACATTGCCACACACACATATTTTGAGCCAGTGTGTGTCCTAGAGAGGAACAACAGCAAGAGCAAAAGAGATTGAAAAAACTCTGGAAACGGGGCCACAGCTTGTTCATGTGTATGTCGTTGTCTGTGCATACTGTATGTGGGTGAGGTGATGAATTATAACAGTCCAGCAGGCTTCAGGCCAGAGGACAGGACCTCACTGAGAGGGGGGGGAGCCTGCCTGTGTGTGAGTGGATATAATAGCAGAGGGCAGCAGCAGGAGGAGGACAAGTGTGAATATGGGACTACTTTATCTAGATAATATTAAAAAGTGTTTTCAAAAAATACTTCTATAAAGTTGAATCAGTTGCTTTCAAATATTTTCATTTCACTCATTTCAATGGGCTGTCAGTCGACCAGGGTCCTATACAAGTATACTAAGACTGTAGGGTCTATCAAATGTGGAATCATCGCCTTCTTTTTTTGAGGAAGGCAAAATGTGGCTATAATGTGACTAAAACTGCTATTAATTTGCTGCAACTTCTGCAACATATTCAAAGGGATTTGATTATTTATGTTAACCCTCTATGGTACGCACTATGATGCCATTTGGGAAAAAAATGTTTGGAGTGTTTTTTTGTCATATAATAGACCGAATAAACAATCTAAAGACATTTTAAATAAATAATTATTTGGGGATACTTTTTGGGGTGTGTTGCCTTGAGGAAACACTATACCATAATGGTAAGTTATGAAAAAAGAGAGTTATTGTTTCAAATTTGAACAAAATGTATTTAAAAACACATAGGAAATACTAAATAGCCTCAACACGTTAAATTGCATACCAATTAAAATGTGAAAATCATTACTTTTTATATTTTAACAAGATGACATGTCTGAATGTTGCCTGCAGGAAACATTGTACCATTGTGAAACAACCTTTAGGAATAAATACGCAAAGAGCCTAGGCATCTTTCATCAAACTTTATTGAGCCATTTGACAAAATAGACTCACTATTGTGGAAGTTCATGAAGCAGTTATTGTCAGCAGTGAAGCACAGGTACGTGACACACTTAGATCCCTGCACTTTCACCCTTACAGCCAGGGTATTTGCACCGGCCCTTTTTTTCCACCCACACAGGCCAATGGTCAGTGTGGTCTTAATGCATTGATGGCACTGATGAGGAAGAACCTCTGTGCTTCTTCACAGCCAGGTCTCTGTCAACATTATGAGATGATCTCCCCCTCTTCTTCAAAACTTTCCTCTCATTGCAAAGGCAACTTGCAACTTCAGCTTTGAATTTAAGCAGGCTGTCCACTTCTTTCTTGGGGATGGCGCAGTCCTTGCAGTCCCTGGGGTACAAGAGCCACGCATTCACTAGAGTGAAATCCATCATGTGCAACACGATCTTGTGATGCCACTTCCTGGACCTGATCTTTGTTCTGTAGATCAATCAGCGAGTCTAGAAGATCCACTCCTCCCATACTTTTATTGTATGCATGCACAACACTTGGGCAGGTAACCTGCAATATTTCTTTCTTTTTCTTATCCCATCTTTGCACAGATCGTTGGATTGACTTTAACATCAAATGTATCTTGGTTAAATTGTAGAGATCTATGATGAATGGTATGCTTTTGAGCAGTTTATACCTAAACACAAAATACCACAATATCATGGTGAATCCATAATGGTACGGTGTTGCCTCAAGGCAACATTTACAATTGACCATAATGGTACGATGTTGCCTCCAGGCAACATTTGCATTTTAACAAGTTTCCATGACCTAATTAGCAAATGAAGTATATTAAACTATTAGAAATTAAGGTTTACTCACCGATTATTGTGAATACATTTTTTTCCAGTCAAGAAATGCGCAGGAAATTATGTTTTTAGACACATTTCTTGGAGAGAAATGGCTGAGCTGATCCTTGTGGGAAAGGCAGCAAACAGGGTCTTCAAATTGGCCGCCAGAGAGTCATGGGACAAATTCAAAAACTACTATTGGTTCCTTATGGTCCTGCCTCTTTTTAAAGTATTGTATCATAATTTGAGATGTATTGTGTGAATGCAAAAGGCAAAAAATGGGTGTGTTGCCTGGAAGCAACATCATACCATAGAGGGTTAAAGGTCCCATGTCATGGCCATTTCTACTGATCATAATTCCATTGTTGAAGTCTACTAGAATAGATTTATATTGTGCAATTTTCCAAAATCACTTTGGTTTCTCATACAGCATCTCTTAAACTACGTGTATTCACTGAATTTCACTCTCTGCCTTTAACGGCTCGTTGTAGCTCCAATAGCTCCAGCCCCCACCCTCCCTGTGAGCACAGTGTGCTCTGATTGGTCGGGACGTTGTGAATCGCGCTGAGCTCCGTGGAGGTGTGGTTTCCTTGTTTAGCGACAGCGAAACACAGCCAAACTCACCCTGAGCACACACAAAGTCACAGACAAAGTAAAAACAATAAGTGTGGCTTGATATTGAGTAAGAAAAAGGTTGATAAACGCTGTGAGAATGGGTCTGCAGAGAGAATTTTGCCGCGATCCCAAATGTCTGTTATCAGCCTGCAGCCAGGGAGGAGAGATCAGCAGAGCTGCATGCACTGAGTGTGTGTGTGTGAGGAAGTCCATGGATTGGTCCATTTGGACCAATCAGCGGGGGCTTAACGTAACGGCTCCGCGGACGTAACGTAACGGCTCCACGGGTTGGTTCATTTGGTTCCGGGTAACGCATGACATTATGCGGTACCCGCAAGACTCAATGGACAGTGACGTATCTCCAACGAGGCGTTTTGGGGAGGTATTTTCTGTGTTAAGAGTTGTACTCGCTACAGGGTGTACTTTGAGGGTTTTGACTCTGCAGACCGTTTACATGCAGAAAAACCTTCATAACACACAAGGGGACGGGTAATAACCGGAAAAGCATGACATGGGACCTTTAAGTTATTTTGTTTCACTTTTGTTAACCATGTGAATTAGCTTAACCCCATCCAACACTCCTTTATGCACAGAAATATCAGATGCGGAGCAGGCCAGCTTTTACATTTAGTGGAAATAGGTAGCTGTACATACTTTTTAATATATTTTATATTATTCCTGTTTCAATGTTGTTGTTTGTAGAGTTTTGTCTGTTATATAATACAAAGAAAAATTGTTAGTTTTATCTAAGGAGGTCAAGTTTTCAGGTCAGAGGTCTGTGCCTATACAACTTAATTGTATTCCTTACAGCAGTCAATGATGGACATCAGAAAATGGTTAAAACAACCAGCCCTAATCGCCAACAGTAGCACTGATGTACTGCAGGTAATAACAGTTCAGATCATGGGGACATTACGTTACCCGCGGCCACTGTCGTGGACACTAACGCCCGACTCGCCGCCGCAAGTGCCAGAGGACCTCGGCAAAACAGAGCCTGCACAGGTATATTTAAAAAAGTACCGAACTCGCCTGTACAGTGGGGTAAGGCGCTCATTTTGCAGCTCATGGTTTCAAAACAGAGATTGGCTGGAATATTCCTGGAAAAATTGTGATGCCATCTTCTGCTATGCATGTAGACATTTCGGTTCAAGTACGTCAGATGCCTTCACCACAACTGGCTACAATAACTGGCGCCATGCTCTTGTAGGCTACGTGATAAGGGACTGGGAAGGCATGAATCAAGCAAAGACCACATTGATCCATAGATCTCTTCATTTTGCTCTCAAAGTGCACCAGATTGATGCTTTTAACTTCAATATTTAAAAAAAAATCTTCCCGGGGGAGCATGCCCCCGAACTCCCCTAGAGGAGGAGAGGACCCTCCTAGAGTAGATGAGGACCCCCTAGATGGTGTTAGGTCCACTCCCCACTTATGAAAATTGCACTTTACCACTGCACCCTCTCTAATCTCAGATGCACCCTGAGTCATTTTGTTCTGGAACCGGGCCTGGAAAAATGTATTTGTGACGAAACAAGGCTAGAAGTCTACAGATACAGCTGTTTGAATCCCAGGCACAGCTTGTTGGGCAAACAGTTATAAAACACAAATGGTGAGGCTGTGTTAAACAGTCCTATTAACTGCACTGAGACGTGTACTCTGCTCACTACACCACATCAGCGGTAAAAGTGAGGAAACACATTTCAAGTCCGACTCTGAAACAGAGCAGTGAAATGACTAACCAAGGCCAATGTTCATAAACACGTTTTAACGATGAATTTATGTAGACAAACATTGGTATGAGGACATTTTATCAAAAGGCTCATCTTTATAAATGAGGCCTCTGGCGCCCAGAGTGTGAGACTCGTTCCTAATGAGTCATAATGAGTGTCCTAATCTGTGGCAGCAGTAGAGAATCCAAATGTGAAGAACGCAACATAATATCAGCTATTTAGTGGAGGCTTTTATCCAAAGCGCCTTGCATTACAGCGAGGATAAAAAATGTTTAGCACGGTGGGCCAAGTGGGATTTAAAAAAGACCATTAAGAATGTGGGTCAGTGTTTGTTTTTCACTTGAATCCTTTTGATCTGAGATGAATGAAACGGTAGTTAGTAATAAAGCTTTTTTCTGGTGGTACACAAGGTACATTTTGTTTTTGTTAAGCTTGCCGTGTAAGAAAAAAGATGTATTAATGTTTTACAAAGATGGTTGTCTCAAAGTGGTTCCAATTTTACTCTAATACCAACATTACGATCAACCATAAAGGTACGTGATGCTGACTTTTAAAACAAAAACTACTATGTTATACTAATTTTGTTTTTGATTGTCTGTTTCATTGACTGTCTTAATATTGAAAAAAAAATAAATGTACTCAAAAAGTTGATAGTGTTGTGAGGTAAATCTAAAATGTATTACCTATTAGTGAATCAACAGTAAATGAAAATCCGTCTATCTACCGTCCAATTATTTTTCTTTATTAAACACGTAAACGGAAGAGCGTTTAAGAGGCCTTTTTTCTTTTTTCTTTTAAACTTACTAAATGGACTAATGGTCATTGGAGCGAGGGGCGGGGCGAAACTCACGGAAGTGATTTCAAAACAAAAGCGGTGATAATATTATAAACAAAGGGAAACAAGGTGAATTTAGCGATGACAACGAAAACGACCAAGACACATTTTGAGCCCAGAAAATGGATGTTACTAAGGGCTGTAAATATAATAAGCCTCTGTCTAAAATGGACAAAATTGTTAGGAGATGTAAACTATACAGCGATTCTGCAATGCGGTCACTCAGCCACCTCTCGAGTTTGTTTTTTCAAATCATTCCTGCTATATTTGATGAGTGATACAGATATGTTTTACCACAAGTTCTTAAGAAAACTGACACTGTTGGACTCGGTTCTAGTTTGACTTCTACCAGAAATAAAATCCACTACTTTTGCTGTGTACTTTGTGAGTAATCCTCTGTCAGAGTCCCCTCCATAGTACATAATGCATGTTTTTCTGCTATCTTTGATAAATGATACAAAATATAATTTTACCATTAGTTCTTAATGAAATTGATACTGTTTGACTTTGCATTAGTTAGCCTACTACTTACAATACATTGAAGTACTTTTACTGTGTATCTTTTTTAGAAATACTCTGTCAAAGTCCCCTGCTGAGAACAAAATCAAGCCACTTCTGCTAAGTTTGATTAGGGAATTATTTTTTGTCATTAGTTCTTCGTGAGATTGATCCTGTTGGACTCAGTACTGGTGAAACTACCCCCACAATTACTATGAAGTACTTAGGCCTACTGTGTACTTTTCCAGTACTCCTCTGTCAATGTCCCCTCCTGAGAACAAGAATGCATGTTTCTCTGCTATTTTGACTAAACGTTAAAAAAAAACCTTTCTTCATGAGACTGATATTGTTGGACAGAGTATTTTAAGAGGATGGTAGACATGATATCAGCAATATATCCAGTCAGTACTCCGGCAGCAGCATTTTTACCCAATGGAAAGTCTATAGAGACTGGCCTGGATAGCTGGCCTATCCTTCAGCACACTGACACGCTCTGTCACTCTTGTTGGCCTCTTATGAAGCTGTTGTCTTTTAAAAGTATTTCTCTGCTCCTAGTTAATTGCTCGCAGATTCTTCCATCAGTCCCAGTCATTGCATGTCAGTCAGTAGAGCTTTGAAAAATGTGTCCAATTCAACACAATGTTCTTTTGTGAGTGAAGGCCAGAGCTAAATTATAGATTGTTTGATTGCGTAATTACAAGCTGAGAGAAAATAAATCCACATCCTCCTATGAAACGTATTTTATTTCCTTTTCCATGTTATACGTATACTTGCTTGCATTAGAACATTTGCATGTTGAACTACATGATATCTTCCCCAGCCTCAAGGAAATACAATAAAATAAATGGATTCATAATTTTAAAAAATTGATAAAAATGTATAAATTAATAATGTTGTGTGCAAACATTTCAAATTTAAATATAAAATGAAAAATAAGTTTAAGATCCCTCTCCCAGGACGGACAGACGTGCAATAGATGCCATGTATAAATTGAAAAGATAATACATTTGCAACATAGGTAGTCCAAATGTTTGGAAATGCATGTGTGTATAATAGGAAGATGAATCCACGAGTATATCCATCCAGGACTTATGATCCAGGACCACAGCCACGACTCAAGATCCAGGACTCGCAATCCATGACACAGGACCGCAGGATCATCCATGACTCCGGATCCCGGCGTATATAGACACCAAAAAGAAAGAAATTTGGGGAAGCCGGGTTAATCGGAACATGAGAGTACACAGGTATAGACAGAGAGAAGGAAGAAGTAAGATGTCCCCCGACAAACTAAGCCTATATCAGCAAAACTAGGGGCTGAATCTAATCAGCCCTAACTATAAGCTTTATCAAAAAGGAAGGTCTTAAGCGCACTCTTAAAAACGGATAGGGTGTCTGCCGTCCGAACACAAACTGGAAGCTGATTCCACAAAAGTGGAGCTTGATAAGAAAAGGCTCTGGCTCCCATTGTACTTTTAGAGACTCTAGGAACAACCAACAACCCTGCATTCTTGGAACGCAATGCCCTAGTAGGACAATAGGGTATAATGAGTTCTTTAAGGTAAGATGGCGCCTGCCCATTAAGGGCTTTGTAGGCGAGAAGAATAATTTTAAATTCTATCCTGTGTTCTATAGGGAGCCAGTGTAAGGCAGCCAGAACAGGAGTAATGTGGTCCCTTTTCCTAACTCTGGTTAGTACACGAGCTGCAGCATTTTGAATAAGCTGAAGCGACTTGACTGACTTCTTGGTACACCCTGATAATAAGGAGTTACAATAATCCAGCCTTGAAGTAACAAATGCATGGACTAGTTTCTCTGCATCGTTTTGAGGCAAGATATGCCTAATTTTTGCAATGTTACGTAGATGGAAGTAGGCGGTCCTTGAAATTGATTTTATGTGGGTGTTAAAGGATAAATCCTGATCAAATATAACACCAAGATTCCTTACAGTCTCACTGGAGGCCAAATTAATGCCATCCATAGTTAGTATATCTTTAGATAATTTGTTTCGTAGATTCTTCGGGCCAAGTACAATAACTTCAGTTTTGGTCGTGTTTAACATCAAAAAATGTAAGGTCATCCACGTTTTTAAGTCCTTGAGGCAGTCTTGAATTTTATTTAGATGATTAATTTCATCAGGCTTGATTGATAAATATAGTTGAGTATCATCCGCATAACAATGAAAGTGTACAGAATGATTCCTTATAATATTGCCTAACGGAAGCATATATAGGGTGAACAAAATAGGTCCAAGCACTGAGCCCTCTGGCACTCCATGGCTAACTTTGGTTTGCATGGAAGATTCATCGTTGACACGTCCAAACTGAGAGCGTTCAGATAGATAGGACCTAAACCAGCCTACAGCAGTTCCCTGTATGCCAACTAAGTGCTCTAGTCTTTGCAATAGGATATCATGGTCGATAGTATCAAATGCAGCACTAAGATCGAGCAAGACAAGAATAGAGACAAGTCCCTTGTCAGAGGCTATTAGAATGTCATTTGTGACTTTAACCAGAGCAGTCTCTGTGCTATGTTGTGTTCTAAAGCCAGACTGAAAATCTTCAAATAAATCATAGTTTTTTGAGTAATCACACAGCTGTTTTGCGACTGCTTTCTCAAGAATTTTTGAGAGGAACGGAAGATTAGAAATAGGTCTATAGTTGGCTAAAACCTCTGGATCGAGGTTGTGCTTTTTAAGAAGCGGTTTTATCACTGCTACTTTGAATGATTGTGGAACATAGCCTGATAATAAAGACATATTCATAATATTTAATAAAGAAGTGCTAATTAATGGAAAAACTTATTTTAACAGCTTAGTTGGAATCGGGTCTAAGATACACGTTGATGGTTTAGAAGAGATAATCATTGCATTTAATTGTTCAAGGTTTATGGCTGAAAAGCATTCTAGTTTACTATCTAGTGTAATATTAGAACTTACGTTTCCGGGAGCTGTTGATAACACTATACTGGTCAAAGGCAAGAGGTCATTGATTTTGTTTCTAAGAGTAACAATTTTATCGTTAAAAAAGCACATAAAATCATTACTACTGAGTGCTATGGGAATAGAAGGCTCAGCCTGGCTACAGTGATGAAAAGAAATCTTGCATTATTCTTATTCTCATCTATTAATGAAGAGTAGTATGCTGCTCTCGCTTTACGCAGTGCTTTCTTATATTCATTGAGAGTAATATGCCAAATTAAACGAGATTCTTCAAGTTTAGTGGAACGCCATATCCTTTCAAGTTGTCTCGACTTTTGCTTTATTTTGCGGGTTTCGGCATTATGCCATGGAGCTAATCTATGTTGTTTTATTTTCTTCTTTCTCAAAGGAGCAACAGAGTCTAATTTTATTCGCAGCGCATCTGTAGCACTATCAACAACATGATCAATTTGGGGTGGTGTACAATTTGTATAAGTTTCCTCCCCTACATGCAGACATGCTAATTGCATTACTCACAAAGTACACAGCAAAAAGACTTCATTTTATTTCTGGTAGAAGTCAAACTAGAACCGAGTCCAACAGTGTCAGTTTCCTTAAGAACTTGTGGTAAAACATATTTGTATAACTCGTCAAATATAGCAGAAATAATGAAGAGCAGCTGATTTGAAAAAAAAACGCGAGAGAATCGCTGTATTTTAAATCTCCTAACAATGTTGTCCATTTTAGACATAGGCTTATTATATTTACAGCCCTTAATAACATAAATTTTCTGGGCTCAATATATGTGTCTTGGCTGTTTTCGTTGTGATCGCTAAATTCCCCTTGTTTATAATAATCACCGGTCCTTCAGCAGGATACTGTAGTGATTCTAAGGTCCAATCCCAAACCACTCCCTCGACCCTACCCCTCCGTGACGGAGTGAACTCCATCTGTAGCCACACTCGCAGTTCAACGAGGCTCCCTCCTGTCAGATGGAGGGAGTAAGTACAGCGGCAAGCTTTGGGACGGCCTCCCCTCTCTCCGGCAGAAACAGGAAATGCCGTAACTCTATGTAACAACGGTTTCAAATCAGCATCTCTTAGACAAAAAATGTGAATTAATAACTCAAATAAAACTCCAAACAAAACTCCAAACATATTTTCATTGTGTTACTTTTTAATAAAATGCACATGTTACGGCTGCTGCCTTCCTGGTCGTCTGAGTGTTTTCAGCTGTGTGTTCTATGTAAATGAGCTGTGCGGTTGCCCTCCCGGCATTGGCTGCCATCTCCTGGTCCGCCCCTGAAGATTGCAATAGAGCTCCTGCGGATGATGTCACATATGCTGGTCACGTGACGAGAAACGAAGGGGGCAGCCATTTTGGCAGTAATCGCGTCAGTAAATTCATTGGCAGGCACTGGCAGACTGTCGAGGATGGTGGATAACTGCTGTGCACCAGGTTGCACAAATAGGCGTGGGAAGAAGAAAGGTGTATCTTATTATCGCATTCCAAAAGACGCGGAGAGGAGGGAAAAGTGGATCGCAGAGATTAAAAGAGCCAGGAGCCGTCTGAACAAGACTGAAAGATGGGACCCCCCGGCCGTTTGCTTTCGCTTATGCAGTGATCACTTCATATCAGGTGGGTGAAGGAATACAGTACAATGCTACAAAAAGTTTTCAAAAAGCAAAAATACAAACTAGTTTCAGACGCACTGCAGTAGCTATCCAAGCTAATAAACAAACATGCTAACGTGACACTGCCGTAGCTAGACAAGCTAATAAACAAACAATGCTAACGTGACACTGCCTATCAAACTGGAATAATTTAATACTTACCCTTGCAGTGATGATGCCGAAGTTTTTGGATGTAAGACTCCACAGTTGAATGTTGTTTACGAAGCCGGACTGACACCATTTGTAAGCCTCCAAGCTTTTGTAAGCTCTGAGGGAGTCTCCTGAGTACACTGATGGAAAGCTTACAAGATAGCTGTGGATGTCCGCGTAGCGCAAGTCGGGTACATCGTCTTCAGAGCAGGAGGTTATGCTCTTGAAAAGCACACCGGGTGCATTATATGGGTCGCTTATATTTAATCTTTCTAATTTTGTACTATAAAGCCGAATTTCACTTGAATTAAAATGAGATGTATACTCGCACGGTAGGAAAACGCTGGCGCCGGTCATCATGTTTACTGCCAAAATGGTGGCTGATAACCAAAAGTCACGTGACCGCAGGAGCTCTATTGGAGCACGCCGGGCCCGACGCACTCCAATCACAGCGCACAGCCGGCACACACCTGCTGGAGATGACTACAAAGCTTGGGGACAATCATCATTCTGGAGGCTCTGTAGGTGGACAGATGCCTCTCGCTACTTGCTCTTTGTTCTGGGGTTAAAACTTGTGTGATTAGTTAGAGTGTAGAGTAGCTTAGTTAGTGTTTAGAGTATAGTTAGGATTTGTGACTGTTGCCTTTAGTTTAGCTGTGTTTTTGTATAGATTCTTTGTGTTAGTTGTACCACTTTTAGAGTGAGGTTTTGTTTCGTTCTTTATTTAGTATATTAGTATGTATTTTCCCTGTATGTCTTTAGACTCCCTTTTTAGAGTCCTCCTTTAGTTGGTTATTTGTCAACCTGTGCCCTTTTGGCTCTTCTTTGTTTGTTTCAGGCTGTTTGCCTGCTATTTTGTTAACAGCTGTTTTAAATAAACGCTTATAATTAATACCAATTACATACTGGTGTGTGTTGCATTCCTCTTCCCCTAGTTGGGACGTAACATACATGGGGGCTCGTCCGGGATAAATAACTAATTCCTGGGGTTATAAGTGGTTTGTATAGCTAAAAACAATTTGGTAAGGTTGTGTGCAGTTTTAGCTGAGTATGGCAACTTTTGATTTAGAGTCGTTTTTGGTCTGTCCTTCTCATGAGCAGTTAGTTCAGTGTCGTAGAAACGACTTATATGAGATAGCGCAACATTTCGGTCTCCCAGTGGCAAAACAATTGTTAAAAAAAGAGTTAAAGGCTCTGGTGGTGGATGAGTTGGTGGAAGAGGGTTTTCTGGTGCTGCCTGCACAAGCTGAGCTCACTGTGCCAAATGTCCGTGCTAAAGGAGAGGGTAGTGACAGCGAGGGTATAAGGAATAAGTCCTGTTTCTCGCTTGAGGCCAGGAAAAGGCTAATCACTGTGACCTTTTTACCTGTGCTGGACTATGGTGATCTGCTGTATATGAATGCACCTGCCAACTACCTAAGCAAACTAGATGCTGCGTATCATAGTGCTCTGAGATTTGTCACTAACTGTAAAGCACTTACTCATCACTGTACATTGTATACCAAGGCAGGTTTACCATCACTCACTGTACGGAGGCTCAGTCACTGGTACACTTTTATCTATAAAGCTATGTTGGGCAAACTCCCGTATTATATCTGTTCATTGATAAAGCAGAAAGTTGCAAGCAGCTATTGTCTGCGATCACAGGATATAGTCTTGTTAGATGTGCCAAGAGTAAGGACTGTCTTAGGTAAGACAGCTTTTATGTGCGCAGCTCCACTTGCTTGGAACAGTCTACAGGCAAAATTGAAATTGAGCATTTTTATTTCTTTGAATGTATTTAAGGCATGTCTAAATGAAATGCTTTCTGACACTCTGGGTATTTGTAAATGTTGAATATGTAAATATGATATCCTCTGTTGTTTGTATGTTGTTTTTATGTTTCATGTGGAACTAAATGATGCAGGTCTCCCTTGTAAATGAGATCGATGATCTCAAGGGACTAATCTGTCTAAATAAAGGTTTGAAATGAAATGAAATGAAATGAGGGGAGCGAGCAGTGTAAAGCACCGTCTGCGCCGCCTCGTTATAGTCCACCGTCTCCTGGTAGTCCTGATCCCCGGGAAGGGAATAAACGTAAAGTCCGCCTCGCCCGACTTCAGTTGGAAGCTAAAGACAGGCATCTTCAGTTAGAGGCAAAAGACACGGAGCAAGACAGGCAGTATCAGTTTCAGTTGGAGCTAAAGAAAATCGAGGCAGATAAGGAAGTCCAGATCCGGATTCGTCAGCTGGAGCTAGACTCCCAACTGCGCGCATCCGGTGCTTTCGACTCTGCCGGAAGAAACTTGCCATCTCCACCTCCTCCACCTGCCTTTGACGTGAGTAACAACATTTCGCTAGTGCCAACATTCTGTGAGACTGAGGTGGATGCCTATTTTAGCGCATTCGAGAGCATTGCTACAGCATTGCGGTGGCCGGTTGAAGTTTGGGCTCTGATGGTAACGTGCAAATTACATGGAAAAGCTCGGGAAGCAGTTGTGGCTCTCACGTTAGAGGACAGCCTGCAGTATGACTCAGTAAAAGGTGCCATCCTCAGAGTGTATGAGTTAGTTCCTGAAGCTTACCGGCAAAAGTTTAGACACTATAGGAAGAGTCCTGATCAAACGCACGTAGAGTTTGCTAGGAAAAAGGGAATGTGTTTTGCTAAGTGGATTGCTTCATGTAATGCTACCGATTATTCTTCTCTGAGAGAATTGATCATGTTGGAGGAGTTTAAGAAGTGTTTGCCTGATCGCATTGCGGAGTACGTGAACAAACAAAGGGTAAACTCTCTCTCTGCTGCCGCTGTGTTAGCTGATGAGTATGTGCTGATGCATAAAACTGTGTTTTCCCCTGTCTCTACGGAGAGATCCCGCCGTGTGTCAGCCGCACCATTTACTCAGCCAGCAAATGTGTGTAACGTGAACAGAGAAGAGAGGGAGTGTTTTTACTGTCACAAACCTAGACATGTCATCGCCAACTGTGCAGCGCTGAAGCGCAAGGAACAGCGGCAGAAAATATCTCCGCCTAAAGGCATTGGTCTGGCTACACACGCACGCGCACAGGCAAGTAAACGTGACCCTGATGTCCCATTGTCTGATCCTGTGATTGTGCCTGTGTCTTCAGATAAAGCAGTGGCTGAGGAGAAGCCAGAAATTGTGGCTCCCCCTCGTGAGGATGTCATGAGACCAGCACAACACGCCGGCTCAGAGAAGCCTCTAGACTTCTCGACACTCCCGGTAACCCAAGAGCGTCAGCTCGTGTATCGGATATTAGTGTTAGTGTTGGCTCTACAACAGGTTAAGATTGATGTTGGACCCAGCCTTTGGCCAATTGTGATGTTTACATGTTACGATCCATTGATATTCTGCCCCAGCGTGTCCAAGCACAACCTGCGTCTCCTGCAATAGGCTCTGATTGTGCGGGACTACAACAGTAGACACCCGTCATTAAAGGGTTCAGAGAATGTGTTGGCCGATGCTTGTCCAGGTTGAGTTTGTGATGTTAGTGTGTCAGGTTGAGTTTGTGATGAATGTGTGTTATTAGGAATTTCGTTAGTGTGCTTAGGTTCACAAAACCTGTGGGTTTGTGTCTTAAGGGGGGGAGTGTTACGGCTGCTGCCTTCCTGGTCGTCTGAGTGTTTTCAGCTGTGTGTTCTATGTAAATGAGCTGTGCGGTTGCCCTCCCGGCATTGGCTGCCATCTCCTGGTCCGCCCCTGAAGATTGCGATTGGAGCACGCCGGGCCCGACGCACTCCAATCGCAGCGCACAGCCGGCGCACACCTGCTGGAGATGACTACAAAGCTTGGGGACAATCATCATTCTGGAGGCTCTGTAGGTGGACAGATGCCTCTCGCTACTTGCTCTTTGTTCTGGGGTTAAAACTTGTGTGATTAGTTAGAGTGTAGAGTAGCTTAGTTAGTGTTTAGAGTATAGTTAGGATTTGTGACTGTTGCCTTTAGTTTAGCTGTGTTTTTGTATAGATTCTTTGTGTTAGTTGTACCACTTTTAGAGTGAGGTTTTGTTTCGTTCTTTATTTAGTATATTAGTATGTATTTTCCCTGTATGTCTTTAGACTCCCTTTTTAGAGTCCTCCTTTAGTTGGTTATTTGTCAACCTGTGCCCTTTTGGCTCTTTTGTTTGTTTCAGGCTGTTTGCCTGCTATTTTGTTTACAGCTGTTTTAAATAAACGCTTATAATTAATACCAATTACATACTGGTGTGTGTTGCATTCCTCTTCCCCTAGTTGGGACGTAACAGCACACATTTACCTTTTTCTAGACTAAACACAGGTATGATCCTAAGGCCCATTCCCAAACATCCCCCTACACCCTACCCCTCCGTTTGCGCGTTCACTCGGAGGGTCCGCCATATTGAGGGCTGTTCCAAACCAACGAGTGTGGAGCGGTGTGGAGGGGGAGTGGGCTATCAAGCCCTCAAACAGCGAGTCTGCAGCGGTGCTGACTTGAGACCGGTTCGTTGGTTTGGAACAGCCCTCAATATGGCGGACCCTCCGCGTGAACGCGCAAGTGGAGGGGTAGGGTGTAGGGGGCGGTTTGGGAATGGGCCAAAGTGTGATTTTAGCAAACGAGTGCTTTTGTTTTGAAATCACTTCCGTGAGTTTCGCCCCGCCCCTCGCAAAAAAAAGCAAAAAGCCAAAACGCTTCTCAGACGCTCTTCCGTTTACGTGTTTAATAAAGAAAAACAATTGGACGGTAGATACACGGATTTACACGGATTGGTTACATCTGAAAATCCTTAATTTTGTATTAAATGTTTAAATGTCAACTTATAAAAAGAGAGTCATTGGTTGCAGAGGGAGTTAGAAGTAGCAGGAAACGAAGCTCGGTCGGACAACCTATAATCCCCTACAGTATCACTTGAAAGTAACGTGTAACGAATGTATCACCATGGATTACATTGGTTCAGCAAATATTAGATGTGTTTTTGTAATGCCTTTGGTTTGAACAGAGGTGTACAACAAGGAAACGGTTGAAGCTAGCAGTGGAGCAAAGGTCAGAAGGTCAATTTGTCTGCCATCATGTGACTTATATTATGAATTTTAAAAGGATTTTCAATTGGGAAAGTATTGACTTTAAGATACAAAGGTCTGAAAAGGAATACATGGTTTTGTAACCTGTGTAATAAGGACTGCCTTTGGGGTTGAATATGATGCTGTTTAATGTGAAAACACCAAAATTGTTGAGGATAAAAATAAGTACCTGCCAAATACATCCATTATTGCAGACCGATGACAGCACAGTATTTACACTATGTAGAAGCATAATGTCCTGCCTCTCTGAGAAACTGAGTTCATACTAAAGATCTTGAAATACAGTTGCATTTAAGCTTATATTTTGTATTTTATATCACCAAGTGAAGTAGATTTAAATAACAGTAATTTCAATCTGAGTTTACAGTATAATGCACATTTTCACACATCCGCACAATATACTTCAATTTCTAAACTTCAAAGCTCCTCCACTTTTAACTCGCATACACTTCACATATTTGTCTTATTCTTATTTTTACGTCCACATGTTTTATTATATAATATTTTTCATATTTCTTATTGTTCTTTTTTGCAGGTATTTTTCCCACTTTTATTTAATTTACTGTGATAATATATGCACCAATATACCTAAGCAAATTCCTTGCATTTGAAAACCTACTTGGCAATAAACCGAGTTTTGATTCAGGTTCTGTTCACTTCTTCTTTGTGTTGTACAGCATGAATGCACTACATATTTGCATAATCACCCTCTGCAGTCAGCAGGGATGTCACACGTATGCTTGTGTGAATACATGTGTATCTCCACATGTGCTAGTAGAGCACAATAGGAACAAAACAGGCATGAATCAAAACACCCCCATAGTAACACTGGTGGTCAAAACCCCCCGGGGTACTACAAATCCTAACCCTTATCTGCCTGCTCAGATGTGTTTAACTTTGCATTACTAGTCAAATCTTTTGTTCTATCCATCTATTAATATCCCTCTCTTTCTCTGTTCATCCATCCATCTGTAACCAAGTCAGTATCCAGACTATTTATTATACTCTTCTTGTCATCTGTCATCATTCTGGAAGCATCTGTTGTCGATTTGTTATCTTGAAGTCATCTTGTGTGCTGTTCAGAGCCCGTCTTCACTTGGCCGATAATCCTGCCACAGTGACAAATGTCTTCTTTGTGCATATGGTCTTGGCCCTAAAATTATTCAGGCTTTTATTATGCCATTTTGCTTTTGCAGACAAGAAGTTGCCTATTTTAGTTTATTCTAACAGCAAGTTAGTCTTGCCAAAATGCCAACACATAATTCAATTATTTTGTATTATGCAGATTGGCATTGATTTACACTAACCACGGCGTGCTTCATGTCCTAATGTATTGTAGCGTTCGCGGCTCCGCCGCACGGGTGGCTAACTACTTAAATGAGGAGGACACGATGGCTGTAATTTATCCGGGTTTTATTACCCTACAAACAGACTAAACCCCGGGGTTGGAAGACTGCCCAAAACAACAAAGATAGGTAGCGGTATTGTCTCTTAGCTCTCTCAGGATCCCTCACTAGCTCTCCCGCCGTAGCTTGACCCTCTTCCGGTCACTTGTAAACCCCACCCCCTTTTTCTCCCCGCCCTATCCGGCTAACTAGGGCAACGTCTTCCCCCCAACAATCCCCTTGTGAGTCTCTCCCAGTTCAGCACTGCAGGGTCGCTACATTGCCCCCCCCGGTAATTCCTCGTCCCCGAGGTAGAGCAACACTTTGAAAGCGAACCGGCATCCGTCGCTCCCTCTGCGACCTTCTTACTCCATGATTCACTTGTGGAGTAGTATTCCGTGGCACTATTGCTCCCAGCGGGGTCACCACCTCCCCTTGAAGGACATCCAGTGGCTGCATCGGTGGGTCTCTCCTTCGGCGGGGGGGCCCGCGCCGTGCTCTAGTAGGGGTCACAGGAAAGGCTGGCTGTTGGTCCCCTTTGTAAGGTGCCATCCTATCCCGGTGCAGTACCACTGTGCGCCCTCTGGGAACCAGTTTGACCCTATAAACCACCTCCCCCACTCTCTCGACCACGTAGCAAGGGCCAACCCATGTGCTATCCAGCTTGGGGCAACGGCCCTTCACTCTCTTTGGTCCATACACCCAGGCAAGGTCCCCAGCCTGGAAATCCTGACCTTTGACGTGCACGTCATAGACCCGCTTTTGGCGGACACCTGCCTGTTGAGACTGGTTTCTGGCGAAGCTGTGGGCCTTTTCTAGACGATCCTGCAGCCGCCTGGCATACTCCGGACCAGCCAAGGCATCAGGTGCATCCGGAGGCCGTCCATACATCAACTCCGGTGGCGTTCTGAGCTCCCGGCCCAACATCAACAACGCCGGAGTACAGCCGGTTGAGTCTTGGACTGCACTGCGGTAAGCCATGAGGATGAGGGGTATCTGCAGGTCCCAGTCACTTTGATCCGGGGCAGTGGTGAGGGCCAGCTGAGCACCCAAGGTCCTCATGAACCGTTCCACTAAACCGTCGCTTTGTGGGTGAAGTGGGGTGGTCCTAGTTTTCTTAATGCCAAGCTGGCTACACATTGCTGCGAAAACCTGTGACTCAAAGTTCCGTCCTTGGTCGGAATGAAGCTCAGAGGGGGTGCCAAAGCGGCTGAACATCCCTTGCACCAAGGCCTCTGCTACGGTGGTTGCCTCCTGGTCAGGCAGGGGATACGCTTCCGGCCATTTTGTGAAGTAGTCAATGGCGACTAGCACATACCGATTCCCTCCAGTAGTACGGGGGAGTGGCCCCAGTATATCGACGGCTACTCGGTCCATCGGTGCCCCCACACAATGTTGCTGCAAGGGTGCACGGGACTGGCCCTGGGGTCCTTTACGAGCCGTACAGGCATCACAGCGGCGGCAGTAGTCCTCAACATCCCTCCGGCTCAGGCCCCAATAGAATGTCTGTCTTAGTCGCCGCAACGTCTTTGTTACTCCGAAGTGTCCAACTCCAGGGGATCCATGATGCACCTGGAGCACTTCTTTGCGGAGGTCTTTAGGTACAACGACTTGCCAGCGTTCCTCTCCGGTGGCGGGTTCCCGCCAGCACCTCTTCAGGACTCCTTCCTGGAGTTCCACTCCCGGCCATTGAGACCAGAGTCCTCGGACGGTGGCAGAGAGGGCAACCACCTCATCCCAAGGCGGCCGCACGTCGGACTCCAGCCATCCCATGACCATTTTAAGGTCAGGGTCTTCAAGCTGCATCTCTCTCCACCTATTCGCATTGTTGGGTAAGAGGGCCCGACAGACCACCATCCCCGGGTTCAGGTTCACCGCTTCCCGCTCATCAGCACGGTCACAGTGGGAACAACCTGGGGCGCACGGCCGGCGAGAGAGACTGTCTGCGTTCGTGTGCATTTCTCCAGCCCTATGTTGTATGGTGAACTGAAAAGCCTGGAGCTGTTCGATCCACCTTGCTACTTGTCCTTCCGGTTCCTTAAAGGACATAAGCCACTTCAACGCAGCATGGTCGGTTCTGATGATGAATGGGAGGCCACAGAGGACATGCTTGAAATGCCCCACAGCATCAATCACCGCCAGCAGTTCTTTGCGAGTTACACAGTAGTTCTTCTCCGGTTTATCAAGGGTGCGACTGTGATACGCAACAACCCGCTCTCCTTCTGGGGTTAACTGCGAGAGCACAGCGCCAATGCCCGTGTTGCTGGCATCCGTGTCAAGGAGGAATGGCAGCTCTGGGTTAGGGGCAACCAGCACCGGGTCTTCGCATAATACGCGCTTCAGCTGTTGGAACGCTGCATCCTGGTCAGGTCCCCACTTAAAGGGTGTGTCCTTGCGCATCAAGCTGAACATAGGCGCAGCGACCGTCGAGAATCCCGCCACAAAACGCCGGTAGTAGGACGCTAATCCTAAAAAGGACCTCAGCTGGTGGATATCTGTGGGGGTGGGCCAGTCTCGGACGGCTCCAACCTTGTCCGGTTCCGTCCTGATGCCGGCTCCACTGACTCGGTGCCCCAGGAAGGAGACCTCACGTCGCAGCAACATGCACTTCCCAGGATGAAGCTTTAGGCCTGCACCCTTGATCCGCTCTAAAACCTCCCTCAGGTTCTCGAGCGCGGAGTCAAAGCTGGGTCCATGTGCGAGGAGATCATCCAAGTAGATGAGACAACGCTCCGGGGGCACACCAGCGAGGACCTTCTCCATTAGCCTTTCGAATGTTGCTGGGGCATTACACAACCCGAATGGCATGGTTGTAAACTGCCACAGGCCACGTCCTGTGGTGAAGGCAGTCTTGGCTTTGTCCTCTGGGGCCATGGCCACCTGCCAATAACCGCTCCGGAGGTCCAAAGAGGAAAACCATGCAGAGCCGGCCACATAGTCAAGAGACTCATCTATCCGAGGCAGTGGATAGGAGTCTTTTACAGTCTTGTCGTTCAACGGCCGATAGTCGACACAAAACCTCCAGCCTCCGGCCTTTCTTGGGGCCATTACGACCGAGGAAGCCCAGGGGCTTTCTGAAGGTTCGATAATGCCAGCCTCTTTCATCTCTTGTATCATTTGGTTAGCAGCTGCTTTGCGGGCGTAGGGGACTCGCCTAGGCCGTTGCCGGATTGGCTGTGTGTCCCCTGTGTCGATAGAGTGCTGGACCAAGTGTGTGCAGCCTACATCGTTGGGGTGGGTGGAAAAACTGTGTCGATACTTATACAAAAGGTCCCAGAGCTTATCCTGTTGATCTGAGGTCAGGCCCTCCCGATTCTCCTCCCAAAGGTCTGCGACCGTTGAATTCGCTGCGGCTTCCATTTCAGCCTCGGGGGTTACAGTTGCGGTCTGTACAATGGCCGGTACCGGTGGCTGGCCGTGTACCACCGAGTCTGATGGTGGGTGGTTTTCATCCAGTGGGGGAATAGGGCTCTCTGCGAAAGGGGGCCCCCACTGTGGAGGATCCAGCCAACCTGGTGGGTCTCCCTGCACTACAACGTCCCCGGCGCCCTCCTTGAGGAAGGGGATAGACTCCCCGCCTGGAAAGGTAATAGCTTGTGCGTTAAAATCCAATGTTGCTCTTGCCCTAAACAGAAAGTCTTGTCCAATCACACAGTTCTCTCTGAGTTTTGCAACCCAGACCGGTTGCCGCACTGAATATGCTCCTACTTGGATGTGTGCTTCACACCTCCCCAGCATGGGAGCCTCTCCCCCGGTGATGGTAATGAGAGGGACCTCGGTGGCTTGGGGTTGAGTTCCGGCTGGCAGGAGATCCGGGTGTAGAACAGTTGCAGTGGAGCCTGAGTCCAGCAGGGCATGGGTCCCTTGACCATTGACCAGTACAGGTATTCTGCAGCAGTCTGTGGGGAAGGTGTCAAGGGAGCAAAGGGCGTGAGCAGAGGGGAGGTGGAGTATTCTAATCACCGGTTGAGTGTCACAGTCTCTGGGGGGCAAGGGTTGGCTCGGTCGACTCCCCTCTACACCGAGCCCCGCCCGTTTCCCGGCGCTGAACCCTCCGGAGCGGTGACAGGAGCTGGACAAAAGCGCCATGTATGGCCTTTTTGGTGGCAATTATAGCAGGCTTGACTCTGTCGACCCTCTGGGGGCAACGGTGGGCTCTCTGTGCCGAGCGGAGGAGGGTTGGGTCTAGGAGGCTTATACGTTTGAGCCTTAGGTCGTGTCAATGTCTACGTGGAGCCATTTTCAAAACCCTCCAGGAAGATGTCCTCCACCACCAGTGCTTTCTCTAGAGCTGCTCCCAAGGTCTGTGGGTCTGCGAGCCGGACTTGCTGCCGTAATGGGATGGGCTGCAGGCCACGGATGAATGCCTCCTTCGTTAGCACCAAGCGGGTTGCATCATCGAAATCGGGGAATCCTCTTTGAGCCAGGTAGCGCAGTTCCGCTGCAAAAACTCCTAGCTTCTCTCCAGGACCCCGCATCCGCTCATTAAACCTCTGCCGCATCACAACTGCAGGGGCAGTGTTTCCAAAACGTCTCTCCAGTGCTCTGGAAATAGCTAGTGGGTTCTCAAGATCAGCAGCAGTCACATCAAGTAGTACTTTTCTAGCTTCACCCTCCAGGGCGGATATTAAATGGACTGCTCTCTTTGCAGGGGACCAGCCATTCGCAGTCGCTAGGAGGTTGAACTGGGCCCAGTACGTTTCCCATGAAGTGAGCCCATCATAGCGTCCGACCTTTAGCTGGCCTTCCCTGGGGAAAGGTGTCGGTCCCTGCACATTCATCAATGCCGTGGTGAGGGCGGTGGTCAGAGCAGCTACCACATCGCTGGTTTGGCTATTGGTAGTAGAGGGATTAGCCGAGCCCGCAGTCAGGGAGCTACCTTGGCCGAGTCCATTGGCGGTGTAGGTATTCGCTTTGGGGCATGTACTTGGGTGGGGGGTTGTTGTTGGGCATGGGACATCAACAGTGATATGAGCATCCTTAACGTTAGCAGGTTCGGAGCTCACACTGGCATTGTCAGTAGCATGGTTAGAATTTACATTGCAATAGGGCTCATGAGGTTTAGCCCCAACATCTTGTGCTTCCCCTCCCCTCATGGATTTAATGTCACTTTTTGAGTTATTGAGAACATTTCCCAAAGCACGCTCCATTGCAATGCTCATTCTCTGCATAAAACGTTCCTCTAGACTTTCTGTAATGTCTTTCTCCAACTCAGGGATAGATTTTGGCTGGCCACCCCATTTCCCTACCGTTATGTCTCTCTCCAACTCCGGGATAGATTTTTATTGGCCACCCCATTTACTTGCCGTTATGTCTCTCTCCAACTCTGGGATAGATTTTGGTTGGGCATCCACCGGAGCCGGTCCACACGTGTCTCTGTTTACATCTGCTCTTTCAGTCAGCAATCCGGTGGCTGCAGCAAACTTAACCGGACTTCCTTTTATTTCCTCCGGAAGGTCCGTCAGCAGTGTAGCAAGGGGTGAGTAGGTTTTTTTTTTTTCCTTTCTCCTTACCACCTGTGCATCGCTGGTTGGCTTCCTCCGTGGTGTTTCTGGGGGGGTGTATGGGGCATATAAGTCCGTGTTCTCACCGTGTTCAGCCATTTCGGTCCTCCGGCGGTGGCTAGCGATGCTAGCGTAGTTAGCCAACTGTAGTGCGGGGATTGGGGGCTGGGGAGATCCCACTTCTGACACCAATGTAGCGTTCGCGGCTCCGCCGCACGGGTGGCTAACTACTTAAATGAGGAGGACACGATGGCTGTAATTTATCCGGGTTTTATTACCCTACAAACAGACTAAACCCCGGGGTTGGAAGACTGCCCAAAACAACAAAGATAGGTAGCGGTATTGTCTCTTAGCTCTCTCAGGATCCCTCACTAGCTCTCCCGCCGTAGCTTGACCCTCTTCCGGTCACTTGTAAACCCCACCCCCTTTTTCTCCCCGCCCTATCCGGCTAACTAGGGCAACGTCTTCCCCCCAACAATCCCCTTGTGAGTCTCTCCCAGTTCAGCACTGCAGGGTCGCTACAGTATGTTTTTTCCTAAGAACCTTTACTTTACATCAGTGAAAAACGTGATGGGGTTAAGGGAAGATGTGTAGGAGAATTCAAAAGAAGAAACAACTGTGGTTTAAAGAGAGCGCGACCACACTGGGTGGCATACTCAGGATGAGACACTGTGGGGTTTAACATATTACATTTATAAGCATTAAACCAAATGATGGTAAAAACACCTATAAATCAATGTAACTTACATGATCTGCGTTGGTTGGTCATGACGATCTGTTGAATGTTGTGGCCTCAAGGAATTGTGGGACAGCATTATCTCCTTTCTTCTGGTAAAGGACGTTCCGGTGTACCCTATGCTAAACAAGATAAAGAAAGGGATCATTAGAGCTCCACTCGTTATTATCTCCAAACAGCTCTCATCATGGCTTCCATTTAGGTAATTCCGTGTCATTTTCCTAAACAGAAAATACTATATCGACCACAATCAGTTTTACTCCCAACTCCACAAGAAGAACAAATCACAAATCACCAAACACTATTCCAGTGTGGTTTGGTTGCACATTTATAACTCAAATTCAATGAATCAGGATCAATGTCAAGATGTTAAAACATTGATTTCCAAACATTAAAAGCTGCAGGTCGACACAGAGTTCTTCATTTATCTGTGTTATCTTTTCTGTCCAGTGCTGTTAAAACACAGTTGGGCATAACTGTTGCTCTAGGCTTTTAATGTTCTGTTAAATACGCCTCAGGAGCAACAAAACAGTAGCTTACACAGTTAATCTGAACATTAAGTGGTCTTAATGTCCCAGCGTCAACTCTCAGTCCTGTTATTTTCAAAGGCCTTCTGGGTACAGGTGCAGATGTAAAGAGACCACTGTATAGTTGTGATTAGGAGCCTTCTAGCACCAGATGTGGGATCCAAATCACCAGAAAAACACCCCTTTAGGAGGAAACTCTGGTGAACTGTAGTTTACTTGTAGGCAGCATGCCAAACAATACTGATGAGGCAGATGCTGGGTGAGAGCAGTGTGTGTGTGTTTGTGGATGTGAAAGAAGATAAAATACAGTATCAGATATTCCCTATTGGAAAACAAATAGAAAGGGGCCTTCAAGGCTTGAATAAATCCCAAAATTGCAAATATAAACACATCAAAAGTTTGTTTCATTTCTAAAAACACCAACGCAAAACCCATGATTCCTTTTTTTACCATTACATCTAGTGCCACACACACACTGTGTTGCAAATACCTACATGAGTATTTGCAACATCTCAAAGGAGATCCTATTGAAATCAAGAATCCAATTAGAAGACAACAGGAAACTAGCCCATGAATGTTAGTGGGAGTCACTTGTCGCATGTTCACTGTTAATATCAAGATCCTTTGCTACAATCACAGATCTTTCTAGCTGGAATAATCTTAGTGCGCCTGATTTGAGAGGAGGTGTAATTTGGGCTAACTGCGCATAAACAGAACAACCTTTGGGGACAAGAAATACCACCATGAGGTTTAGAAAAAGTCATAATTGTCACTAATGTAGCTTTTATGTGCACACAAGTTTCTAACTTTTTGGATAGCCAGAACGCACACATTTAAACGTATAGATTCATAACTAATTAAACAATTCACACGTTAACACATGCTTACAGTTACACACACTTACACCCATGGCGTTTTGGCCCCCATGCCAGGCGCAGCTGTACTTTCACAGAGGAGAAGCAGGACCGGAGCGGAGCTATTTCAGGCAACGGCGGCCAGATTGAATTAAAGCCGGATTAATCCCTGTAGAATTTGTGTCATTCTTCCAAGCAACACTAAATCCAAATCAAATTATACAACCCGCCCCCCACTGCTACTACCACCACCCTTCATCCATCCACTGTAATGTCAGCCTCAAGTGTAAGCATGTATTACATATAACCGTCCTTTCCTCTCCTTCACTTTCATCCTCTTGTTTTTTCTGCCTTATTCCCAACCACCTGATCTGTGTGTCCCCCTCCCTCCCTCCTCTCACCCCAGCCAACCTTTAGCTCCTCTCCAGCTGAGACTGATGGAGGGGAGTTAAAGGATAGTGAAAGCTCCTAAATCCAGCAGAGGAATCATTAAACGAAAGAAGACTTTGGGGACGGTCATTGAGTTCAGTCAATTCTTTTTTCTAGTACAGGCAACACTGTAGCACACACAACCACTTATTGCAATTAATCAAACAGAAAAAGACGGAAATGATATAAAACAACAGGCCTGGACACACCAACATCTGGATGTTTGCCATCTGGCATCACTCCATCTGACATTTATCAGGACACGTCAAGTTTAGAGTATAAGCTTCGTTATAAATAGGAAACAAGTTATTTTTGCTAGCCATTCTACGTTTTACACCATGTTGCCTGCTGGTGGGGGCTTGGCATTTTGTCAAACTTTAGATTTTACAGCAGCTGTAAAACTAAAGTGAGAGTAAAGTCATTTATAATGTTATGTGCTACTGAATAGGTCAAAGGCTACACCTGGATTTCAGAAATAAGGATGTCACACACCAAAACCTTTAAAATGTTCCAATTGTTTGGATTATTCAAAAGTAAAATATTCAGTGTCCATCTGGTTAAATTGTCTGTAAAATAGGTTTCTTATCATGTATACCTAAATGTCTTTCTAAGGCTGCTTTTGAATGAAATACCAAATCTTGTCCTGTTATCTTAACATAAATGGAATACAAATGTATATACATTCAGTATAAAAATACATGGAACAAAAATATCTTCTTTATTTCCAAGTGAAGAATTGGAGTTACCAAAAAAACCTTCAGATGTGCATGTCCTGTATATGGCCTTTAAGTCTGCTTGTGATGTATTGCCATGGAAATGAATAAGGGATAACCAGGATAAGTATGTGTCTGTCACCTGAAAGGGTACCAGAAATAACCAGTACCACATCAACTGTATCATATTAACTATATTCATCTGCTATAAACATACAGAACATCTTTAAATATAAACTAAACAATGCGTTGAGTCAAAAGTAAATTTAGAGAGGAGCAAAAAGAGGATATATTTCATCTGCCAAACTCAGATTGGCTGCATTTATTTCAATATGAGTATTGGTAGATTGTTCACTATGCAATATAGAGTCATGATGGGGTTTGCACTTAACTCACTGAAACTAACTGCACTGCTGTAATCTATGAAATGTTAATCTCCCACCCCCTACCACTTTGTAAATCTCCTGATGAGAATTCAAGAACCCATTTTCATCACAAACGCACAAACCCACTAAGATTTGCCGTGTTTCTATGTTTGATTTGTGGGATAAAAAGGATTTGTGAAAGCGTGTTGAGTATCATGTGATGTGTGTTTATGTGGAGTTAGATTTCTTTCTTGCATGCGAATGTGTGTGAGTTTATTATGCCGTTCTATTTTTGATAGACTTCTACGAGCTGTGGAGGAACAAACGTGAGAGAGGAGCAGGAAGTAGAGTGAACAGCAGCTGCTGGTGGCGTGAGGCTGGGAGAGGAGATCATTTCCTGACAGGGCTGACCTCACACACACACACACACACATCACACACATCACACACACACACAAACTCATGTCATCAGTTTCTGCACGTAATTTCACGTCTTATTGAGCGACATCGTTTTAACTACCTTTTTAACCACACACATGCCAACTGAATACACGTGATGAAGATTGAAATGGAGTGCATTCTCTCAAGATGTACCTGAAAATATATCTTTCGTGTCACACAGTCTCATAGCGTTTTTTTTATATGAACTCTGCATGATGTCTGGAGAATCAAGTCTGGACCGTGTCCAAATGTTCACAGATGTAGGACACAACAGGAGATTGTGCAGCATTCTCCTTCCCTGGAACTACTCCCTTTGGTTTAGGTGCATGGATACAGAATGACACTGTGGTGACATATCGTGTTTTTTGTCATAAACAACATGGTATGACATTTTTTGGCGTTGGCCCAAGTAATGTCATGTCTCAGGTTTGACATCAACATTGGTTTCTTTGAGGACGTTGGGCTCGTTCTTCGCCTAATCTTTTCTTCTGGTTTTTATACCACCCACAAAATAAATGTCAACAACACGCCCAATCACTAGCCATTTTTAAACCATGTTCACTATCCAAGTTAGCATGCTAATATATGGTAATACGATGTAAAGGCTGATGAATGCCAATAGTTCAATCTGACAAAGATGTGACAAATCAAAGTGTTGACCTTATGGTGGCACTATAAATAAACTCACCACAGTCATAAGGAGTTACTGGAAACGAGGGACAACTGTACATGAATACCTGTACATAATTGTTTTGCAATCCATGTAATAGTTGTTGAGAGATTTGAGTCTGGACTGAGAGTGATGGAGCGACCAGACAATGCCACACATGCCACTGGCGGGGCTAAAACGTTCAAACGACATCCAGCCCTGCAGCTCTTCTTTAGGGCTGTATTTGAACCCCACACAGGGTCTTGTTTGTTGCCCCTGGCTTTAAATGAAAGTGGTTGGCAAACAGAGAGCTACAAGTGATGACATACTTGCAGGTCTCACTTGAAAAAGAGATTGTTGATCTCAATGTGATTTTACCTGGTTAAATAAAGGCTACAAACAAACAAACAAACAATACAGCCCAGAAAAAAATAAAAAATAGAGGAGATTGAGAAGTATTGTAACATGTTACAAGAGTCCAAGCCTAAGCAGTGTCTGAGCCTTATCCTACGGAGGATTGGGGAGTGAGAACAAGAGAGCAAAGCAGTGAACAGTGTAGCTGTAAGAGAAAGCTAAAGATAAAGAGGTGATCAAAAAAAGGCGTGGATTACAAGGTAAGAGGAAGAGAAGAGAAAAAAGGTGGAGAACTGGCAACGGAACCCATCACCAAACCAGCTTGCCTCTCACTGTATCACCCTGTCAAGAAACGAGCCAAGCAGAATGAAAAATGAGGGAAACATGAGAATAAAAAGATGAGGAGGGTGGAGGAAGATGTTGCAGGGTGAGGAGGCAGCGAAGTGAGTTTGACTATAATGTATAATCACCTTCCTCTGTCTCCTTTTTCCCACGCAGGTTAATCCTGGGAGAATAAAATGTCATCAACGTGATATTAGCCAAACCCAATTCTAACACATAACAAGCCTTTAAAAACTATGGTGAGTCAAAAATAAAAAATAGGATCAAAACATTTGGTTATATTGTTACTGTTGAGCTACTGCGAGATTGCTTTTATGATTATGGTTTATCTGATTCACATTGCAATACAATGTAGCCACTAACAGTCAAATTTATTTTTACAGCACCTTGCTTAACAGCATTACATGCTAATAATAAAATGAAACTACAAGAGACACATTAAATAAGATACAGTTGTTGCAGATAAAGACAATAAAACAGAGGCAAAGAGGCCGACACTGAAATGTGATAAATGAGGGAGACTGTACATAAATGGCAAACTGTGATAGCAAATGAGGTGGAAATTAAGGTTTTGAATTGTCAGGTTAGTTTTCGAGTTGTAAAAGAGTATATATGTAAACCCTCAGCTAATTTTAAACTGTGACACTTTTCAGAATGTTTTCATGAAAACATAATAACATCACATTACATTTCATTTAGCTGACACTTTTATCCAAAGCGACTTACAATAAGCCTTAAGGTAAGATACACGCTTCTAACTGTTTTAACTGCTAGGTACAGAAGTGGGAAGTACTTTATTCTATTTAATACTACTTGTATTTATCGGCCAAGGTGCAATCAAAACAGATTGGTTTCCAGTCTGTGATGGAGGATGTATAGACTTCTTGCTGTCCTGAGGGAGCTGGTTCCACCATTTTGGTGCTTCAATCAGTTCAGGGGTACGGGGTCCCACTCGCAGTGAAGGAGAAGCGAGCCAATTGGCCAATGTAGAGCAGAGTGAGCTGTGTATTAATTTAGAAAGTTCATGTTTTTTATTTGTTACAGGCTTTTCAATCACAAGAAAAAAAGGTCCTTCATGCATAGTACTGTCATGGTTTTAGAGTTTTCCTTTTTGACTTATCACCATAGTCACATTTGGTTGCTTGTTTGGGCTCTGTTCTAACGCTGCTGTAAATTAAGACCCAGCCACTCCCATTTATCTAATCTCCCATCAATAGATTAACTCCACCTGCTTTTACTCTCCACTTACCTGCTACCCATTCCCTATTCAGCTCCCCTAGTATACTGTATACACAGGTCCACTTCCACCAGTTCTCTGACAGATTGTCTTTGTGCTCCGAGCCTTAGCTTTCCAGCATTTAATACTAACTTGCCAGTACTTCACTTCTTCTATCCCTTGGTTGGCTTTTTTTTTGGTAAGAAAATACGTTCCTTTGTTGAGTCCTGCTTTTGGGTTTTTTGTATTTGAACTGTGATAGTAGTACTGCCATCTGAAAAGCACTCGTAGCAATTCAATTAGATGTCTTCATGTCCTTTATTTAACTTGTATTAACTATAAGGAATACACAGAAAAGGCAGAGGTATATCAGGGATGGTATATACAAAAAAATGAGAGAGAATAAGAGAGCTTAATCCATGTGGCTACTTTATAATTAGCTGACAAAGCTGACAAGAGCCCCAGCAAGTGACTGAAGCATTAGATTAAACAACGTTCTGTATTTAACAGCCACGACCGCACGCTCCACTGCTCGGGGTGTGCAATCAGAACACTTCACACACACACATGTATATACACACACTCATACTCATGTCAAACAAGTAAGTAGACATCGCCACACCCACCCTTACCTTCCATGGCTGCCACTGCGCCGCACCACCACTGGCTCTTGACAACAGTCTAATTGGTAATTATTCACATGCCCCGCTCCTGGGATCCAGCAATCCTAATGAAACTGCCTCAGTGTCTGGTGCGCAGACAGGTCTTTAGCACGCACACACCCATGCAGAAACACACAAAAACAGGCTTACAATACAGATACATACACACGTACAGAAAAACTAGGGGTGCGCAAGAGGTCATGGGTATTGTCAAAGGTTAAGGATGGATGAAAATCAAACCACAAGTAAAGGCTAATTAACTTGACCCTTGGTGCTAGCATTGACCCCGCTCACAAAGAGTGTATCAGTGAGACATTGTCAGTGACTAATAGAAAGTGATTCATGCATGAACTCTGTATAAATGGAGCGGTAATTACATGTTTGATGGCTTGCATAAAACCTCACTTCTCCATGGTTTGAATAAAAACAAAGAATGTATTTTAAAACAGAAATGAATGGTAAAGTTAACTTTTCTGCTGCTAAAGCAACCATTTAGAAGACAAGATCCTCTGATATGGATTGTACACATTGTACTGTACAAGTATTCTGACTGTTTAGTCATAATCACACTTGACGCATAATGAGTCATTGCGCCAATGCTTGGCTTTGGTGTCATTTTCTACAGTGTGTGAGAAGGTTTGAAGACATTTTTTGTTCCAATCCGGTGGCTTAAAGGGGGCCACACTGATTGCTGTCTTGTCGTAATCAACTTATTTGCATATAATCACCTTTGATGAGGTAGATTACTTGGCACAGAATTCTGCGACTTATACTTTCTGGGCGGATGATGGCAAGATCCAGAAAAAGGGGATGAGATTGGCAGGAAGACAGCTGTGAGAAAATAGCTGTGAAGAGAAAAGTACAAGAAAGTCGAAAAGTAGACTTGAAACTTCTCAAAGACAAGCAACATTTATTCTGCCGTCACTCAGAAGAAAAACTCAGAGAAGAAGGATGAGGTCACTGTGAGGGAGAGGACGAATCAGGATTGTCAATCACAATGAATTAAGGGATATGACTAAACAAATCTATATATTGAGGAAGGCTTAGTGCCAGTATAAATAATGTATAGAGGTAAATCAAGGTAAGGTCCTCGCACTGTAGCAGCTCACAGATGCACTTTCCAATCATTCGTTTTTTTACAAAGTCTCAAGAACTATAGGTGTTCTTGTCAGGTTGTCATGAGTTTGTGACAACTTGTTACAAGAAATCTCTTGCTGTTTCTACTCGAGAAAAAAAACTGTGAACACATTTAAATAAAGAACTTTGAAAGGCATAGAGTCAGAAAGGTCACAGTCGGGCTACTTCCTGGTAAGCACTTACAGCACTTCTTAAGAGCTGTAAGTGCGTATACTCTTTGTGTTTATTAAAAGGGATGTTGTTATTGTGAGCGCAGGCTTGAGCTACTATGATTTTTATTTTGTACTGTAGTTTCATGCTTGATGTAGTTTTCCTTTGCTTTTAAGGGAAAACAATTGAATAGAGCCCCAAATTGAAATAAATGTGTATTATTTGAAATTGATCATTAGGCACAATAACAATGTGTGAGAGTGAGGGAAGATGGTGACAGTTATATGAAACCAATGTTTACTGCTGGTAAGAAACTCCAAACTTGCTGGTTATTTTTCTCAGAAAGATACAGTATATAATTCTATCTATCTATATATAAATGTATAAGCATATTTTGGGTGGATTTATCTTCTCACTAAATGCAATTAGAGGGATTTAATTAAACTAATCAATTGAAAAATCCAATAACCCTTTTAAATGCCCCAACTCACCAGTGGGTTTGAAAGGTTTTCTTTGCAAGCGTCCAAAAATTACACCATTGGTAATAATATCATATATGATATTATAGAATGATCACACCGGTGTCCCTGCTGAAAAAAACAGCATAGACCAGCTTAAGATGGTTGCTGGTTTTAGCTGGTTTTAGCTGGTGTTGGTTTAGTTGGTTTACCAGGCTGGACAAGCTGGCCAGGCTGTTCTTGCTGGTTCAAGACCAGCCTGGTCAGCTAAACCAGCATAGACCAGCATGGATGTCATGCTGGTCTATGCTGGTTTTAGCTGGTAGTTAAGCTGGATGCTGGTGAAACTGGTATTTATGCTGGTCTACCAGCAGTCTTGCTGGCGAAACTGAAACAGTCACAGACAGACAGAGAGGGCGGGGCACGGGGGGACGGCGAGACGGCAGTGGTTGAAACAAAGCGGTATGTTTTGACTGGCGCTAACGGTCGAGGAGCATACTTGTCAACCCTCCCGATTTTCGCAGGAGACTCCCGATTTCATTGCCCTCTCCCGGTTTCCTCCCGGGGTCATATTTCTCCCACATTTCTCCCGATTTCTGACAAAATCAGATTTACTCAGGACTGTTTCCACTCTGACTTTAATACAGCTAGACCATTGTTTGGTTTCCATGGTAACACGTCTCTTTAGTAGCGCGCAACTCAAAGTCTGAGAGGGTGAGGCAGATAGTCACAGAAAGCAGAAGAAGAATCGACAACTCTACTCTCTGTGCTCACTCCTTTCCTGTAAAATACAGGTCCAGCCCACACATATGCTCATGTGCACATGTGCTACAGGCCGCAAGGCATTGCACTTAGAACTACAATAAGCATGTTAATGTTAATCTAATACAGCTCCGGCGATCCACTAGCACCCCACCCCCCCGCCATTTTGCATTTTGAAATGCTCCCGATTTCTGAGGTCTCAAGGTTGGCAAGTATGTCGAAGAGTCAAGATCAGTTGAGCGTTTCCCGATTAACACCTGAGCCCCCCTGAAAGCCTCAACAGCAAAATGTAGGGGGGGTATGAAATTATAATATTTATTTGTCACTTGCAATGGTCACGAAAATGTTTTTAAGCTTACTATGTCCAGTATTCATAATTCAAAACATTTATTCACAAATATCTTCTATTTTGGCTGTCAAAAGCAGAGCCAGCCGTGTGACGCGGGTACGCTGCGTGACATGGACACAAATTATGCGGCGAAGAGGAGAGAAAGACTTTACATTAGAGAGGACTAAAATGTCTAAGAGAAAGCTAAACCAAAGTGTTTCACTCGCGCACTTTGGGTTCACATCCAAAAAAGTGACACCACGAGATGACCAAGAGACACCCAGAGATGATGCTGATGATGCATTAGCTAGCACAGCACTCGCTACCAGAACCATTAGCGAGTCGGGGGCTCCTGTCCCGCCAAGTCACTCCCCAGAAGAAGGTGAAGTTGAGGCAGAGCGCTCAGAAGACGCAGCAGTTGCGGAGGTAGCTGCTACTGCTGCTAGTGACTTTCCGCCGGCTGGTTGGACAACGAAGCGGGTGAGCGAATGGAAAGACCCTTGGCTTGACATTAAGGCTGGAAAGTTAGGATGCTTAGTGTGTAGGAAAGCAAAATCATTGCTACTCTCAGAAAAGGGACCGGGTTTACACCTCGCGGAAGAATGGATCAATGGTGATACCCTGATGCAAAACAGCTACGAAAGAAGATATACAAACACAGGGACAGCCAGACCCATGCGAGGTCAGTGGAAATAGTACAGATGAAAGACAAAGAAACCCTCCCAAACTGTTTCATTGATGTACAGTCCGATTTACTCAAGAAAACAACAGTCTCGTTTAGAACAGCTTACACCGTAGCAAAGGAAAGGCTATCTTATAAAAAGCTCAACCCCCTCATGACAATGCAGGAGCTGAATGGAGCCAAAGTTGGGAATATCCACAAATCTGACCATGCATGCTCAGAAATAATAAGTCCCATTGCAAAGGGAAATGCGCCGCAAGTTCGTCTCTAATGTGAAATAAATGGATTCAAAGGTATCAATCACAGTTGATGAAAGTACCGTTCACTGTCGTCCCTATCTAATCATTTACGTAAGATGTGATGTCAGTGGTAAGGGGGATATAGATAATGTTTTCCATATAGTGGAACTTACAGATGGGGTCGATGCTGAATCAATTTATAACTTGATGATGGCGAGTCTATATAAAACTGGAATGGATGATGACTTTTTAAAGAAGCACCTAAAGTAATAAGCATAGCCACCGATGGGGCTGCAGTGCTCCTGGGAAAAGCCAGTGGGCTTGTCGTCAGACTCAAAAACAATTTTCCGAACGTGCAGTCTGTACACTGCCTGGCGCACAGACTAGAACTGTCAGTCAAAGATGCTCTTAAGGAAGTGGGTGGCACTAATCAGTTTGAGATATTTATTTCACATTTATACTCACTCTACAATCAGTCAACCAGGAATTCCAGATTGCTGAAAGAAGCAGCGGCCGAGCTCAACATGGAAATACTGAAAATAGGTCACATTTTCACCATCATATGGGTTGCCAGCAGCTTTAAAACAGTAAAAGCTGTATGGAAAGATTTCCCTGCACTAGCACTCCATTTTAAAACATCCAGTGAGAACGCATCATGTAATGATCTTGAGGCAAAAATACAAGGGACTTCTCAAGCACCTAACCAACTCAGGATTCGTGGAAGATTTGGCTGTCATGAAAGACATCCTGCGTGAACTCCAGAGCCTGTCTCTTAAGCTGCAGAGAAGAGAAATGACACTGGTGGACTCAAGTATCCACATCAAACAAACCATCAAAGTTTTGACAGCGATGAAGACAACCGGGGGGAGATCAACGAAGAAGGCTGAACAGGGCGTCTCATCTGGCTTTTTTAAGGACGTAGAGCTGACAGAAGGCAGGGGGGAAATAAACAAGCCTCGTTTTTATGAATCGGTGATTGCTACTCTAACCAAGCGCTTACCGGAGTCAAGCAAGGTGTGTGCACGTTGGCAATATCGTCACTTGAACCCGCAATGCTTTGACAGCACTTTCTGCGGTTTATTCCCCTCACGTGCGCGCGCCCGCCTGCTGCTTCCTTCACTGGAGTTACAGCCGGGTGGCGCGATGTGGGACAGTGTTCTGCCCTCTGAGGATGAGCAAGAAGCAACATACGCCAAGCTGCTACTACTCCTCACCCACGTGACCAAGGACATCGATCCAAAGAGCCCTTCCGTAGACCCGGGGGCTCCCAGGAGATCATCAGTCTTTTTCTGGAAAGTGGCATGCGGTGTGATCCCCCAGGGACATCACACTGCAAGCAGCGTAGACCACACCCTAGACCAAGCTATTAATTTGGCCGATGATGCGTGGCCGCCTTGTGTGCCTGCGAGCGAATTCAGGTAGGCTCGCCCTGATTGGCCGGCTACGTTTATGCAACTCAGATAATGCTCGCATAGCATGGTTAAAGGTAGTACCCATAATTCGCAGTAGAGGGCCGAGCCTGTGTGAAATATAACTGCTTGGGGATCAGCCTCAAAAACCTTTCACTGTGAGGTTTGGCATGCAAATGCCTATGTGAAGAGCAGTAAAAAACATGGAAGGTGGTGATATCAGCTGGCAGAGATCAAGTGCGGTTCACAACCTTTGTGAAACCATCCCCTTTTTTTTTATCCCATATTGTCATTCAGCAAGAGCCTACTATATGATGAGATTAAAGTGTAATGAAGATTAATCATTAATGCTGCAACCTGCAGTTATCCTGAAGTTTAGCCCTGCTAAATTGTAGATGAGGCTTCGGATTGGAGTGAAAAACATTTATTCTGCATCAGCCCAAAACAATATGGAGGTCATGAATAATATAGGAGCCTATAGGCAGGCTGCAAAAGAAAAATGAAAACCTGTGTGAAGAGGGGGATGTGAGAAAAAATAAACCCTACAGACAAAAGAGGGGAAGGACTCTAAGTAAAGCAGGATTATTATAACAATGCCTTCTTTGACTTTGCTTAACATTGATTGTCGGGAATTAATAAAACAGAAGTGATGGGACCATGACACGACAACAAGAGACTGAACTGCTGTTAAGATCAGACAAATAGTGTGAATGCAGCAAAACATCTGGCCCTCCTCTGAGTGACAGACAAACTCTATGACAGCTCGCAGATGTCTGCATGAATTTAAAAGTCATACCAACACACACAACCAAAAAGCAGATGAATCACTGCTTCATTCATTACCCCTCAGGGTGCCATCCTCTGCACCGCGCGGAAATGTGGCGGGTTCCCTCTTTAATAAATGTGGAGGCAGCTGCCGTTAATATATTTATATCTGCTCATGCACCTTGTTCAAAGCACATCCAGGGAGATTTCAAGCTATATAAGCTTATTTCTTATCTGCTAAGACAACTGAGCATGCCAACCCCCTCCCCTTTCCTTCCCCAACATCTTTTATTCTCCCCGATGCTCATTTCCTTCCCTTCCACACTGCTGAAATGGGATTTGAGCATTTGGGGTTCACATGGCGGCCAACGAGTCTAGAGGACTAAAAGTTTCTGTTTCGTTTCAATGGTTTACTTTGGGGAAAGTTTGAGCGAACCCACTCACAGCCTGGAGACATACAATATGATAAGAAGGCTGGCTCATATCTGATCACCAGTTGCATAAACACGGAGCGAGAGAGGAGGACAGCCTACGCGGGCTGATGCAACAAAAATAAAGCGAGCCATGTACCACAGCTCGTATCACGGCCTTGTGCTTTATGTGTAATACCACTTCATTTCTTTATTCCTACTGCCCAAGCTGAGAGACTTGCACAAACACCCACAATCCCTCTTCCTCTATAAGGCTAATCTTTTGTTATAAATCGCTGTGAAAAGTTACAGAAAGTCACATAGTACCGCAGGAGATAACTAGCATGTCCAACAAGCAAGTACCGAGAGTTGTTGTGTTCTTCCAGAGAGTAAGAAAAAGACAAAAATCAGAAACAGGATAATGGAAAAGTTTCAGCAAACTTCCATTTTCATTTACTAAAATGTTGTTGCAGTTTAGTGTGCAAAAGCTATTTTTACATGATCATCAAGGTTGAATTTACAATATAATCTGGGCTCATTTGGCAATTAAATAGATATGAATAAAGATAAAGTATAAAAATACATTAAATTGTTGGGTAAGGATATAAATCGAGACGAGAGAGAGATGTTGTGCATATTGTCTATGATGTGGTCTTGGTCAAGCTTTTAGTTTACATTCTTGTTAGCGTGTGTGATTGGGTTCAATCGATGTTGACATTTTCAGATTATTTTATCCTTTTTAAACTACTTTTTATTGCTTTACAAGAAATTGCCACCCTAAGGCCAGTTTAGCACTTATCCTAAGACACATGCAATATAAAGCATTCAGATTGGCCGCAGCTGTACCTTGAATTCAGTGCTAATAAGGGAATATTAGCTGAAATGCTAACCTAAAGTTACATGCTGAAAAATGGTAAACATTAAACATGCTAAACGTCAACATGATAGCATTATGATAATTCTAACATTTGAATTAGCTCAGTACAGCTCCACATATTCTGTTGCGTTAACATCCATTCATGAATACAAATGTTCGTAAAAAATACATATTTTTGTTTGTGGGTGTGTCTTGTTTAGATGTTTCCCATTCTTGATTTAAGATTGAAGACAGATGTTGTTGTTTTTGAATAATGATTATGCGCTTCCGATTGCTATTTGCATTAAATCTTTACAGTTTTTTGTAATTTGTATACAATATTTGTTCATGAAGTACATTCTCCACCACAGATAGTTTTAACACTTATTTAGCTGAACTTTTTCTGACCCGGGTGGCTCTGGATCCTAAACCAAAAGCATTTTAAGGCTAGCTGTCCTCTCGCAGCCAGCAGTGACATCGCCTTTATGTCTGTGTGCACTGTCTGGATTATTGCCAGGATTATTCTCCCGGCTCAGACACTGAAGCGTTTCTAAGTCGTGTTCTGTGGTTGTTATGGAGCAGGGTGACAGTGAGGTGATGCTGAGGTAGGCTCTGTTTGCGTTCATGTGTGTGTGAATGTGCATGCCTGTCATATGTATGTACCAAGAGTGACATTTACTCAGCAAATTCCTCAGAGACAAGGGCATGGAGTGTGTGGTGGTTTCACTCCCACTTCCCTTTCATGGGAATTATTCCAGATGTGGTCTGTTAACATCAAAGGAGGAGTGAGGAGATGTCTCTAGTGCTTTGGGGGGAAGAGGAAGTAGAGAAAGAGACACAGAGATGACAGAGACAGAGACAGAGAGAGAGAGAGAGAGAGGGAGAGAGAGAGAGAGAGAGAGATTGTTGTAAAAATTTGTGGTTTTGTAATAATATATTGTTGTAAATTGTTTAATGAATGAATTATATATATATTTTTTTCTTCTCATATCACTATTGAATTGTATTATCCTTGACGCTTTGGCAATATTGTTCACCTGACAATCATGCCAATAAAGCATATTGAATTGAATTGAGGGAGAGGGAGACAGAGACAGAGACAGAGACAGAGAGAGAGAGAGAGAGAGAGAGAGAGAGAGAGAGAGAGAGAGAGAGAGAGAGAGAGAGAGAGAGAGAGAGTGTGTAACATCCCGTCATGTCTGCTAAATTATTCATGTCATGTTAATCAGGTTCATGTTATTGTTTCACGTTTAGTTCATAGCCCAGGTTAGATTTATGTTTAGTCAAGTTGTTTTGTTCACCTGTCTAGTCCTGTCATTGCACTTCCTGTTTTATTTTTGTACTTACCTCTTGTCTCTCATTTCAGGTCCCCTTACTTCCTCCCTTTGTATGTTTTCCCGCCATCGTCAGCGCCTGCTCCACCCCTGATTGTTTCCACCTGTTCCCCCTTACCTCATGTATAAATAGTCCTATCTCCCTTTGTCCTGTGCCAGTTCGTCTTGTGCCTTGTGCCATTTAGAGAGCCAGCTTGTCTCGCCAAGAGATTATTGTACTTTGTGACCATAGTCAAGTTTATTTAGTTTGTAATTTGCTTTGCTACATTTTGCCTCTCAGGAGTGATTTTTGTTTGAACTTTATACTTTTCAGTGTTTCCCCTAGGATGGAGTTATAGCAGCGGTGCTAAGGCATGTGGGCCCAGCATAATGTGAGCGTGGAGCGCATGGAATTTATTAGTGCGTGCGAAATGCGCCCCGCCAATTTGTTTCTATGTGTCAGCACAAGAAAGGCTCTTGAGGCCTAGTACCAGGGCCGGTTCTAGACAATTTGCTGCCTAGGTGAGATTTTAGGCGACATTTTATATGTAAAGAATAAATGAAAAATCTCTACAAAAGACAAATACAATGCAGAAACGTATTGACATAGGTAATAGAATTCAAAATGGCTTCAAATGTATTCAGTATTGTATGAACATGTTTGAATTGGGGAGTGGACGTCACATCCTCTAGGGGGGTCCGGGGCAATGTCTCAAGATTTAGCAAAAATATACCTTTATTGAACATACAGTAACACAAATACTACAAATCCACATAACAAACAATCAAAAATGAAAAAGGGTCGCCACTTAGTATTATTTTAAGAAAAAAAGAAAAAAGTTAAAAAATCTTTTTTTTGTTTTTTGTTTTGTTACCTGGCTGGCACCCCCTAGCAGCGGCGCTCATATTTCAGCAGCGGCGCTGCGCCGCCACTATTTGTATATGGGGGAAACACTGCAAGTTTTCCAAAGTAAAGACTTTTTTTTAACAAACTTTCTTTTGAGTCGAGCGTTTGAGTCCAAGTGTCTGTCAAGGTTCCTAACAGAGGGAGGCAGCCATACCCTATCACTGTTCCTACACTGAATACCAATTTCTCTAGAACCAGTAAGGGCGCAATGCAACATTTGACATTAACTGCATACTGCATTTAATTACAAGTGTGAGATATGCTGGTATTTGCTTTCTAAGTGCTTTAATTTTTCAATTCTAATTAACTTAATTTTAAAGATGAATGGTGTACTTTATCATATTTGACTATAGCTGCTTGCTGAATTTAGCATTTTGCAAGATTGAACATACAAATGTATTAATGGTCTTACAAAATAAGATACACTGTTGAAGATTACGCTTCCAAACAGTAAAAAAGAAAACTCCAACTTGAACCATTATAATGTATAATAATTGATTTCACATTCACACATGAGTGAATACATCTAAGAATATCCTTTTAAAATGTTTAGTACTTCTTATAACTCAATTACACATAAATCATGTGTGCACCTTAATGCTCTTGAATATGGGAATTGCACGGTTAATGCAGATGTTTTACATAGAAGTTGAGCACCTGAATAACTCTTCCCTCACTGATGAATGCAACTACCGGTACTCTTTTGGAGGTGACTTTAAGTAGAGTAACTTCTAAAAGTATTTTCAGGTAAGCGCCTACCCTTTCAAGGTCAAGACATTGTGCTGCTAAACGTTTTTTTTTAAAGGGGAGACTCATTATAATTTTATCTTTCCTTTGATCAGAACCTGCACAATATAGTGAGCCAATGTTTCCTAACCTTTTTGTCTTGCAACTCTTTCATTAAAAAACATTTGCAACTTATATACCACCAGTCGTGATCAGTTAAACCTTAAAGTTATATTTTAATTTATATTATTTTTCAAGCCTAAGGAGGTTAAAATATCCAATATTGAACTAAATACTCAAATCGCAGTTGTTTTTTGTTTTATTTCTGGCTAGTATTTTGTTAATTATCTTTCAACTTCCAAAATGACTTTAGTGACACTTTGATTAAGATGACCTGTCCTGTATCCACATTACGTCTAGGTTCATTTTTTTTGTACTGGAATATGTTTACTTTAAGTTGTTACTATGCATGCGACTATGTGCCACACATACTGCAAAGAGATTGTACATCAAATGTAAGGCTCCCCATCTGTTATGATGCAGCGATCAAGTTCCCTGCAGCAATTTATCTCCGGCACAACCATGTGACGGCAGGCATGATGGGGAACGGATGGCTTTTGTCAATTTGTTTTTCCAAACTGTATAGTGACAGTTCAGAGGTGAGAGAGTGCTTTTCCAAAACAGAAACCCTGCATGCAGAGGGATGAGCTGCAGACCGGAAAAGTATATAGAAATAGAAATAAAAATACCAGTTTTGAACTATAATGCTGTATGCTTTTAGGATATGTGTTGTGTGTTGTTGTGTGTGTTAATACTCCCCCTTTTTAAACAGTATTGAATCACAGGAAAGCCTTAAATGACTGCAACAGCGAGACGTCATTATTGAAAAACCCCAGGGGCGGACTGGGACTAAAAATCGGCCCGGGCATCTCGACCGGCCCACTTCGGTACCACTAGTACATTGTCAACAGTGGGATGGGGGGGTGCTAGTGACTTATCCTACCGGCCCATCGGTAAACATCCAAACGTCCCGATGGCCAGTCCGCTACTGAAAAACTCCCTCACACATGACATTTGTCAAAAAAAGAAATGTAATTGCAGACCAAGTTTACTCTGTGATTTATTTTCTATCTTTTTCGTTCAAGGGCACGCTGTATGCAGGTAAGATGCTGAATGGCAGCCAGGCAGGTGCTGTCTGCAACAGAGGAAGCTAATGACACTTTAAGGTTTCACCACAGGGGGGTTTGATCCGCCTACAGCATGCTGACATGTCCACTACATCGCCCTCCCTAACACTTGTGTGACAACTGTGTATGTAGCTGTGTGTGTGTGTGTGTGTGTGTGTGTGTGTGTGTGTGTGTGTGTGTGTGTGTGTGTGTGTGTGTGTGTGTGTGTGTGTGTGTGTGTGTGTGTGTGTGTGTGTGTGTGTGTGTGTGTGTGTGCGCGCGCGCATGCATTTGAGTGCTCTCCATCCGCACTCCCTCGATGCCGGTGGGAAGTGCAAGGTGGAATTTATTCTGAATATCGATCGTCTGGCTTCTCTGTGGGTGTTCTGTGCTGTGGCGTTGGGTTAGGGAGCAGAGATTGATGCCTTGTCAGTTGGCTGTCACAGTAAGGAGAGGAGGGCTGTCAATGCTACATAAATCTACAGCACAAGGGTCACAAGGGGGGCAGAGAAGAAAGACTCATTTGTAGCCAGATTCTGAGGTTTTTAAGACTAATGGAGTGGATCCTAAGTAGGTGAAGATGTGGGAAATAGGAGGTAAAGATACTTTGTGTTGATATTATGAAGGCAATTGTGAAAACGTAACTTGTTAGACAGAGCACAAATGTAGCCATATTTGTACCAATATTTATCTATTTAGAAACTCACGTAAGTATTTTCTCTATAAAATTAGTCGAAAGAATATTGGCAATGTAAATGTTTCATCAACATGTTGCTTCAGAAAAAGAGAAAGAAAAGTGAATTAAATTCACAACCAAGGTGCCGGGAGAGTAATCACCAGACACAAGAATATATTTGCAAATCAAAGGCAAACAGAAATAAAAACAGTGGTTCATGCACTTACAGTGTTTTACTTATATCTTAGTGCAGGGGTCGGCAACCCCTGGCACGCGTGCCAGCATTGGCACGCGGCACCGTAACCAGTGGCACACTAGGAATAAGTGGAATAAGTGTGCAAAATATTTAAATTGTATTTTCGGATCCTGAACGAGACCGCCGCCAGAGCGCGTCTCCCCGTTACCTGCAGAAGGAAGCCATGCACGCAACGCAGCCCCGCTCTCTTTACTCTTGCAGTACCCATAAGGAGCTGTACAAATGCCGCAGTTTTTGCGTGGCTGTGTATTTAGTTGAAAGCCCAGTGGCGATCTGCTCATCTCTCATCGAAATAATATGCTACAAAGGGGGCGGACTGGCCATCTGTTTGTTGAACTTTCCTGTCGGCTCCCAGACCGTAGTCGAGGAGGGCAGAAGCAACAAGCTTCAGGTTCAATAACCTACTTTAGCTTAAATGACTGGAGCGAGGTGAGCTCTTCTTGGGAGGCCGTTGCATTTATTTAGCTGTTCTTCTGTTTCACAAAATACATCACAGACCTCTGTTTTTCTGCTTTCCCGTTTCCCTTCCAGAAACATACACACGCTCGCTCACTGTCGCTCTACCATCCACAAACACATGCAAAAGCCACACCCCTCTCTCTCTATCTCTCTCTCTTAAAGGGACAGCGATCTCATCTCACTCTGCATGACCCGACGCGACCCTAATATCATAACATGTGTGCTCTGGAGAATCACAGAACGGACGATCGTCCTTATTATTATGCCGTTTAAACCAATTACTTACAGTTGTTTGTTAAATTCGGCATCGTGTATGTTGCGACACTGCTTCCCCGCAGCAAGGCTCCCCCGCCCTCCTGCTGATAGTTGACGAGCGTTAAGCTCCTCAACCCCCCCCCCCCGTTGATAGTTGGCACGCTGATAACATTTTTTTTTGTAAATGGCACTTCATATCAAAAAGGTTGCCGACCCCTGTCTTAGTGTGTAGTGTACACTTGAGAAATATTACTGAAATATAATATATCTATAGGTTGGTGCATTACCTAAACTGCATGGGCCATATTATGCTCATTTCAGGGTCATATTTGTTCCTCTACTGTGACATGTTTACATGCTTTAGCCAATATAAATGGGAGTGATGTTACTATGTTAGGGAGGTAAACAAAGGAGTCCAATGGAGGCGTTTCAGGCAGGGGGGAGTGTGTGGGAGCGGAAATCCCCCTGGAGGGAAAGTTAGGGTTTTAGCTTTGCAGAACATTGACATGTACCAAAACCTATATAACACACTACAGGGAAGGAAAAACATCCAGAAAGCATATTAAGGCCTCTTTAACAGATTGAGGTAAAAGCTAATGCAACAACATTTGTTCGCCCATCTCATTCTGTAAAAAGTAAGGCAGTATTTGCTGTCTAAGGAATTATGTCTTCAAAATGTTCTGATCCTGATGCCTTTGAAAACATTTTAACACGGTTCTGTTTAGAAAATGGTGGTTATTCAGTGTTTATTAACTGTAAAATATTCCTGTTTAAGTCACTATGGTACTTCATTTTACATAATCAACTTTCGTTCCTGAACAAATTCGGTAAAATCAGTGTTTCCAAAAAATAGTTTTTAGTCAGTTCAACAAATAAATATCAGCCCAATTATAGCAATTTTAAGATCAATTTGTTCCAGGTTTGTTTACTCTACATCAGCAGCTCCTGCTGAACAGATGTGCTGCACTATCATATTCAGTTCATTAACAGACTAAGGGGGGGTGACAAACAACATAAGCTTCATTAAATTCAAAGAGCTTCCCTCACAGTTGTGATAACACATTTTAGTACCTGCAGCCTAAATACATCCATACTTCTCAAAATTGTCTCTTAAATATATCTTTGCAACTATGTGCATATTATCATTGCGGCTTTCAGTAAGGGTGTCTTATTCATTCATAAACCTTGTTAGGTTGTAGTGTAGTTAGGGTCCTCTTGGCTAAACAAGGCATTTTAAACTAAATGACTTTTATTTAATAAGCAGGGTGTTAAGAATGTTTTCACACCATTCTCAGCTGAATTATACAGCAAACACAAAGTGCTTTACACAACTCAAGGGGAACCGTTTGGATAATACATGGTACACTCACCGGATGCCAACTAACTTTAATCTCCTTTAAAATCCCTCCTGGAGTACGGTCTATGACAGGGTGGTGACTGCCAGCTGTTGCCGCCGTGAATGTCTGTCGTAAAAAAGAAAATGAAAAAGGGAAACATGTCATGAAAAAGTGTTTCATGGAACCCAACAGCCCTTCATCAAATGTTGATGCCATGCTAGCGCGTGCAGCCCCATTCCGTGTGAGAGAGGCCATAGAGAAAGCACTCTCAGGCATTATGAGGGCGCGAATAGCAGGAAAGTGCGAGAGTTGGATGAGACGGGTTTGCTGAAATGTGCTATAAATACACAGCTGTCACAAAATTTACTTCCACCCCAATTTTAAAAGAGCAGAGTTGCTGTTTTCGACAGTAAATTCAAGCATGTAAATATATTGATTTATTCAGCAGGAGTGAGGTATATCGGAGCCGAGGGAACAACAAAAGAGAGGTTGGCTGGTGGTAAGAAAAGTGTTTTGGATTCTTGGTAATGCATCCAAATGCGAGTCAGTTCTTGTAGTAATCACAGGGAGACACACTTTTTTTTGCAAACTGGCTTTTGATAGACTGAGAACAAATTGTAAACAGACAACCTCATAGGCTTAACAGGAGCTGACAGATTTGTTAAAAGAAAAAGTGTGGGTCATCACAACTTGAATTACATTTTTGATATTCCAGCCATCATTTCTGCTATGATACCAGTTTTCTTGACCAAATTAACTCTTGAGGTGTCATTATAGCTAAAGTAGTTCCATACGGGCCAAAACAAATCTGACTGCGGAGTATTTTGAGGTAAAAGCCAAACTTAGCACAACTGTAATGTCTCACATAAACCACAGGAAAACGTGTGTAAGATGCAAGAAGGGTAGGTCAAAGGTCAACCAGGGCCTGTACTGTGAGCTGTGTTAAAAGTTTACATCAATGGATTCCCATTGTATTCCTCTTACAAATACATTTGACCAACCTTGGTGTTTGTGCGTTGCCTTGTTGAATCTATTTTTCACAATCTTGTTCAACTAACTCAAAGATCACTTTGCCATTTACAATGTTTTTATAGCTAATAGAACCAAATAATGCAAATTACTTCAAAATTGACATTGCGACACTCTTACCTGCTGTGCCCCCCTTTGTTTTAATGAGCAATGATTTGGAAACCTGTGTTAGTCTCAGCATTGCACATGTACAGTATGTATTACTGCTTACTTTCTGTCACAGTGTTTTTGAATACTTTGCATTATTCCAATTAATTTCAGAAAACATTGCTCAAGAGCTGAAGAAAGACAGTATGAAGACCGTTACAAACACATATCAAAAGATAAACACACATCAGGGGTATCAGGTTCTCCATCCTGCCCTTACATTTTTTGTTCAGTCTCAGTCACCTCTCAGCCCCTGGTGTATTAATCTGTGATTCTTAAGATGTGATTTTGTATAAATTATTCATGAGTGACTTGGGCGACAGGTTGAGAAAGACACACACCGCAGCAGGGGTCCTGTTGCTGATCACTAGGCTGAATACCATTAGCAGGGCTTCACGTGGCACCAACACCATCACAGTATTAAAGGTGGAGCCCACACTCACCTATCCTCTCTGCCTTCATCAAGTGCTGCGCTCTCATCTAATCCTCATGCCAGTGTTGATTTAAAGGATTTAAAGGACTCCAGCTGCTGTGATTTTACTTATTTCCTATTGTCATTACTGCTAATGAAAAGTGTTAATTGTTCCGCTCTACTGCATCTGAGAAGTGTGCTCATGTTGTTTTCCAAATGCCATTAGGAACAGCTTGCATTGACATCGCCCCCGTGTAATATTTCATGCTGATTAGCAAATGTATTGCAATTTCTACTAATTAGGCAGTTAATTATTGTTCAAATGCAACTGTTTTCCGTTTCTCCTTTAATGCAGACTGTCACGTTCACAGGGTGGCAATAAAATACAACCGTTTCCATGGTAAGCAAAACCTCTCCTGTTGCTGGAGCAACATAAATGAAATTGACACCATGTGAATTTGACGAACAAGCGTAGTTCCTTAAATAGCTGAGTGGGATAGAGATGCATCACTGATATATATATATATATATATTTTTAACTGACATGTTGACTTTTAATATCAGGAAAAACCAACGTACAGTATAACCCTTCTGTTGGCTCCGTCACCGGAATAAGCATGAGCTTTAGTGGCTGCACATGGAATACGATGTCTTTATTTGTTACTCTTAAAGTACTTGCATAGAAATATACAAAACGGCTTGAAACTGAGAAAACAAAGCTGGACCAAGTAAACAGGAACATTGATTGCGATATGGAATTCATCCATTATTGATTTTATTATACACACATATTATTTCCCAACTGATTCAGTCAATTGTCTCTGTAAAAGGTTTAAAATTGTGTTACAATTTATTTCGGAATTTTGCTATAGGACGATTGAATGAACTACATCAATTGGTAAAGATTGATTTATGTGGCTGAAAAGTGGATTAATTTGTCAAACTATAATTTAATTGCTTTAGTCTGTAGTATTTATGAAGCAAAGTCTCTCCAAAGTAACAACAAAACAATTCTAGGAGCGTTAAACGCACAATTATTGGTGCTTATATTGTTAAAATCATGAGTTTTGCCCTTTAATTGAAAAGGATCTATTGTTGGGTTGAATATCTGTTTATTTAGCTATGCATTGCCCTGCAGCTTACACGCTGGTGTTTGACATAGCCCTTAACAATAGGAGCCAATCAGGAATGATTTCCATTGAGACTGAGGATCTATTGTGTGTGTGTGTGTGTGTGTGTGTGTGTGTGTGTGTGTGTGTGTGTGTGTGTGTGTGTGTGTGTGTGTGTGTGTGTGTGTGTGTGTGTGTGTGTGTGTGTGTGTGTGTGTGTGTGTTAAATGATCATCAATGTTATCCTTACCCATGTTTGCCAAGAATATCCCTTGTGTCTTGATCAATGGTTTGTGAGTGTGTGAGTGTGTGCATTTTTATGTAACAAAGGGTTTGGTGTCCTTCCTGCCATTCTGTGTTCAAGGAAATTGCTAGTGATGAGCCTCACTGAAGCAAAGGGCCCCTGCAGTTTTTTAAAGCCAGTACACTACATCAATGCAGACTGTCATGTTGTCCATTTATTCACTTTGGAATCCATAACAACACATCTCAGGTTTTGGTTGTTTATGAGGACCTGTTTTAACTACTGTAGCTCCAGGCAGGGACATGGGGACACAATTCATCCACTTTGTGGCGGAGACAACTAAGCAGTACAACAAATATTATTTTATGTTAGTAACAACCATCTGTTTACAATTTAATTAAGATAGTAAATATGGCTTAACTTACTGTACGTGTGAGGACCGAATGAATGAAAACCACCCTGCTTTTTCAAGGTATCACCTATATGAAGGAAGAATGATAATAACTTTCATTTTGTATTCATCTATTCTAAAGGAACTCAATACTGAAATGCAATATTTTATGAAGCTGATCACTACACACAATACAAAAAGACACACGTTATACTGTAGGTATTGAATTCAAATTGGCCTACATTTACACAAATAAAATCACAAAGATGTAAAAGCAAGTACCGAGTTTAAGAACGGTTAACTCAGACAGTGTCATACACACACACACACACACACACACACACACACACACACACACACACACACACACACACACACACACACACACACACACACACACACACACACACACACACACACACACACACACACACACACACACACACACACACACACACACACACACACACACACACACACACACACACACACACACACACACACACACACACACACACACACACACACACACACACACACACACACACACACACACACACACACACACACACACACACACACACACACAATCCCCCAGAAGGCAAATGGGCAGTGTAAACCCATAGTAATTGCCCTATGGAAAAATATGTAATTGTACAAGTATTAGTAAAAATGGCTGATTTATTATAACTACTTGCAGCAAGAAAAAGAAGAACTAATTAAATGTAAAATATTTATGTTGCGATGTTAAAGTGTGTGTGATGAAGCATTTCCCTGCTTCCCATATTCATTGAATACATTTGGTGTTAGCCTTTCAGCTACCCAAGCCTCTATTTTATACATGTCTTTTCTTGTGTTCCATGTCAAATGGATGAGCCCCCCTGTTTTGAGAAGACAGATGAGGGTAACCTCTGAATAAATCTAAGCTCTCTGTCATGTGGATGGGATAGTGGGATGCGAAAAGGGAATTATTCAGAACATCATTTAATTAATTGAGTTGTAGGTAGAGTGAAAAACGAATCAGCTCTCCAGAAAACCTCAAGACAATGTAACTTCGCAAACTCGAGTCCTCATTAAAAACACAAGTCACAGTATCTATATAAAGAGGTTAGGTGCGTGCGCATTAATGTGTGCTTGCAGGCATATTCGATGCCTGTCTTTTGTACTTAATACCATAGATATATCCATGCGAGACAAGAAGAGAAAAATAAAGTCATGTGTTTGTCTTAATAAAAAAACCTACAACTTCCATAGCAGGTTTTTCTATGGTTAGTTTGTATTTGGACAAGGTTACAAGTCAAAACGCAACATGTCAGAAATGTTATCTGCCCTCAGGATATACTTAAAGAGAAAATAAATCTCCCATTGTATTTGTTTTCAACCTCTTCAACAGGTAACCAGAGAGGGTGTAACACCCACATCTGACCTCCTGCTGCAAAAGCACAAGATCAAGATTAATTTTTGTTTTCCCTTATAAGGTGATTTTTCCTTCTATAATTATCCAAAAGAGCCTTAAGGCAGCCAATCACCATTATGTCCATGTTATGAATGAACAGCATAAATGAGTGTAGTTGAAATACCCTTTGTTTAAGTCATCTCTTGACCTCCCCAAAGGGCCCCTAAGCAGTTTGAAAACCACTTTCTTAACTTTTTTAAATACATTTCTTTATCAAAGCACTTTAAGGTGAATGAATGATTACTATACAAATGATAGTGGCCTGGGTTCTACCTTTTTTTAACTGTGCCTCTTTTGGAAGAATATGGGAAAATAATTGAAGGGTTAGTTAACTGCCATGTCCTTGCAAGCAAATTGTATTAAGCCAAACACCAAAATCCAGCAACCAATCCACAATACTGCATGCATTTTATTTGATGGAAAATCTGCCATCCCCTGCTGTGAGAGAGGCTGTCCTGCAAATCGGGCCTCTGCAGGGTTCTCTGCGTGAAACTACAAATCCCTACTGTCTTGTTGGTGACTGATCGTGGAGAGCACAGTTTGTTAAGCGTTTGACTGAAAAGTGTGATTAGTTGTTGGGTTCACTGCTTGATTTATTGATCGATTGATTGTGTACAATGTTGATGGACATGGTTATCGAGCTAAGGCCTGAAGGAGACCATGTGAAAGTGGTTTATGAATCTCAGTAGCTTTAATGCAATCAGAGTCGTGGGAGGAGGGAGACAGAAAGACAGACAGGTTCCATACCTGGCTGTCAGGTACACTGTGTCAGCCATGTTTTTGTAATCTAAATTGTGGGGGATGCACCACACCTGAAAGAGAGTGATGGGGGCTTTTTTTCAGAATAAAATAGATCAATTTGCACCTCCACATTCATCATGACGTTCCAGACTCTAAAACAAGAATCTCTCAATTTATTTGTGATTTGCGGTTAGTGTTGGGCAAGTTATGTAAAAACGATAACTCTGAAAACACTGGCATTACAAGGAAGTGATATTCCTTCTTTTTATGTAAATTGGCAAACCACCTCGCTCCACATCAAGCCCCTAATGTATGAATAGACAGACCCTAATCTATTCTCAGTACTAAACAAACTTCTCTGAAGATGTAGCATAGTGCTATAGTGCCAGTATAATAAAATACAATTGTTGGCACCAACACTATCCCAGTGACATATGTATGCAAAAAGAAAAAACAGATCTGATTATTAGCGATGGCAGTTACAATGATATTAGATATTGAAAGAAAGAGAACTACAGTGCACACCCATACACACACAATGTGTGACACAGTCAGAACAGAGGGATTAAGATAAGAGCCATGATCATAAGGTTGATAACTGATAAACAGAATATGTTTGTTCATGTTCTGACATCAACCTGAGGACACAATAGCCGGTCTATAAAGATAGTGAGGCATTAACTTTGAGAAAAGCGATTACGCCTACGTCAAGCAGATGAGATATGAGATAAGATGTAAGCGAATGTAATCCAGCATGTTGTCATTTTGTAGATGTGAAAAATAGCAATGAGATTACATTATTACATATACATAAATGCGTCCTGTAGAGACTGTTCGGAGGAAAATATGTACAAAAAAATTCCCTATTGTTATATGTATGCCACCTGCAGGTTTTAGTTGAACACTGTTGCTAGTAGCAACTAGTACTGGCATATTCCACCCTGGTATTGTTTTTCACCTTAAGTCTTTGTGTTTCATCATGGCAACATCTGGTCCTGGAGAAGTGGCCATCAGTTTGTCTGCAGTAAGTTAAACAGGAACTTCATATGTTAATTTCCTCAATGAGAGTAAAAGATCTAGCTCCGTACTTTTGGGTTGCTGAATGCCGTTGCTTTTTGCAGGATCCCCCTAAATGCCTCAACAATGTTTGACTAAAAGCTCCTAGTGTCCAATTGTATAACTTGAGAGACGGGCCTTCTGATGGCTTTTGCTGGATAACTTGGGCTGTATGACTTTACCAACAGAAGTTACCATTATCTAAATAAAAAACAGCACGTTTAGAGGTTTCTTAAGGTAGTTCACAGTTTATGGTTTGTATGAAGCTCATTTTAGCATTAGGTTGGTGGTTGCCATGCAATTATTTAATATGTAAGGCTTGCGAATAACCTTAACTGTGACAAACACTTGGCCATCGCTATGCACTGATATCCAACTAATACATAAGTACCATTACAGGAACTCTTTGAGTGACTGTCAAAGGTTCACCAAACTCCTTGTCTTTCCACAGAGAAATGACAGAGTATAACACTTCACTAAACTGGTTTTAGCTCTATCCATTCTTCCTACATATCTGACAATACACTATCTGATTACTCTCCTTTCCAGTCTTTCAGCCTTTGCCTACTTAACAGTGGAGCCCTGTCTCGATCTCATGTTAAGGTTAATCAACTTTATTCTTTTTATATCTAAAAGGAGTGTCATTTGTTGTATGTGACAAATATAAACCCCAAAAGGTCCAACAGTATTAATAGGTCTGAGAGGCACTAGGCTTACAACAACTGGTAAAGGTTTTTTGTAGTAAAGCAATTATTTAGTTTAAATAAGGACACGTTATGCAGTCATGTTCTGATAACCTTTTTTTTTGGTAGTTTGATAATGGTTGGTTCTGCAGTTTTTGGCTAAGGTCAAGTGTGAGTCAGACAAAGAGCCTTCAAGCATACGCCTTAATCTTCATAGAACTGTAAAAGGATTTAAATAGTGTTGTCTGACTTTATACTTCGCCCCGCGCTGCTGCTATAGATGAGAATATGTCTTTGTCAACGTGCTTTGTTATGTAAAGGTCAGGTTTCTGATAAACAGTATTCTCTGAATGAGTCTAACAGGGTTGTGGAGGAGTTTTTTATTCCAATAGGAATCCTTTTTGAATATGTTGATCATGATGCTTGGTTTAGCACCTGGGGCATGGCTCACAATGTAAACAATAAACCAAGCGCTCAATAATGACAGTACAGTTTGTTAGAAATGTATTCATTCATTATCCAGAAAAAAACCCATTTCATCTACTTTTTGAATCCCTAGCTGAATTGTATTAGGTCCAGCTCTCAACATTTCCAAGCGTTACAATTTTGAATATGAAACATAAATTATCATTATTCTGGCAATCCCCATGTGCCCTGATACAACACAGAGCTCTTTTCTTAGTAGATTTGGATCATATTATTCTTTCTTTTCCTTTTTCTCTATGAAGCTAAACATTTTCTTTAGGACACGCCTACATTGTCTTTATGCCTACTTGTTGTTACCTGAGTTATAAAAAAAACAATGAAATCGAACCAAATCGTGAATGTTTTTATTCAATTGGAAAGAGTTTTTGTTTATTCCACAGTGGGAGATAAAAAGTCATGTTGAATGGGTGTGTCCCTGTTGTCTCTGGGTTTTTGATGTTAAAAATAAAAGCTGGGGAAATGTCCTGTCAGCTGTCCACTGTGTAATATGGGCATAACATGTATTACATACTTTGAATCAGTAACATCAAAAGGGTATCCTGGTTGTACTAACGGTTGCCTTTTCAAAATCAAACTACAAAAGCTTCATTTTGAAGAGCTTTGATAAGGATATTGCACGCTTGATAGGTTTTCAGAATGCTGAAGACCTCAGTGCTCACAGTTTGGAAACCAGTGAAGTGTAAATGCCAAAGGATGTTGTTAGCTCTTGATAGCACCGGTGGCACCTATAACTCTGGCCCCCAAAGGGGCTTCAAAACATCCTGAAATGAAATAGAATACTATCTCTGCTGACAACTGTCATCTATATTTCCCTACTGGAGTTTAATGACTATATTAAAAGCCCTATTAATCTTTGTAATGGTACTGCATGGTTATTACCTTGGTGCACTCTGTGTGGATGGTGGTTTCATGTTAGAGGAGATAGATCAAACAAATCATTTTTATTGTCAGCAGACACATTAAGGTGGGGCATTTGTTAACATTTTGAAATGACACTTAATTAATGGAGACAGTACTGTAGGATATATGACTACCTGACAATATATGAGCTTCTAACCTCATAGATGCAGTGTTTTTCCAGATTCTAGTAATAACATCCCATTGAGTTAATCCTTTTCTTTTCCAAACTAAGAACTTTTATTAGTCCCTTCTGGTTCGTCACTTTTGTTACACCACTACAAAAGTTAGGAAATATATCTCTTATTTGAAGTTATTACATGGCTTAGTTGAATACACGATGAACGCGTGACACGTTGTTAATCCAGTAGTACAGAGACCGCTGTCGAGGACTTATTGACCGTTGTTAAGGACGCTCACATCTGCAGAAAGAAGTCCGGTCGATTTAACTGTATACAATTTGGCCAAAAAGCAAACATATTAATTTTAAAAAAGCATATTAATTTTGATAAATTTGGAGAGCACAGTGATGGTTAGTGGCTGATGAGTCCCGAGCGAAGAAAATAAAAAGACAAGAGGGACAAGAAAACGGCGGAGAAGTAATGGGGCAGAAACCCTCGAGCTGCGGTCCTTTTTACGCAACGGTCCAGACATAGACATCAAACGGCAAAACATATTCAGTTGCCAGTTACTTTGGCATTAGGGCAAGGATATCTCGATACTTTCCAATGTTTGACATTTTTAAAGCAAGCAACGATGTTTTCAAATCTGTAATCAAAGAACACCCTTCATGCTTCGCGCCGGGTGTTCTTTTCCCCTTAATGACCAAGTCGCTGCACATCATCCCTTACATAATTGCTGGATTCCTTTGCAAATAACAGTCACTGAAGTGTCTGCAAGTCAAATAAAGGGCATCTCATCGGAATTGATATTCAAAGATACAGTCGCCTTGGTTTGGCTCTACCCAAACAGAGGAGGATTAAGAAAACAGAGACAAGAGATGAAACAAAAAGAAGTCGAGGAGAAGGCAGAGGGTGGGAGTTTAAGGCAGACGGAGAGAAACGATGCTGTTTAAGATGATAAGGGATGGAGGGATGCAAAATCGAAGGACACAAAGAAAGAACAAAGATGTGAAAGGCTTTCATGTGTTCTGTAATTGAGCTTGAAATCGCCCTATATTCTCACTTTGACGCAAATGTTATTTCTTTCTCCATTTCTAATTTGCTCCTTTTATCTCTTTCTCTCTCATCTCTCCCTTCTGCCCTGCCTTCCTCTCTTGTTTCCTTGTGCACATGAAAGTGACGGGCCTGTCTTCTCCGAGGTTATGAATACTAAAATCTTGCTTCTCTACTGTTGTTGATGCTAGGCTTTTTGAGTGGATGTCCACTCCTCCACTTTTTTCTTGCTGTTCCTTCTACTCTACAATTCCTCTGACCTCCACCTTGCTCCCTCAGCTCGGCTTATCATCTGTTTATTAATACCTTGACATTGTATTTCATATGACTCATGGCTAACCAAGATGCATCCTTTTCCATTCTCTGACCCTTCCTCTGGCAGCATGTTTTATTGGGACATATTAAAACTCCCTTTCTCTACACCCTACAGTATAGGCGCAGATGTGTTTATGTTTGCCTTTGTGATTATAAGTGTCTGCAAGAGGGTGCTTTGCATGCCTACTAGGCAGTGTCAGAGAGTAATTTTGGCATGGCTGCCGAGGCCTCAGGTGTGGGGAAGATATTGGAAAAGGCTCCTATTGAGCCAGTTTGAATTAGGCACAGTTTAGGGGACTGCATTTTGTCGTGACTGGCCCATCAGCACCTTTTTTATGGGAGCCTGTAATGCATTTCAGATCTACAATAGCATAGCTTCTGCAATAAATCCTCATGTTATTTTTATTAGTAACAACAGGGTGCTTTTTCAATAATTTCCCGACATGATGTTTGTCAAGGCGGCCAAGGTTAATTTCTTATATTGATTCTGATGTTTCCTTCCTGCGTAACAGTAGCTTGACACAGCATGAATGAGGGAGTGCAAGGAGTGTGTGTGTGTGTATGTGTGTGTGTGTGTGTGTGTGTGTGTGTGTGTGTGTGTGTGTGTGTGTGTATGCATGCATGTAACAAATAAGCCGGTTGGTAAATTGCAACTGGTATGTTCTGGGGACTCTGAAATTCCCATCTCGTTCTGGGCACTGCCCCGCAACCTATTTCCATGGAAATTAGAGCATAATGACAAACATCATTGCCTGGCTTTTCCTATTTGGACACACACACACACACACACACACACACACACACACACACACACACACACACACACACACACACACACACACACACACACACACACACACACACACACACACACACACACACACACACACACACACACACACACACACACACACACACACACACACACACACACACACACACACACACACACACACACACACACACACACACACACACACAAAAGAAACACTGAAGCCTGTGCAAGTTTACAGAGCAGAACTTTTGGAATAAAAAACCGAGATATATCTTGGATTTTTAAATGTGGAAGGAAGATAAGAGGATTAGAAAATCAGAGCCTTTCTGCCTCACTGATCAGAACTCTCACCGTGTTGTATGTACAACCACACAATGATGGACTTAATTCAGCTGAAACAAGGCAGGACAAGGGAAGTAAATCTACATTTAATCAGGTACGATAACGGTTTTTAATATTCTCTAAATCTGCTGTGATCAAATAAATGGGTGAATAAGCCAGTGAGATGAATAAATTGGAAAAACATGCTTTTAATGTCACAGCCCTGTGATTAACTGGCAACTTGTCCAGGGTGTATCCAACCTCTTTTTTACCCCAATAAAACAATTGGACATTAATGTCTATTTATCTGCTTGCGGTGTGCACTTGACCTGTGAACTTATAGACTTCCACAAGCTTCAATCAATTTGTTGTTTACATTCATTATGATATGTTTGCATTCACAATGAAAACTTTGGATGAGTGGCTTTGAAGGGGGACCTGAAGAGAGGAGCTGTTATTCTTGCCAACTTGTTGACTTTCTCAATAGATTTAGTAACTTCTTGAGACGATGTGGCCAGCTACTATTGAAATGTTTTGCCGAAACTGGGCTAGGATATTTTGTTGACTCTTGTTGGCTATTGCAATTTGACATTCCCGAGGTTGAAGCCTTGGAAAACCATCCATCTTTAAAACACACTTGGTAACACTGTGAACAAATGTAAGAACCAATGTACACCCAAACTTCAAAGACACAGTTTAAAGCACAAGCAGTCAAAGCAAATAAGCCTGTGGAGGAACAAAAAACTAAAGGTTCTTATTTTTCGTTGCACATATTGAAGTAGCAATGCATTGGATTACAAGGGTCTAGTGGCAGGAATGGAAATATATTATTCATTACTATGTTTTTACCAGTGTATAATCACCTAAAGTACAAATTGTTGTGTTTTTAGCTTAACCGTTCATATCCACATAGAGAGCAGATCCTCTTAATGGAGTCCACCATATTCCAATGCCATATTTTTAAAGTAGCTCATAATGGACAAACTAAACATTGGCTCTATGGAGGGCCTTTTGAGTTTTTAGAGATGTTTAAGCCTCAGCGCTAGTTGCCACACGATCCTGAAGTAATCAAAGTAGATTAGTATGCGTTTCCAGCTGGTGCTATGTGGATATTATGCAATGTGAACATTATGTAATGAAAACAAGAAGAAGAATAACAACAAGAGAATTCTCTATTTGTGGCACATTATGGCAAATCATTGCTGCATCTTAATTAACATGAGTACTAGGTTGGGGTAATTTATCATGTTATCTTCTCTGCACAAGCATGTAACCTGTGGTGAGTCTGTCCTCTATTACGTAACTTTGGAGACTCCTGGTGAAGAGGAGGTATTTTACTGTCGAGCAGGATTTTGACAACGCTGCATCTCCACAGGAAAACAGAGAAAAGTGCTGTGTAAATGCTTCTGGCTTTTATTGGGACAGTCTAATGTGTGGTTAATCGCTTTTCTTCTGGTTTTATGTCCACGTTCCAAATTTGTATACAAGTCTGTTTGAATCCCTAATAAAGTCTAAATGTCTGAAAAGCACTTTTAAACTGCTTTGTGTGTGAATTATGCTGTATAAAAATGTTTCCTCGCCAGATGGGCCTTTAAACAAATTGTTGAACTTAACAAGAAATGACATAAAAACATAACAAAAAACAAACACTGATCAATAAAATCGCCATCCATCTCCATCAGCCTTAATGGCATCTTCTCTTCATCCACACATATCACCTAAGAATGAAAGCTAACTATATCTCTTACAAAGTACTTATTAAGTATCACTTAAGCTCTCTGTGGCCAATCCCGTTGAGACATAATAGGGTTGTAAGAGGCAGTGACATGTGGTCAAGAGGAGGAGGAGACACAGTTTATATGGGCCCCACACACACCATCGAAAGCCATATCGCTTCAATACAAACAGGATTACTGCCTCCACACACACACACACACACACACACACACACACACACACACACACACACACACACACACACACACACACACACACACACACACACACACACACACACACACACACACACACACACACACACACACACACACACACACACACACACACACACACACACACACACACACACACACACACACACACACACACACACACACACACACACACAAACAAGTGTTCAGCAGCAGAAGTGAGCCCAGGGGATATAGACAGCGGCGTGTTGTAACTAAACACGATGATTACCCTGCCCACACAGCCTCTGGATCCTTTCCCATTATTGGCTTTGGATGAACTCAAGGTCGATTGATAACTCGGCCTTCCACTGCAGGTGTGGAAGTCTTCGTGTTGTGTGTGTTGTGTTTGTTACAGGCAGCAGTGTCCGTGTTTTTGAGGAATTTCATTACATGTTTTGGGTTTGTTTAGGTTGAAATGTATGTGTGACTGTGTTTGTTTGTTTCTGAAGATGGATGATTCATTGGCTTGATAAGCCCATTTATGCATCTTTACGGTTTTGTTTATGTGTGTATCTAGGAATGAAGCCCACTCCCCCTCTGAGCCTGGATCCCTGAGTGAGAGCTTTGTAGAGGTCTGGGCAGGAGGTATGCATATACACACACACTGTACACACACACACACACACACACACACACACACACACACACACACACACACACACACACACACACACACACACACACACACACACACACACACACACACACACACACACACACACACACACACACACACACACACACACACACACACACACACACACACACACACACACACACACACACACACACACACACACACACACACACACACACACACACACACACACAGACTAATCTGCCACACTTCCTCAGGGCATAGGATGAAAATATTTTTTAAACACAGCGCTGTCTGAAGGACCCTCATACATATTTCATCCTGCAGAGCAAATCCTGCTATCATAAAACAGATTAATTGGACATTTACTCGGGCATCAATCGATTTAGAAAATATAGCAGTATTACATCCTCTCCTTTCCCGCCCACACTCACTCAGGTTTTCTATTGCTCTTATGTTTTTATCATCCCGTTTGCTCTCTCTGGGGTTTAGTGAAGCAATGGCCTGGAATGGCCATTACGACCGTGTGTGTGTTTGCATGTACAGTGAAGTCTGCTGACAAAATGCTACATCAAATGTATCGATACAGGGGTCCCTGCCGCACTCCACTCACACCAGTTGAGTTGTAGCAACTTGCCTTTACCCTATGTTATTCTCAACAGGGATGTTTTACTCAGTGAATAATGCGACAACCAATCACGGCTGTGGAGTACTGCAAAGAAAGAGACACTCCACACCTGTTACCAACTGTCTAAATGTGTTGGTTGTTAACCGATGCTTGCAGCGTGACACTCCATTAAAATACACATACATTTAAAGTGAGCAGGTCTTTTTAAACTGACTTTAAAGGTCCCATGTCATGGCCATTTCTACTAATCATAATTCCATTGTTGAGGTCTACTAGAATAGATTTATATTGTGCAATTTTCCAAACTCACATTGGTTTCTCATACAGCATCTCTGCATAGTATGTGTATTCTCTCTCTGTCCTAAACGGCTTGTTGGAGCTCCTGCCCCCCACTCCCTATGAGCCCACTGTGCTCTGATTGGTCAGCTCGCCCACTCTGTTCTGATGAGTCCACCACCGTTACAGCGGAACATCAGTGATTATGTGTTACATACATGCGTTAGCAACCAGAAAAGGACACCAGCAATGACAAACAGATGAGAATGCTGCGTGGGGTCTGGGTGCCGTGTTGGCGGGACGTTGCGCGGCTCGCTGCTGCGAGGAGCGGACAGTGTGAGCTGGGTTCATTTCCTGCTTGCTGCGTGGGATCTGCAAGACAGCGAGACATCAGAATGAAAACAGCCCAGAAAATCTTGTAAATATAAAAAAGTGATAAGAAAGATAAGTAGAAAGTACCAACTTCTCCACACTCGCTTGAAATAAAACATAGTAAGTTGCCTGTGCAAATAGAATTAATATTAAATGATAAATCAGCTTTTTTGTTTCATCTGTTTTTTAAAGGATTGGAAAAAAATATACTGCCCCTCTCTTTCCTGTCTGTGTATTAAATACAAATATATATGATGTGATTAACTCATCCCTACATTATTATCACATTATGCCACACTGCTGATTGAATTTAAAAGTTAATATGCAAGTTGTCAAGAACAGTTTTCTCCTAACCTGACATTTAATACAGCGGTAGGCTATAGCTAATAATCCATATTGGTGCAGCTGTTCCACACATCATATTTAATTGACGTTAAAAGCATATCTGCGAAGCCAGCTATCTAATTTTGGTAAATGCCTGTAGCCATGACTCAGGTGGAGAAAACATGAGGAGAGGAGGCTAGGAAATAAACTTGAATGTACAAACTGAGATATGAAAAGAGACTTCCATGTCAATATTTCCCATCGAAAGAACAAAACCAACAACCTATTGATCGTACTAACAAGTAATGCTTGGTTTGTCAAAGCCTTATGCTAATACCTCTTTCTAATACTCTCACATTGAGATTAAGCTGTTTAATTAGTAACTTCTAGGGTCAAAGTCAGGCTAAAATCCTAGTGATGTCGGAAACAAGCAACAGTGCATACTTATCAGCAGTTGAAATACAACTGTTACCCTGTGGGCGCACAGTCTCCATGAAGTGTGTTTCACCCAGAAGAGCCTATAAGTGCTGCTATAGTTTCTCTCCCCAGGCTGAAGCTGTCAGACTCTGTAAGCAGGAGAGAAGTTCAGTCTCTATCCACTGAGTCCTCAGAGAGGAAGGAAACAGTTTAGCTGGAAGCTAAAAACGTCCAGTCTGATGCTGTGTGGGTGTCAAGTGGAGATATTGTACATGAATGTGTCATGTGAGCTGCATACCACATGATTAACTGAGCTTTAGATATATAAGTGATTTCAGCCTTCCTCTGAGTCACTCTCAGATGGAAAGCCAACAAGTGGTCTGCCTTTATATGCCAGTGTGAGCATGTCTTTGAGTGTGTCTGTCTGCTGTCTCAGGCAATAGTCTGAAGAAACCGGAGAAATAAATCTCAGCTGACAACCCAGTGGCTTGGATGTTATTTTGAAATTGCTCTCACTCATCTGTGCATGTTGCACCTGCTTTCACTTAAGCAAGATGCTCTAGTAAGCACACTCCAGAATTAAACACAAAAGAGCCAAATGAGTTTTGTCAATGAATTCCCTTCACTGACAATATACAAAGTGAAAAGGGATGAAATAAAAGAAGGAATAGAAATCAACTTTATAGAAAAACAAAAAACTTAGTGCAGGTGTTGGTTTCTTTACCTCTAATCATGTTTATTGTGAACATCTTCTCTTTGCTCAATGCTGAGCTTTGACTGCACTTTGGTTATAAATTACAATGTAGCGACCACCTCCAGTACATTAAGGCTGGCAGTAAGACTAACAGACACTTGACAAAATGGCACTTATATTCGCTCAAGGATGCAGAGACTTCTTCACGATGTAGACAAAGGTTATGCAGTACCTGCTATAGAGATACTCAATCATTTATCCTTCATTAATACTGCAGACACTGTCCTTGGTGTTATACAGCAGACGATAAGAAGTCCATAAAGTAAGATCTAATGTCCTTTGAACAACTTATTACCAAACTAGAGAGGGATACTTCTTTTAGTTCAACGAGAATAAAAAAATGAATTTGACCCCCTTTGAGGGAGTTGAATAATAGAACTAATGAAACAATACAGAGAATATATTTTATGCTTTTGTTTCCACACTGTTTGCCACAAGAATATAAAGAATAGTAAGCAATCATCACAATATCATTGGAGAACTTAATTGACAGCCTCAAAGTAAACCAAACAATATATTTGATATCCCTGATTTATATTCATTAGAGTGACTGAGTAAAGGTCCAATCACATTATTTAAAGTTGCACAATTCCACAGCAACATATATTTAATTTGAAAGAAATAGACCAAATCAGCTGGTTCCCAAACAATGAAATTAGCAATTGGCTGATTGGGCTAATACCAAACTGTCTTTACAGTACTGGCCTAAGGAAAAATGGACAGCTTGATAATCTAAAATGGGGAACGCTTTTGTAGCTTATAAACTGTGTTGCAAAATCCACTTTTGTTAGAAAAATTGTACTCAAGTTAACTTTGTCACTCAGCGTTAAAGCACCTAGTTTAAGTTTCCCAACTTAAGAGATAGCTTCAAGCTAGCTAGTGAAATAGCTAGCTTGCTTGAAGAGCTTTCTTTTCTTGTTGAGTAGCTCTAAATTGAATAAAATGATGTGCAGCCTTGAGAACAAAATGTCAGGGAAAGTAATTGTTAGATTACAGAAACAAGTACTGACAACAGCTGTGACTGATTAGCATGATCCTAGTACAGGGTTCACCAACCTTTTTTAGGATGAGAGCTACTTTCAAAAAATAAAACAGGTCGTGAGCTACTTTTACTCCTCTTTTTTTTTGCTTTTTGCAGTGTATATATTTAGCACATTTTAACATTATTATATGCTTACCTTTAACCTTTGTGTGCTGTTTGGGTCTGTGTGACCCGTTATCAGTGTTTACTCAAATAAAATGTATCCAATTTAATTATTTTAACCTGCTTTATTTGGGGGAGGACCTCACATCCTCTAGGGGGGTCCGGGGCATGCACCCCCGGCAGTGGCGAGCCGTCAGGGCCCTCTAGACCCTCTCTGAGGGCCTAAGATATTCTACAAAATGATATTTTAAATTATTTAAAAAATATTAAATTAAAGAAGCTCGTCCCTGCGAGTTACTGTGAAGACAGGAGGTGATTGGTGGTCCTGCTGTAAATTCACAGAGGGCCCGCTATAGTAACTCAACGAGAGAGTAATGTCAAATGACAATACAATTGAGCAATCATATCTTCCCTCTAAATTGGTGGGCTTTATTTTTCGCTGACTTTATGACAAGTTCCGCCCGCTGTGAAGTTTATGCATGTGTTATAACAACGGGTCAAAGATTTCCATAGCAACAACAACTTCCGGTCAACAGCGTAAACTCTTCTTCAAAATAAGGGCCTAGGTATAAAAGTCACGGCTCGCCACTGACCCCCGGGAAGATTTTTTTAAATGTTGAAGTTAAATGCATCAATCTGGTGCACTTTGAGCACAAAATGAATTTATGGATACAGCTCTCAACACTCATATGAGTGAGCTGTATACTTTTCAATAATCCAAAAATCTTTATGATCACCACCAATAACAAATCATTTAAACTTGTGTATTCTTATCTTATGTTTCCTAGTTAGCATTCTTTCTTTTCATGTATGCATATTTTACCAATCACCCTTTTAAACTGTTTTTTTTACTGTCCTATAGTACGCATTGGAATGATTTCTTACTTTATTTTTTATAATACATTAAATAGATAAAGTTGTGCTTTCTCTAGCTCTCTAGCTCTCTCGCTCTCTCTCTCTCTCTCGCTCGCTCACAGACGCTTTGTGCTCCTCATTGGCGATGACGGCTTGCGTTAAAAAATTATAAACATATTTGTAAAGTGGGGGGACACAAATTGGATTTCGAAAAGTGGGGGGGACATGTCCCCCCTGTCCCCAGTGGAAATTACACCATGCGGTGCCGCTCAACATTGCTTTTCTTCCCGACTGCAACGCTGGTCCCACAAATCAATCGATAGAAATAGAGTTGTAGTAATAATAATAATAATACATTTTATTTTTAGGCGCCTTTCAAGACACCCAAGGACAAAAAAAAAAGAGAAAGCTAATAGGCAACAGAACATGATAAAAACACAAACAGGAAATCATAGAGGAGACAGTCAAGTCGACACAAATGAAACATATAATGGGGAGCACTACAGTGAGTAAGCAGATTTGAACAGGTGTGTTTTTAATTGGGATTTGAATATGGTGATTGTGTCTGACTGTCGGATGTGCCGGGGGAGGGCGTTCCAAAGTCTGGGAGCATTGCAGCTAAAAGCCCGAGCACCCATGGTGACGAGGCGTGGGGTGGGGACAGTCAGCAGACCAGCAGAGGAGGAGTGGAGGGAGCGAGAGGGGGTGTACTCCTGAAGAAGGTCAGCCAGATAGGGGGGGGCGAGGTTATGTAGGGCTTTGTAAGTGAGTAGTAGGTTTTTGAAGTTGATATGGGATTGAACAGGGAGCCAGTGGAGTTGGATGAGGATGGGGGTGATGTGTTCTGAGGCCTTGGTGCCGGTGATGATCCGGGCTGCAGAGTTCTGTATGATTGAGTAGTAAGTAGATAGAGTTCGCTATGATTGAGGTTTCGTTTATGCACATGGTAGGTTATTTTAATTATATTTCCTTTTTTGTTTTGTGTATTTTTTACATTTTGGATTTGCTTGGCGAGCTATTTTTAGAACATGCCCCGCGGGCGACTCACTTTGCCCCTGCGGGCAACTAAGTGCCCGTGGGCACCGTGTTGGCTACACTAGTAGCTACTGTGAGTGCGTGCTAGCTACATTGGATAAGCTAGTCCTGTGAGTTGTTACTAGATCACCACATTTTAGATCACCAAATCTTGTAAAAGTGAATGGTTGAGTGTTGCCGTGCCACTTTGTGGTGTGACCATTATTCTTGGTTATATATCACACAGGCTCCGCCCTCTACTGGACTCTATGGGTACTACTCTCTATCATGCTATGCGGGCATTCACCTACTGAGTTACATAAATGTAGCCGGCCAATCGGGGCGAGCCTACCTGAATGCGCACGCAGGCCCACAGTATATAAGGCGGCTAAGCCTCCCGACTGTCATCCTTTTTCTCTTCAGCGAGCAGCAACAACTGAAAAGAAAGCTAAACGTAAAGAAGATAAATAGGAAATTAATGTGGACTCACGACTCCTTGAAACTCGGCCTTGCCCTATATGACCTGGCTTAATTGCGGGCGCTGATCCCCACCGCCTGTGATTCGAGTGTTTGGGGCCTGACCACATTGGGGAAGGCGTCAAACATTCTCCACTTCCAGGTACAGTATGTCTCGCTGGACGAGGCGCAGGACCAGGAGGAGCTCGAGGTGGTGGAAATGGAGGACCAGGAGGGGGCCGAGGAGGTGCCATTTGTGTTCGCCATTCTGGCAGGCCAGGCGGCCCCGTTTGTCGAGGAGGAGGAAGATGAGGACTTCTAGATGTCGGGCGCTTCTGGGTCCGGCGTTCATGAGGGTCCACCGCGCTGGTCTACCCGTCAGGATTTCCCACTGGTGATGGCCATGGCGGCGGAGCGTGTGGGTCTACCGTTCCCCCCTCCGCTACCACCCAAACTGGTGCGCCGCCTCCATCAGGGGTTTTATGGCCCGGTTCAGCCAACCCAGTCGGCCTTTGTTTCGCTCCCGTTGCCGGTTATCTGGCAGTGTGTGGAGGCGACGTGGCGGCACCCTCGGAGAACGAGGGCTCCGGTGGCTGGCATGGTGCAGGGCCACACAGACACGGCGTGTCCCGGTGTGCCCCCCCTCGATGAGAGCCTGGCGGCCCATCTGCTCCCACAGGCAGCTGGTTGGGCGAAGGGGAAAAAACCCCTGCTCCCGCTGCCTCGTGAAAGTGAAACGCTGGTATTCTGGCTCGGGCACAGCTGGCGGCGGCGGCCAATAATCTGGGCGTGTTAGGGGTCTCGCTGAGCTCAGCAGGAATCCCTCCTCACCCTCTCAAGAAGACCGGAGTGCTTATTTGGACCGCTGCATCGGACAGATGAATAATCTGGTCCATGGTGTAGCCACCGCAGCTGACCGTGTGATGTCCCTGGCCACAGTGGGATCACGCCACCTGTGGTTGGGACTCACGGCGCTCTCCAAGAAGGACCGTGATGATCTCCTTGGAGACCCTGTATCCACGGAAGGTCTCTTCGGATCGATCACCACGGCCAAGCAGCGCTTCAGCCGGTTGGAGGAAGAAAGAGTCCACCTCAGCCGTATGGTGCCGCTGGCTCTTCCTTAGCGGGGTGAGCTTGAAGCCACGGTAACGGCCCCTACACACGGCGGCGTGCGTTGTCGTTTGGCAGTGGGCGTGTCTTGAGCTTGGGGAGTTTACGCGAGCAACGCGACCAACAACCAATCACATTAATCTCTCCTGTCAATTGAATAAAAGGTTTTACATGTCACACTTTATATGATGAACGTTTATGACATTAATGTCTATTACCTCATTCACACCAACGGTGTTTCAGGGCCGGTTCGGAGCTGGAGCTTGAAAAGCACCGGGTTTTCCTCTTCACACCTTAGCGGAGCAGCCTCTTAGCTCCGGAATCCGGTTCGTTTCGAGCACCAAAAAATTGTCCAGCTAGAGCAAAAGCACCACATACGTCACGCTTACGTCGAGGCGGGGGCAGGGGCAGGGGCGATATCAACTCCTGAACAACAACAAAAAGCAGGCGTTTTATCCAGTTTGTACACAACGATGGAGAAACTTAACAAGCAGCAGTGGTCCACTGAAGAGACCAGCTACCTACTGGGAATCTGGCCTTCTGAAGAGGTACAGAGGAAGCTGGAGCACAATCGGCCATTGTTGTTGTTTTCGGTGTCAGCTGTGAGGGGTTTCCGCGCGGTTTGTCTTTATGAAGCAGGCACGCAAACGGTTACGTCATGACGCAAACGATGATGCAATGACGCAGCACCAGTCGGACTCTGGCGGTGGGAAAAGATGACTTTCTCCTCCATTTTTTGACATATGGGAAATGAACTGCGGTACGGCTCTCACAACATACACACGGTTTGATTGGCTAGCGCTTGTACTTGCTGATTTGCATACGCGGGATATGATTGGCTGACGCCTCCGTCGAAGTGTCAAAAGTAGAACATTGCTCTACTTTTGCAGCGAGCACCGCGAGAAAAGCTACGCTTTGCTTTTTTTTCACACAGCCCAATTGATCTTACACCTAAACAAGTTGGGTTTTGCGGTCAAATGGAAGAAGAGCTGCCCCATACCTCACCAGCAGGTAGAATATCTGGGGATTTTGCTCGATGCAGGCAGACTGCGTGCCAACCAGACAGAAAGCAGACTGCTTCGGGCAGTTTGCAGACTTTGGGCCTCATGGCGGTTGCTCACTTCGTGGTGCCACTCGGATTATTGTATACACGTGGCCTGCAGAGGTGGTTTATCGGCCTTCGTTTGGATCCCAAAAAGGCACAAACGACGTCTGGTAACCATCCCCCCCTCAGTGGGGAGCAACCTCCGATTCTGGGGGTCCCCAGAGCAGCTGCGGAGGGGGTCTCCACTGGGGCGAGTGACCTCCTACATCACGGTCTTCACAGACGCATCTGTGACAGGATGGGGGGGAACCTGCCTAGAGAAAGCTGTAGGTGGTGCCTGGCCTCTGACAGAGGCTCGGCACAGCAACCTCCTAGAGCTGCAGGCAGTAATGTCGGTCCTACAGCACTTCAAACCCTTAATAGAGGGGGTAGCGGGGCAACACTCAGACCGAACCCCTCCTTTGTTCCCAAGAGCCTAAGGAGTTTGTTCAGGTCAAGGGCTATTCAGTTAGGTGGCTTTAATCTTCAGCCCCATATTGGGGCCAGGGAGGCTAAATTGCACTGAACAGCTGTTTGTGTGCTTTCGGGATGGTGTGGCTGGAAAAGCTCTCTCTAAGAGGCGCCTGACAGGATGGCTCTGCGAGTGCATTACACATGCCTATGGACGGGCGGGGAAATTGGTTACGCGGCTGGCAATACATCAAACTTGCACACTCATTTGAAAAGGCATCACCCGAACGTGAATATCACCGGTACCAAAAGAAAAAAGACTGAAGTGCAAACCCAACTTCCACTAGCATTTAAGCCTCCACCACTCGCAAAAAGTTCAGACCGAGCCAAAGCTATTACAAACGCCAAATATCCTTATGTTGCCATGTTAGCAAAACGCTACCTGGCTGTATCTGCTACCTCTGTCCCTAGCGAGAGGGTGTTCTCCACAGCAGGAGACATTGTTAGTGCCATCAGATCTGCCCTTTGGGCAAGCAATGTGGACAGGTTAATTTTTCAAATACAGATTATTTCAGTTCATCGAAATGCTGCACCTTAATGTTTATTTTATTATATTTTGTATTTATTTGAGTGAATAGGCCTACATTATTCACAGTTTAATAATAATAAAAAAAAAAAAAAAAAAAGTTTTATGTTTTGTGATAATTTTTTCTGCTGTACCGAAAACATACCGTATCCCAAAAACCGAGGTACGTACCGAACCGAAATGTTTGTGAACCGTTACACCCCTAAGCTCCATACATAGTCTTCCGCACTATTTGTTCCATGCATACTCTACACGAGGTAAGTGTGTGTGAGTGTGCCTTATCCAAGCTGCGGGCCCGACTTCTCCACGGTCACAACTGGATGGGAGGAAGTGGGGGTGCGGTGGCTGTTAACCAAAGGCCGGTCGGGGTCAGTGTGATGGGTCGATGTTGTTGGACGACAGGGCATTTATACATCGGGGCTCCACCCACTGTACCCATAGATTCCAGTAGAGGGCGGAGCCTGTGTGATATATAACTGCAACTCCCTCCTGGCTGGTCTACCTGCATGTGCCATCCGACCTCTGCAGCTCATCCAGAATGCAGCGGCTCGTCTGATCTTCAACCTTCCTAAATTCTCCCACACCACGCCGCTCCTCCGCTCCATTCTATGGCTTCCAGTAACTGCTAGAATCCACTTCAAGACAATGGTACTCGCGTACCATGCTGTGAATGGATCTGGCCCTTCTTACATCCAGGACATGGTTAAACCATACACCCCAGCACGTGCACTCCGCTCTCCATCAGCCAAACAGCTCGCTGCACCCGCACTGCGAGGGGGACCCAAGTTCCCATCAGCAAAAACACGTGGGTTTGCTATCCTGGCTCCAAAATTGTGGAATGAGCTCCACATTGACATCAGGACAGCAGAAAGCGTACACATCTTCCGGCGCAGACTGAAAATTCATCTCTTTCGGCTCTACTTCGATCGATATAACTATTAACAAAGCACTTGTATACTAATAAAGGACTGGCTTATCTAAAGCCAGTTGAGTAGCACTTGAAATGTTTTAGCTCTATGAAACCTGATGTACTTATATGATTCTGTTTTTTCTTCAAGTTTGTTGGTCGAACGACATTATTGTAAGTCGCTTTGGATAAAAGCGTCAGCTAAATGCAATGTAATGTAATATAACGGGAGGTTGCGTATTTTAACCCTAGTTAGATAAGCACAGGCGGAGCCCTCTACCTGGGGTTCCTGTCTTTCTTATGCCGCTCGCTGAAGAGGGTGTAGGATGACAGTCGGGAGGCGTAGCCGCCTTATATACTGTGGGCCTGCGCGCGCATTCAGGTAGGCTCGCCCCGATTGTCCGGCTACGTTTATGCAACTCAGTAGGTGAATGCCCGCATAGCATGATAGAGAATAGTACCCATAGAGTCCAGTAGAGGGCTCCGGCTGTGCTTATATAACTAGGGTTACAATACATAACCCCCGTTCTATAATAGACATAAATATAAGCCAATCACTGGACCGATGTAAGTTGTTAATTCAACCGTGTAATAGCTGACTCAAGTCTAATTTAGCTCCTATGTCCAATCCACTTTGTATGTGCCTAATGGGCGGTTTTGTCTGCAATGCATATTAACTCATACACACCTGATGAAGAGCCTCTATCTGATATTTAATAACACATACTATTTCTAGAGTAGTCACTCACTAGAGTAATTGTACAGTAAGCTTTTGTTATTGTCACACAACAGCCTTCTCATCCATCAGGCTTCTTTTCCTCTATTTCACTGTCTCTACCCACATGCACGATAAACATTCAAGGCTTTGTCCAATTACAGTATTTTACCTTACTTCTCAATTATAATACATGTTTGGCTCTTTTTTTCTCCAAACTGTCACATTTGTTATTTGTGTTGTCTCTTGATTCTTTTGTAATCTTCAACACATAATTCACTGGCTTCAAAAGGTCAATACAACTGTCACATCCATTGACAAATAAAAGAAGAAGAAAAACTAAATACAGGGGAAATATTCTTAATTTCCCTTGAAGAAGCCAACATCTTTTTCAATGTTTGTGTGTGTGCATTTGCTGTTATGGTATTTTACTTTGTAGAAGATGTGGTTCTAACTTCCCTAAAGTACTTCTTTTTTTTTTTGGGTTAAATATGCCCCAAAGAGTTTGAATAATTTTTTTTGTCCTCTGATGTCAAGTGCAGTATTCTATGAAAAAGGCTTCAGACTCAAATGCATTAGCAGGTCTGAAATAAAATGTTCCAACAAAGGATCAAGGTTTCTTTTTTTACAACCGCTGTCGTCTATGTTTCTGAATATCGTTAGGGATTTACATTTAAAAAAAAATGAAATTAAACTAATTGAATTTCTTTGTTCCATATTTGAGGGAAAGCAATCGAGATTCACTGCAGTATTTTGTTCTTTCAAAATATATCACAAAATTCTTCCATAGTGTTTAATGGCATGCCTTTTTGAACAGTGGTTTTATTTCGACTTGCATTGAAGATAACATTGTTCTGCATCGCGCAGTGTGTGAATTTTCTTTTGAGTCTTCAAAAAATATCTTCAATGAGGTTGCAAAATATCACAAGACATTATGCTAAATTAGCCAAAATCTCTTGCAGTGCTAGGACCACTGTAGACATCCTGCAAAAAGCACCCTCTTTCACTAAAGCTCCACTAGTCCCCGTATAGGAATGCACGCTAACAAACCCTGTTTGATTGATCTCCCGGGCACTCCTGTTAATGTTATTCCACCTGCAAAGGCAAAACATTTTACATTTGTATTACCTTTTAATGGAGTGCGGTGACCTCAGCAAATTCCTAGCATCAGTCCAACCAACATTAAGCAGAAAACAGGTTTCATCACAAAATAAGTATAACATTTTTTCGGGTAAGCTGATATGCTAATGTACCGCCATCAGGCCAACAACAGACGATATGTTGAGAGAAACAAAATAAAGCTCATAAGACATGTCTCGGATGGTCATTACTCTCTTTTAACAATAAAACGAATCTGGTTAGTTAAAATAAACCATTATTTTACCCTGTCTCAGTCTTTGGGAACAGATCATTTAATTAGCATAACTACCAAAATCAGCAGACAAATTGCAAAAAAACAAAACAACCAGCAATGTCCTCAATGTATAGCCAATCGTCACTAGCCAATATATTCATCCAATCACCCAATCATATTATGTATCTGCTTCTGTGAGTCAGGATAGACTTGGCCGGCTTCATTCAGAGCAGCAACAGCCGGGCCCTGAGATGAGCCCTCGGATAGAATGAACTTAGACAGTTGATAATAAATACTGTGTACATGAGCCCCTCAAGACAGGGAGAGAGATGATGGGATAAAAAGTGGGATTTGGAGAACACAGTGAGAGAGAAATGGGAGTGATGAAAGAGGGAAACGTAGAGTAAGAAAGAGGGGGAATAGATAGAAAAGAGATAGCGTGAGAAAGAACGAATGAGCCAGCGGCCCGTTCTACTCCTCGCATTCATCAGCGCTAATTTTTCCCGCATCTTTCATCCATCTCCTGCCTCCATCTCCCCGCATGTTAACAGCTTTTCCGTTCACACCGCCGATCTATATAACGTGCGCGCAACTTTTCCCTCAATGCTTCCATTATGCATTATGCAATGTCATGATGCGATGCATGAATTATGTAGATTGCCTCTACATTTGGCTTCAGAAAGAGGGGTTTCATGGGGCCTTGGTAAATGCCATTCAATTCAATATTGTATTTCTGAAATGTGCATACAGTATAGGTTTGTGTTTGTGTGAAGATTGCATTTAAAATGGAAATATGATAACATGCAAGGAGTTAACAGAATTGATCAGTGGTAAAGATTTGTTATTGTCTTTATGAATGCATAGACTATAACTTTAAACAAAAGTGCGAAGGCAGAGGAAGACATGAGAAGAGAGTGAGACAGAGGGAGTGAAGTGAAAAAAGGAAACGAGAGAACTGGCTGAAGGGTGTTTGGAGGGTAAAGCAGGTAGAGAGGGAGGGAGAGAAGGAGAGGGAAGCGGGAGAGGGAAGAGTAGAATAAGATGTGATATTGTTAATGCTACAGTAAATTAATATTCGTGTGAGGTCATCCATCAGGAGGGGAGCAGGCGAGCCGTGAGAAACATGATAATGGAACCTGTCACAGGGAGGGGAGAGGGGGAGAACGAGGGAGGAAGGAAGGAAAGGTAGGTGGAGAAGGAATGAGAAAAACAGAGTGTAAGCCAAGAGAGAGGAGTATGGGAATACACTGAATGGGAAGAGCAAGATTAATAGAGAAAGACAGAGGGAAGAAAGATTTAAAGATGTTAAAAGGAGGGATGAAGAAGAAAAAAGACAAAAAGACAAGCAAAGGCAGGTGAAGAGAATGAGGAGGTATAGCGGAGGGGTGCCTGAGGTGGAGCAGGGTAGAAGAAGTAGTAGGGACGAAGAATGTGTGTGTGTGTGTGTGTGTGTGTGTGTGTGTGTGTGTGTGTGTGTGTGTGTGTGTGTGTGTGTGTGTGTGTGTGTGTGTGTGTGTGTGTGTGTGTGTGTGTGTGTGTGTGTGTGTGTGTGTGTGTGTGTGTGTGTGTGTGTGTGTGTGTGTGTGTGTGTGTGTGTGTGTGTGTGTGTGTGTGTGTCTGTATGATGAGGGAGGTAGCCATGCAGAATTAATCTGCAAATTACAATGAATAATTAAGTCCCGGGAATCCCATGGGGATAAGATGGAAGAGTGAGGTAAATGAAAGGAGCTGAGAGGAGGGGAGGGAGGAAGGAGGGAGGGAGGAGGGAGCACCCTAATCGGGAAGCTATACCTCAGGCAGTTCCTTACTCTGAAACCTCTGGGATGAACAGTGAGCAACACAGGAGTTAAAAGAAAAGAAGAAACAGAGGGTACGGAGGGTAGAGTTTGTAAGATTAGCCTGAGTGAGAAAATAGAGACATTTGGAAAAAAAGTTGTATGCTCCATTCACACAGTTGCCTTCAGGCGTCACTGGGATTCTCCAGCTGTTTCTTTGCTATCATGCCAATATGAAGGGTTTGGTAAAGATACCCTGCCTCTATATGTGTAGCCAGGTTCAAACATAAAGGGATGGATGACAGAAAGGATATATGTAGATTGTTTGAGTCTATGTTACATTAATAAACATGTTTGTATTGAAATACTTTTTGATCAACGTAATCTTTCCCCCTCTCCAAAATGCGGGTACTGCTGAATAACAAACAGCAACATGACACAATATAATGGATGTAGAACTGCAAGGTAATCAGAATCAGTTACAACTTTCCATGTCCCTATTATCCCTTCTTCCGTGTGAAGGAAAAGTAAACTGCTCAGCTGTATTTCTACATTTCCCCAGAAAGACATTTACCATTGTTTTCAGCTCATTAGGTATTTTAATGGGATATTTTGCATCTGATTTGAATTTCTACAGCTGAAGACAGCATACTAATGTGACACCTTTATTTTTCCAAACTTGATCTCTCAGCCAGACTTCGGGCCGTACAAATTCTTCATCTGCTTCGCTTGACTCTGCTGTAATTTACATAGAAGTCATTAATAGATGTCTAAGTGACAGGTTCATATTCAAAAGCTCCTGTTCAATATGCACCTCATTTCATAGAACAAACTGCACATAGCAAATGTGTTTTAAGGTCAGATTTCTAAGTAGTTCAGGATCTGAATATTACATTTACCCTTAAGACTGTATCTATTAAGGTATATTTTGATTATAGTGTGATCATCAAATTGAGTTAGTTGAGGTACCATTAAAATTGCTTTTAATTAGGCTAAACTATTTCTTAAATTCAAAGATGCTTAAAGAGCATGGGCTGTTGAGATAGACTTAACCGATTTTTCGTTCCAAAATGTTTTTTCTTAACTTTGTCAGCAACATTTTAGTAGAGTCTTAGTTGTATTTCTGTGTCAAATGTAAAAGTATCAGTTTTGTCGATTGTAATGAACTATTCCAAACCATGGAAACAACGTACAAAATGATGCATTGTTAAACCACCCAAACCAAAGCCAAAACCTTAAACTTTCTGCAGTATGGTAGCTCTATTTTCAGGACTGAAGACAAAGACAAGGGCAGAGACTGACTCAGCTTGGGTGTGTGTGAAAGTGTGTGTGTGTGTGTGTGTGTGTATCTGCTAGTCTTTTTGAGTGACAGAAAGAGAGAGAGTGACAGGGAAAGGAGGACAACAAGGTGGAAGAGGACAAAAAAAGGGAAACGTTTTGCATACGGTATTGGTTACTTAACCTTATTTTAGTGTTTAACAATGTCAATACTATGTCGTAATTGTCTCGTCTTTGTCATTTGAAAGAATGCAGGTTTACTGAGTCTTACTTTGTTTCCGTTTTCAATGAATTAAGTGTTTTATGATGCTCCAACTCTCGTCACAGGTCTGCCACAGGGGCACGAGGGAGAGCAAAAGCAGCGTCATTTTGGCCGACCAAGGGCTGCTGACTGTCAGAAGCAAAGCACACATCAATATATCGGCAATCGCAGGTTGTTGGACTGACAATAGCTTTTTGCAAATATGTCTTTGATATGCCCAAGCTTGATACCTTATATTATTATATAAGAATAAAATAAATGTCTAAAAGTCTAAGACATCAAAGAAACCTTTGCCATTGAGGTTTAATCACAAATATACTGCAGGTCTTGTTTTTTCTGTTGAAATGTGAAGACATTACCTCATGTTATTTCACTCTCAGGCCCCCGTTCCTATTCTTAATCTAGACTCTCCATGCTTTCTTCCTATCACCTTCAGTTTTTGCATACCCTTCCTGGTTTTAGTCTATTGTATTTCTTTTTGTCACAGTATAATAAGTACAACTTTTGTAATCAATACAAGAGCAATAAGGAGGTCTAAATGTGCTGCATGAGAGTAGGGATAAAAGGACAAGGACGACAAACAATTAGAAGAAGATGAAAGAGTATACTTCTTCCAAAAAAATATTGGAAGGTGTCCTCTAAAGTATGTGCACGTGGAATCTTATTGATTGCACATAGAGGACTTTCAGCATACTGGACATCAATTGGTACAGCTGTAGGACAAAGCAGAAATCTACAGAATCACAGTCACAATCCTAAGGAGCAATATACATTCTAATGTCTGTAGGCGCACAGAAATATATGTCAACACATGTTTAGGGTGAGGAGGAATCATACACCAACAGGAAGACAGTGTCTCCCTGTGCACTTTGTGCCAATCTCACTTATAGGTCTGTGTGCTGGGTCTTTGTCAGGCCTTCCAGGAGACTTGTAAAGATAGCAATAGGCCAATTACTGCCTAATTACTACAGATAACTGGTTCAATAAATTCTTCTGGTCCAATTTCACTTTAATTGTCCCAATTAGATTCAATTAGATCTAGCTAGTTTAAAGAGGACGGTTAGAATGGATGCTCTGGCACCACGGGGTATATTACGGAGTCCCAACATCCCAAATGTAGTTTCAGTACACGCATGGATGCCCATAAAAAACACATGCACACGGATAGGCGGGCACATACTGTACTGACACGCACTCTCATCTAATTTAATAAAACACAGACACAAACCTGTATGTGAGCTAATAGCAGTTTGCTCATTTGGGCTTTCATGTGTTGTCATGCTCTATAGCAATATAATGGCATGCGCCGTTTAGGCAACTCAGGGCCCCAAGAGCTCTGCATAATGAAAAAGGAGAGTACACTAAGCTAGCAGAAGTCAAGCTTCATCCAATCTGTACTCTGTGTTTTGCCTGTGGGTTGGCAACGTACAGGACACACAACCTGAGTCAAAGGGTCCCTTGTAGACGTCTAACAGGTTGCATGGCAAACAGGTTGCCATGACTGCACTAGTTTCCAAAAATAGTGTGCATGCTGAACTCACAGCATGAGCCAGGAACCTTCTTGAGCCTGCAGCCCTGCAGCCTGATATGCTTCACTTCAGCACGCAGTGTTGGCGTGTTCAGCAGATTAACATGGTAGCAGTACAGCAGCAGTTGCAGCTTATTTCGTGTATTCAAGTGCGGTTGCAATAGGGATAAGTAGCAGTTGAAATGTTACATGCAATAAACTACTGTCTTTAATCTTTTGAAACCCTTGAACCAATGATAGGTCAGCACAAACAGGCAGGCCAAACTTTGTTCAAACCCATTCAATTGTGTTTTAAATGATACTGGACATCCGGTGTCCCTGGAAAATAATGCGACAGACATGTGCAATATGTCCACTCCATGGAGTGATGTGACCATAAAAATCCTGGCCTTTTTCCCAATGAGCTGCAAGGACATTATACACAGCACTGTATGACATTAGCAACTTAAGAGGAAATAAAGGGGAAAACTGGAGTTTAAGAAAATGATTGAATGAAATGCACCAAAGACTTACGTTTTTTTTCCTTTCAAGTAATAATGAAGTCTCCTCTTCTTAGTAAAAAAAAGTTTTTGGAGAAAAAAGGACGAGTTTTTAGTTTGTGTAATATTTGATTTAGTTGTTTAAGGATCATTGTCCTATTGATGTTTATTTCACTGTCATAGGACACACCTTACTTCATATGCCAATGTTTAATACACGTTGTTGTTTTTAATCTTTGATTCTCTCTCTCCTCTCGACCTCTTGCCTCTCCTTCATGCCCGCTGCCTCGGAGAAAAGTGCTTTTCCGACTTCCTCCTGACACGACAACAGACGGTGCCTTGGCTCGGTTGCCGACGGTGATAAACGGGATGGCTAATTAAAAGGCTCTCTGATAGCTCTCCTTTGCCTTTTTAATTTCCCCTCCTCAACTACGACTGGCGTTTATACCTCTCTCCCCCGTCTCTTTCCACTCACTGCTGGGCTTTTTTTTTTAAACATTGTTATTTTCTGTCCGTCTTTGCCTGGCTTTCTATCACACACACTCAGATATACACACACAAATTAAACTATTCCCCCTTGTTTCTCTCTTGATAAAACAAAGCAAAACAGAAAAACAACATCATTTAAACAGGCAGACAAAAGAGAAACAACAGAGTTTTGTTATGAGCTGTTCTTATGCAATGACTTACAGTGAGGCAATCAACAAAAAATACCAACCACAATGATTTGTAAAAGGTGTGTGTGAAAGTGGCTGTGTGCGTAATATTGAGAAACAGCAATGTAGTAAAAGAGTAAACTATAGATAACTTGTGTTGTATGAATAAGGCTGTGTTTATTTTGGCTAACATTCACTTTCTATTGCCCTATCATATCCAGTAGATTATGACATTATGTGTGTGTGTGTGTGTGTGTGTGTGTGTGTGTGTGTGTGTGTGTGTGTGTGTGTGTGTGTGTGTGTGTGTGTGTGTGTGTGTGTGTGTGTGTGTGTGTGTGTGTGTGTGTGTGTGTGTGTGTGTGTGTGTGTGTGTGTGTGTGTGTGTGTGTGTGTGTGTGTGTGTGTGTGTGTGTGTGTGTGTGTGTGTGAGAGAGAGAGAGAGAGATCAAAAGGAAGATGAAAGGTGAAAAAGAGGCTACAATTTGGCAAGAGTGGAATGGAAGCATGTTGAAAGCGAGACTAGAGATTTAGAGAAAAACTGTTCTCTACGGGAGACAAAACAGGAAAGTGAAATAGATAATAATTATGGAAGTATGTGAGACTCCTTTCCTTCCCCGGTGAACTTAATTTCACCTCTTTTTCAGCTGCCAAATCCACTCGGCCTCTCTCTCAGTCCTTTCATCTCTCCTCCCCGGCCCTGCTGGTGAAATTCTCTTTCAGTTTGACTTTTTCTCACCCCTCAGACAACAAGTCTCCTCTTCCTCTCTTATCTGTTTTTACTCTTTTCTTCCCTTTTTCTATTCCCCCTCTCCCCCCTTCCTTGAGGCCAATCGATAGTGGCTGAGAGAGGAGATGCCACACAGTTGACTCTTTGACACCTATCAAAGCTGACACCCTGTAACCCCACTTTCCTCACTTCACACGTCTTTTTGAACTGTTGTTTTTGCTGTGATGACACTCCACTGATTCCTTACATCAACACCACACCGTAACCCCCCCCCCCATCACTCTACTATGCTATTAGCAACATGGTTGATGTGCTGCTTTATCCTGATTCGTAGGCCGTGCAAGAGGCTTTGATTGCAATGTCTTTCGGTGGTGATTTGGAAAAACCTTTCATACTCTACTTCCATTTATAGGGCTAGTAGGCCCCAATTAATTAGCCACATTTACTATGCCAATGAATGCAACCAATAGGATAAGCTTGGAGTGTTTTCCTTACAGACCTTTAGACTCAGCTGTACAAGTGGGCAGGTTTGAATTGAATCTAATCCTCCTTCACGTTGCACCTGCCAGAGCAATTCATTAGACAACATTACCTCAAGAGGGAAACATGTCAATTAATTAAGTTTGACAACTGTAAAAAGTTGTTGATGCAAGCTTCAGGACTGCATCTCATGACAACCCAGGCTCAGACTTGGCAACTTTTCTCCATTGGTACATGTCAACATACAGAGCACTGCTGAGATTGCACATCGTGTATCCCCAAGGACGGAGTTTGCATTGGTTCTACTAAACTCCCCTTTAAATAATAAACATAATGTCCTCCACAGAATTATTCTCCTCTTACATTATCCATGGGACTTTCTTTCTGATTGCATCCAACCATGGACTGATCTTCTAAATGTTGTCCTTCTGTTCATCAGGAGCAGTAAGGTCGTTGACATGGACATAGTGGACGGATTAAAGGTTACGAGCCATTCCATTACAACCTGACACAATGCATTTGTGCTATACCCTTTCTCAAGTTATTGCATAATATTGGTAATCCATTGACAGATATGTAAGCAATAGACCCATGATTTTAGTGGCTGGATTACTTGCTCTTGATCGTCACATCCTGATGCATCTCTCAGGACAGAAGTCTCTGAAGCTACTATTATGGGATTTGAATTGTAAAGTTGGACGAGGCCGCGCACCTGGGAAGGTTGTCCAGGGGTTTATGAACTCTTTCTTTAACCAGCAAAGCTCTCTGGCTTCTGCATCTGCCTTTGCCGTTTTGTACCAAGGAACTGTCTTTCTGCCTGGTTCTCACTCACACTCTAGTGTCAGATTAATGTCCTGGACATGGCCATCTTTCACAGTTTTTTCATCACTGTTCTCTGACTCAATTTGAAAACGTCAGTCTTTATTTCCATTGACAACAATACATCCTGAACTGATAGGTATTCTATTCTTTTTTAATTATTGCAGGTATCGAACACAAGAAAGTGACAAAGTATTGTGTCGGACAGTTCCACTCATTCAGTATAGCTATCCTATGGTGTGAGATGATACTGCACGTGTTTTCAATTTCAAAACACCAGTAGTGAGATTGTGGGTTGAATTTGACACTATTGCCATTGAACAACTTCACTCAAATGAGGGATGTTCAAACAGAGTTAAAATAACTTTGTACAACTTTTTGCATTGCATTGCGTAAATATGAATCTGTCTGCAGGTTAAGCATAACACTTCAAAAGACACTCCTTTGACTTATCATGATTATATTTTAACCTTTAACCTGTCTCTTACACTAAACCATGTTCTTTAATAAACTTGCGACTAAAAGTAAATGTTTTGTGTCAGTAATCAAACATTATGTTTCTGCTTATGAATTTAGAATCGGAGAATATTTCCATAGGACCACTACATTTACGGACAACGGAATAGAGGATCATTGTTTACACAAAACACACATCGGGGAGGGATGACAGAAGAAATGAAGCTACAATAACTAGGGAAGTGTAGCATAGGTTAGTGGACCTCGTGCTGAGAGCTGCAGCAGCACAGCATTGTGCCAACTCAGCTTTTGCTCAACCAGAAATGACTCAGCATTTTCAAAGAGCTTTTGGCTGTGTAGTTTGTGGTTGGCAGTACTTAAATCAAATGAGGGATAAAGACTTTGTCCGCCTCATGAAGATTTCCTTGAAGGACAATAACTCAGGCTATTTAAACGCAGTGTTAATTCTAAATAATTGCATCATCACTTAGAGGGAAAAAAATGGCAAAAACATCAAGGCGAATAGGTTTAATAAAAAAACCAAGAAATAAAATACACATTTATTTGAAAAAGTCTTGCTGGGCCTAAATTGACTCCCCGCGAGGCTTAAGTAGATTCTTTAAATGTTTTTTTAACTAAATTATAGCTGTGCACAGTTTGTTTAACACTAGCAATTGCGGTTGAGAGATAGAGAATAACAGAGAGAGAGATGTGTGGCGCCATATTTTTACTTTCTTTTTTTCTTGCAAAGTGTCTGGTATTGTTTATTATGTCCAGACTCATTAAAGAACAAACCCTAACTCAAACAACTATTCAAACCATAAACACAGAAATATTATACAAATATAAATGCATGCATATGAGGAGCGCTCACACCCATGTAAACACATATGCAGACTTTTCTGATATACTTTATTGCTTAACCTCACTGATCTTAAAACTTATCCCAATCTTGCACTAACCTTTATTCAACCCCTTAACCCTAAGGCAACCTCAAATATCAAAAAGAAGAGGTTGATCAAACAAAACGCCCGTTTTTTCCTAAAGAATGTCACATATGAAAGCCTATAACTAAAACTAGCATAGCACACTGAAACACTGAACTGAGGAAAAGCTTATGCATTACAGATTATCTCCACAAATACAAAAACAAAGACTCAGGATCTCTGGCAGAGTTTCTCCCTGTTCAGTTTCAACACTATTTATGATAATGCGTTCACCACTGAGCTCCATGCTATCCTTCACACCGCGTGTGCACCGCTGCCTGGGATTTGTCTATAGGCCTACATTACACGTAAGTCTCCCAGGAGCCATTTAACTATGCAGCCACATGTCCAGTGGCTTAAATACCCAATCTAAACATATGTACAGACATGGAAAAGGAGGTACGAGTAAGCATGGTGGGTTTGGTGAAGGAGACACAGGCAGGATGTGGTGGGATTTTGTCATTCTCTCCGCACATACTGTACACAGCCAGGTTTGAAAACATTTGAATCACATCTTTTGGTGGTTTCATTCAATCTTCCTCCTCCTTACTTCATTATCTGTGAATTTGCAAGATTAGGCTATTTTATCTGTATAAATTAGCTAAAGTTACCGAGCGTATGGAACAATGGGGACGCATTCATCATGTGAAATGAAGTCATGAAGATGAACAATGCTCTGTAATGGGGATGCTAAGTCATCACTTCATATGGTGCACACACACACACGCAAACGTGCACGTGCACGCACAAGCACACGCGCGCACACACACACACACACACACACACACACACACACGCACACACAGTGAAATAGAGATGCATGAATAGGTAGAGCTTTAGCTTTACCTATTCATTCAGTTTTAATACGACTTGAATCTCAACAACTAGACAAAAGCTCAGTTGACTTGATACATGTATAAGACATTTGCTGTTTTGAATTATAAATTGGGTGCAATATGGTGTCAAAAAAGATCTAAACCTTCTCCTTTAAAATCTCTAGAGTCTTTATTCAACTTTAACTTAACATCTTCTATCTTACTGAAAAAAAATGGTTGTGTGCGCTGGAGGTTCAAGTTTCCACAATACACTTGTACACACACAATAAATCATGCTCAGTTAAACATCTTTGTAACTCAGATTTGAGGTAAGCACAGATACACTCCTCCATCAGCAGGTGAATTTCTTCTAGTCTCAAACTCTGCAGAATCATCCAGAAGAGGCAACAATAAGAAAATGACGTCTGGGTGAACAAGGAGAAACTCTAATGACTTCTCTGGCTGCTAAAACAACCCCAATGATATTGTTAGACTTATCTTGGATTGGGGTTTTCTTTCTACTTCAATAAGTCATTTATCGTCATACTCCTAGCAATTACTGTCATGTATCTGCTAAACAAAAAAGACTACATACTGCAATATACTTCAAAAACACCCTGTAGAACAAACTTCACAAGGAACATTTGGAAAGTGCAAGTGCGATAAAGGAAGTGTATATTAGTAAGAGTAGCTATACATGGACTATGATGAATATTTAAAGTAAAAATGGAGGAGGGTGAGGAGGGCGAGGAGGGCAGCAAGAGGGCCCCCAGGGAATAGCAGCCAAATGCCAAAGGGGCGTGGAGTAACGAAGCTTGGAAATTAAACAGGCAGGAGAGTCTAATGAAAAATACTTTACGGGAAGTGTACAATCCATTTTCTTTAGCGCTTAGCACATAAGAGGGGCTTAACATCATCATGTTTTTTTCAACCCCTGATGCATCCATTTTGCGCTATTTGCAATTCTATCTCTGGCGAGTGCCCTTAACTACTGGACTAAGTCACTTGAGAACTTGATTTTCATATAGGGCTGTTTTAGTATTATTATCATGTTCGGACATTGCCCCTTTTGGCAATAATAAAGTGAAATGTTGTTTGTAAGCCCATAATAAGTTCAACAGGGCAGGCAACGCAAGCTTCACACCTACAGGTTTGAACAAAAGCAGACTATACTAAGGGCATATTTTGTGCCAACTGACCGTTTCAAAGATGTTATCATTTCAGGAGTGCTAATCTAATTTTTACCTCCGTATAAAGTGGTTTACATAGTAATAATAAATTGTTTGCGTGCCGTTACAACCTTATAACCGATGCAAATCATTACTAAAACTACTCTAATGATGACTTAGTTGTTGAGAAACGCAAATCACCTTTTAAACCTTATATTTAAACAACATCACATAACTATTTAACATAAAATAACAGCTTCAAAATCATGTATATGTTACTCTGAGTTGTAATAGAGAGAATGGTTCTCCTATCAGTCCCTCTCTGACTCCCACAAACAACTGCTATTGCACTACGTTACTTTGTAAGGGGTGACTGTGGCTTTGAGGTGGTGGTCGTCTGCCAATCAGAAGGTTAGGGTTTTCCAACACCTTTATGTTGAGTGTAGCCCCTTTCATACAGAGGGTATGAATGTAATGAATGAGTACTTGTTATGGCAAACTTCGTACCCAGTCGGTGTGAATGAGTGAATACTGACTTGTATATATGCGGTTTTCCGGCTCAGAGCGTTTTCCTGTTGCTAAAGCAACCCTTACAGCTAACTGCCGTCGGCTAGCTGTTAGCCGGTTAGCTGTGCTACCAGGACTGGTAACCCAGAACAATGGGGGACTGTTAGTGTTTACACTTCTAGCACAGGAGCTTTGGATTACTTTTGGAAGGCTAACCTCATGAAAATGGATAAGTGTTAACTAGGTTGCCTTCTCGCTACTTTTGAAAATAGTCCAAGTAATGTTATCATATCAAATTCATACCACAGCGTTATACGTGAACTTACACTCCTTAACTTTAGGGACTGTATATCACAAAAACACAGATAACTGTATAACGCTTCTCTAAACTACTGCATGCCCTTTGTAAAAAGTGCTGACCTGCAAAATGAGTTAGAGCATTATTGGCTCTAAAGATAAAACCACAGAAATACTTACACACATGCGCACACACACACAAACAGACACACACAAATCACTAGCCAAAGAGTTGATCTTCTCTTTTTGTTATAAAATGATGCTGCAGCTTTTATAACCATCTGGCCACTGACAGTATTTTCACACACACACACACACACACACACACACACACACACACACACACACACACACACACACACACACACACACACACACACACACACACACACACACACACACACACACACACACACACACACACACACACACACACACACACACACACACACACACACACACACACACACACACTTGTAAATACTGTCACACACAGAGTAGACTGCATTATCTCTGTGAAAACACGCAGATTCACACGCACACGAATCTCTGTCCTTCTCACATACACTCACACACAAAACTAATGCAAATGCATCTTCTCTCTGTCACACACACAACCACCACAAGTGCACTTATAGCACTGTCACCCTCTGCCCTGAACACAGCTATAAACACACACACGCCACTATTGTGTGTGTGTGTGTGTGTGTGTGTGTGTGTGTGTGTGTGTGTGTGTGTGTGTGTGTGTGTGTGTGTGTGTGTGTGTGTGTGTGTCTGGTGGGACACAACACTAGCCATATGGGGATCGTTGGAAAACTCCAGACTAGTATAAACAGCCTGCAGTATTCGAGCCATACACACAAACACACACTCCCACATTGTATAGACACACACTCAACAGTCCTTCCCAAATACACACACACAGACCCACACATCTGTCTCTTTGTGTCCCAGCACAACACACAAGGGAGGATGCAGGGAAGAAAAGGGAGGAAGGTGAGAGGCAGCGGGAGGAAGAGGAGGAAGCAGAGGTAAACCGTCTTCATATCCATCAGGAAATGTCAGGATCCTGTTCTGGGGGGAGTCTGCAGGCTGCATATCGTTTGGGGCAGGAATATCCGGAGTATACAATATGTATGAATGTATGAGAGAGGTAAAACAGGGGTGAAGAAACATAGGAAGAGGAGGCCTGTGTAGAATGGAAGAACTCAGCAGGTACTTGCATGTGTTTATGGATAGGTCATGTTTGAGAAAGAATGGAAAACAGGGATTGTGAAAAAACAGGCACACTGCATGAAAGGTGTTTGTCTTTGAAGTTACTAAATCACAACAACTAAGGCATTGGAAACCAGGAATTCATGCCAATTCGCTAATTAGTGTTAGCTTTAAAAGTCCAGAAAAACAATTTAATTGGCATTTTCAAAGCAACATTTTTTCAAAGAGACACAAACTTAGGAGAAAGCGAATAAAAACATCACCTCAAATGGACGAGCAGAACAAACACGACAAATTAGATCGACAGCAGGAATAGAATGACTTTTAAAAGGATATTTTATAAACAACGAAGAATGTGTTTTTTTCATTCATCAGAGTGGCTAATTGATTACCTGAGGAAATCAGTGACGTGCGGTGAGGTTCATGGCTGGTGAGGCACTGACTCTTTCAGAGTCAGATTTACGAATATTATATTTTGACCTTAATCGAAATATTCGGCTATTTTCAAAAGCTTTTTTAGTCTGATGCTTCAATTCATTTTAAACAGACCGTTCAACAAAAGGATACCCAACATCTAAATATTGGATTGCTCTTTCTTAGTAAGATCCCATTTTCATTACAATTGTGGTCTTACCTTGACTTGAAGATGAAGTCCATGCTATCCTTCTGGACAACAATCTCTATTACTTTTTTGTAAAAGTCCTCCTTATCTTCCTGTAGTTTGAAAAGTCGAGCTTGTTGTTTGTGTCTACCGTCTCTGCGTAGAATAACAGTAGCAACAAGAACCTGTGGGCTCATGTGCGCCCCCTTCAGTGCGGCAGAGGTTATGGCTGCCTCCCCTGGTGCTTTTTTCATTGCCGTTGTATGATGAGACCAGCGAGCCTAAATATCATATATACGTGAAATAAGTTATTTAGAGTCTATGGATGGCGAGGATAAATTTAATAAAGGGATCTACAAACATTACATTGGTGACCTACAGTGAGATGGTAACAGGCATGCGCTTAGTGCCCGCGCTCCAGCCAGTTTCTGTGGGCTGACACATTCTGAGGTGAGGCAGAGCTCATCTGTGCCTCACCTCACCCCACAGTAACTGGCTTGAGCGCGCTCACAAAATAAGTGCCCGCGTTAAATTAGTGCCCACGCCCCAGCAAATTACTATAGAGAGGCGAAGTCACGCCCATCTACTTCCGGTCCATGGGACCCCGGAAGCGAAAAATTATACATTGAATTCAATGGAGAGAGAAAACGTATCTTTTGATCCCGTTTGAATTGTGCCACGAACTACACATATGATGTTTGTCAATCTTAAACAATCATTTCCATGTCAAAAAAGTCACATTTTGTCGTAAAACTGTTGAAATATAAGACTATGAAAAATACGCGACTACAAAGACTACAAATCCCAAATCCCATTCTGGGTCGCGCATGTGATGTCACAGGCGATAATGCTCCAAGTGGTTGCGAATCGTAATTAAAGCGAAGAAGAAGATTTCATAACTGATTTATTCCCTCCAATAAATATAAGAGATTGCTCCAATAAATTCACTTTTATAAGATGCCTGTGTGCTTTGTACCATGTTGTAATCACACAAGTGATCATACCACTTACTCGTTCTATCACTTCCCGTCTGATGAAAGGACCAGGAGTCGCTGGATCAGACATATCAGGTAATATCATAGGTAATATACATGTTGTGGATGGAACATAGTCAAGTTAGCTACCTAGCTAGTAGTGAGCACGTTAGTTAGCATTACATTACTTAGCCTTGTCATTTTTAGTAGCCTTACCATGAAGTTATTATTTTATTACATGAAGTACACCAAAGTGTTAAACAGTAAGATTAGTCATCATGGTAAGTATTTCGTGAAACATTTGAAGAGTAGCCTACTGCGCCCTCCACCGGGTGCTAAGGAAGCAGTTCAGGGAGAGTCGAAGGAAGGCAGGCAGGCAGGGAGCTTTGCATGACATTCTTCTGGACATGTGTCATTGTGATGACAGTGAGGGTGAGTCAATCTGTTTGTTGGAAAGACAGTAGTTGAGTGATTACTGAGAGAAAATTATTAAAAGAGATAATTATTCAGTGTTGTTACTTTAAAGTGTTGTTACTGACCTTTTTCTCTTTTATTTTCTTTACCTCACCTGGAACTGCTGAGACCCTGAGGAACATGCACACTGGACTGACCTGCTCTGGCAACCTGATTTCCACTGTACGTAATAGTATTTGGTTATGGTTTATTATTTATATACATCAAAGGCACAATGCACCCCCCAGAGAGACACATGTATTGAGTGTGATATTTTGCATAGGTCTTGTGAAATCATCTTTACATACTAGAAAACTGTAGGAGCGGCAACTTGTTTTGAAATTGAATTTTTAATATCCGATAATAAAGTTGATCTGTTTTCTTTATTCTTCTCTCTTCCCAGCTCCATCCATCACCATTCTCTGTTCCTGCAGGTCCTGCTTGCTAATCAATGCTCATATGTTTTTACACAATTACAAATAAAGTCAATGTACTGTATGACATGAAGTTGTGCTTCATTCTGAGTCAATAATAAATTCATTCTGCCTTCAACTGCAAAATGATTGTGGACTGCACCGACATCCATGTAGCTGCCCCCCAGTAAGATGAACCAAGCAAAGCTGACACTCAACATACAGCTGTGCTCTTAAGTTGACATGAAGAATTTGTGAAATATTGGTAATTATTTGGAAAAAATGACTGACGATGCAGAAAACTTTTTTTATTTAGGAACAGTGGTCAGGTGAAGCATTTATCACTACATATGTGTCACACTTAAAAGGCCAAACACACTGGCCAAACACACCTCGTTTACAACTCCCCAGTTGACAGCCATGACTCCGTCTAAATTGTACCCCCCAAGCACCCTCTTCATGAGGGACGCGCATGGAGTGGATGAAAGTCCCGACCTCAGCACAGCACCAAAATTGCTGGCTGTCAACCTGCCCTGCCTGTGTAACTGCCACTGAGGATTTGTCTGCTGTCCTACGGTGGCTGTCTGGATGGCAGCTTAATGGTCTCTGCTCAGTCGCATTGAGGCAAGAATTGCCTCAAGCCCCCGACCCCCATGCTCCTTCACCAGCTCCGGCACGTTGAAAATGGCCTGATGTTGAGGCTGCAGCTCCGGCTCAGGTGACAAAAGCCATGCCATGCCACGCTGCGCCCCTCAGTGCAGACCTGAACCAGTCTACTTCCTCAGTGGCGATGTCTCTGGCCAGTGGGTTGTATGTCTCCTCTTGCTGTTGGTAGAGTTGAGACACCGGCTGGACTACTTTTGAAGTGCCAGGCTTCCTCCACTGGCACTCAACTTCTGTGGAGCTGATCTGCCACATGGCAAATATTGCCAATGCTGCAGCGTGGCTGCATTTGTACATCCTCCGTGCACAACCACAGACAGCGCTCTGCATCGCGCCATCCTCTCCCATGTAGATCTGTACAAATAAAGTAAGTACCATGTTTGTTAACATGCTATAATAGATTGAATGAGCAATACAAGGATGGTCCAGATCTGGGGGTGGGAGGGTTTATTTTTCCATAGTTTTGTCCTCTTGTCTGATTGTTGTTATTGTTCGTTTTTTCTGAATTTTTTGTAATTTGTGTTGTATTGGTTGTGATTGTACATTGAATTTTTTTAAATGTGTATTACATTTTTGAAAAACATTTGATCAACAAAAAAAGTATTTTTGGTCAGGATCTAGACTCAGTGTGTAGTTTATGAATTAATCAATGCTCTCTACATTAGGAAAACACATACCAGTGTACCAGAGGGAGTCACACACAGCTGTGCCTAGATAACCAAACAAATTGACAAGATAACCAACATCCTTGAATCTACACACAGCAAATAAACTCAAATGACACAACGAGATGTAAAAAGGAGATCACACATATAGTCGATATAAAACTGGCCGCTTCAATCTGAAGAGCAACTAAAACAAAACACGGGAGTGTACCTTGTTCTTGTGAACACTAATGTTATCCACAGCATACACACCCGTATACAGTACACCCGTTCTAGGTTCTGATTGGCTCTCTAGGTTGGCATTCTAGCTTCTGACTGGCTGTCCAGGTTGTCAATCACAGCCGTGGTTCATATTATGCTTGTCGACTCGTAACATCGCTAAACTTTTTTTCTTGACGGTTTTCTCAGTCAACTAATGCTATTGATAACAGTAACATAAATTAACACAAGCCCTGCACACTGCAGTCATTATATTCTGGGTCTGTGGTTCATCATCTTCTTTTTCATTCTCCTCCTTATTGACTGACATTAACCTGTTAACATTGCACTCATATTACTCACCGAAACCTTGTAAAGCCGGTCCCGCATGCTGGCTCTTACAGAACCGACTAACTCCCCTTTCGTGTATGTACAGCTCTCAACGTGCCCAGACTTGTAGTGATTATCACTTCGTTGTATACTTTTATTCTCATTCTGAAAGAATGAGGTGAAATGTGCCAACGTGACGGCCATCTTTGTGTTGGTGACGCGTATTGTGCGGGACCAGAGACATGTAGTTCACTGAGCGGCTTAACACAAAAAAATGTGTTACTTCACAGTTTTACGAGACATTTTAATTTTTTTGACTTGCAAAATGTTCTTTTAAATTGACAAACATCATATGTGTCATTCGTGGCACAATTCAAACGGGATCAAAAGATACGTTTTCTCTCTCCATTGAATTCAATGTATAATTTTCCGCTTCCGGGGTCCCATGGAGGCTCCCGGAAGGGGAGGGACTTCGCCTCTCTATGGGCTTACGAGAGGCAGAGCTCGTCCCTGCCTCACTTCTCATCGCTACCCGTAGTTGTAGCGGAGCTCGGCAAATTTGCTGATTTTGACTTTAAAAAGCGATTGGAATCATACATAAAGCACATTTACAACACAGATCAGTGGAGACACTTTATTATTATTACTATTTAGTTTTTCTTTAGTTGTTCTTCCGTTACATTGGAGTATGGCAGGTGAGGCTCTGACCGCACGTCGCTGGAGGAAATAGCCTCAGCAAACACTTGCTTCAGGGTTTCCATTTAGAACACATTTATTTCTAAGGTCAAACAGAACAAAGATGCAAACGCATCCCATTGTAACTGCAACCACCACAACACAGAAGCACTGCCACAAAGGTGTTTTCAGTAATTGTGCCTCGTATTGTCCAAACATACTGCATTAATGTGTGTTTTTCTTCAATGTTTGCCATTAAAGGTTAGAAGGACAGAAAATACAAAACTGACAAACAGTATAATCACCTGTTTGTTTCAGTTTAAAGCTGCCAATCAAAACACAAAAAAGAACACTATCAGGTATTTCCTTATGAGCTCTTTCTAAAACCATATTACATAATGATACACATCATTAAAGTGCAATATAGTCACCAGAACTGATGATGCAGAATGCAAATCGCCAAAACTGTCGTATCAACGAGTTACCCGACAGTCTCTTTAACTTCATGTCTACTTTTCTCGTTGTTTACAAACTCTAATTGGCTAACATGTCATTATTTACACATCCAAAAGGCATGGTTCAACACACTTTCTTACATTATTTGCTAAAGATATTGCACAATATTGTACTGTAAATAACCGACTCTGTAGCCAAATTAACGTTGCGAACCTGCTAGCAAAACTCTTGATAATTTAAACAGTAATCGGACACAAAGATACATTAACATGAAATTGGAGTCATGTTTCCGGCAACCTCATGTAGGTCTGATCGTTAGCTTGGTCCAATAAATTGCCCTATTGTTAGCACTAGTTTTTTTATTTTTAGTCACAAATATATTGCTAGCTTTTCCTGCTGTTTGGTGCTGCAGCTGGTTTATTGAACTTTTATTTGTTTTAAACTAGGTTAATGATGGGGGAGTTTGTGGCCTAAAAAAAGCCAAACAATCATCCAAAAATAGACTAAAAGGCTTTATCGAACTGAGCGGAAATGCAGGTCATAATGCTCTGTGGGTTCATCTCTACAGGAAAGCCATTAAAAAAAACATTTATTGGGGAACCGTCTTTAGTTCAACTTTTCACAAGTAAAGTGAGATTTACACTAACATAGATACTTACTTTATGTGTAAATAACAGTTTGTGATGTTGTTCAATAAAGGGGTATACATTGAAAGGTTGATAGTAGGTATTAGTGGATTTTTTTTGTGGAGAAGTTACTATAGTCAAATGGTTTGCTCCAGTGTCAAATGAATAATATGAAAACAATGTGCATTTGTCACTTAAAGTTATCCGTCTAAAGTTTTGGATATTTTATCTGACTGTGCTGGCAGACTTTTCTGATTGGTTTAAATGTTTTCTACCTCTGTTTGGCATTTCTATTTTTATTTTCCCCCCATCTTCCCAGCCATTTTGACATTTCATCTGTGTGCCTGACTGTCTGTCTTTAGTCCCGGTCCTTTCTCAGTGTCTCTCTCTCCATCTAATCCTTCCGCTCTCCCTCCCCCTCTCTCTCTGTCTCTCTCCATCTTTCCCTCTATTTATCGCAGTGGGAGCTAATGTGACCTTTATGTGCTGTCAGCTGGCTGCGTGGCCGTCAATCATCATCTGCTCCCATTAGAACGGCTCTATCAGGAGCTGTCAGCACCACAGGACTGCCAGCCCACTCCTCGATCTACGCACGCCACCCACCGGTTGAGAGGTAGGGAGATAGGAATAAAGGAACAAGTGACAGTGGGAAAAGAAGAAAAAAAGGAACAGAATCCGACAACATGGTGTGTCTCCTCTGCTTCCTCCATCTTTCATTCATCCACTCCTCCCATTCCTCTCCTCCATCAACCCTTATTAGGTGTGTTTACTCAGAGATACCTGTGTTTGGGTCCTTGAGGAGCCAACATAGTTAGCATTCCAACCAGACAGAAAGACAGGGAGACACTATCTGTTCTTACTCTCTCCATCCCTCAACACCTTCCCAACTGTCTCTCATTATATATTTTGAGTGCTGCTGGAGGTTAACTATCTCTTCCTCTCCATGTCTGTGTTTACCTGCTGTGGGAGCTCACAATCTCTCCCTCTATTTCCTGTTTCATTCTTCTTGAGTATCCCTTCTTCCTCCATATGTGGCACTCCTTCACTTCCACCTCAGTTTGTTCTTCCCTTATTCCCTCCTGATCCTTTTGCCTCACACTTTTATTTTTGTCCTGCTCTTATTTATTTTTCATCCGCCTACACATCTTTATTTTGACTCTTCATCTTTGTCTTCCCCCTTCTTATCACACTCTGCTTGATTTCCTTGATTCTTCCCCCATCATTTTCTCACCTTCCCCCAGAGTGAACATTTATTTCATCACTTCAAGTATTTTGTTATTGTTCAGAAATGACTAAATCCAACCCCACATATTGGCTTTCACACTCAAAAGCAGCTGCTATGAAATGCAAAAGGAAGTGCAAATACTTACAGTTTGCCTCACACACATTATAACACAATTTAAATGCAAGAGCTGGAGTAACAGCTGCTATGTGAGCGTATGCCTGTTTGCCAGATTACTGTGTTCCTGTACACACTGTATTAATGAAAAACCAGCCACACATGCTTCTCTTTTCATTAGTTCAGAAAACAATAGCTCATTGAGAAAACAGAGCGAACGGGTTCATGAGTGAAAGTAAAGACGTCCACAACGTTTTGACAGATACTTTACATCCACCTGTGGTAACCTTATAAATCCTTCTGTATATCAGTTGTTCTACAATGAATCAAAGTAGTGCTCAAACTGAAGACCCATAAGTAAATACATCCAAGGATTTATAACTCATGTTCCTCAAGGGTGCATGGAGGACACACAACAAGGAAGATATACTGTATAGTGACGTCCTTTAGTGTATTCATTTAACTTCATAAACGGATTTAAAAATTAAATAAATGACGTGCTTTGCGTTATTAATTTATTATTTTTCTCAAATGTTTACATTTTAAATATTGTTTTTGGAATATCATTGGCATGGTTGCAGCAGTACACAGATTGTTTCATGTTTTTAACATTTGGCTC